>NC_057861.1:202533941-202852155 GCF_019393635.1 Dromiciops gliroides | reverse complement strand
TCCAACTGTGATAAAGCCATTTAACCTCATATTGGTATGATCAGCCATAGTGGAAGACACTGTACATTGACCCCCAACATAGTACTTTTAATCCTCTTTGAGCAGGACAGAAAACAACAACAACAACACCACTCCACCTATATAGAGGTTTTTTTCTTTTAAAAAATGTAATTCACTTAATTCCAACATTAACAAAACTGTTTTCCATGAATGCTTCAGTCTCTAGTTCTAATTTGCATAAGTGAAACCGAAGTGAAAAAATAGAGGCAAATCTCTCTTTCACTTTCTCTCAGTCTCTTTCTCTGTCTCTTTCATCTCTATCCATGTATGTCTCTCTGTCTCACAGTCTCTATCTCTGTCTTTCTTAGTTGGTATCTGTTTCTCACTTTGCTTCTCTGTCTCCATCTCTTTGTCCCTTCCTCATGCACACTCATGGTCTTATATAGTTCTTTACCACCAGAATTGCATTTCTTAGTATTATATACTTTTAAGACTTATCCAACCTTTCCAGGGTCCTCATTTTCCCATTTCCATGACCTCTCATTAGAGACTCTGTTATACCTATTTTAGCTATCTTTTCACCAGTATTCTGTTTCACTCCATCTGTACTTCCTTTAAAAGCTTATTTCACCTTTGTAGGGAGAAAACAAACTAAAGAAGGCAGAGCTTTGTTGAAGGATTTTCTAGCTTCCCAATTTTGTCTGTGATTAACTTTGTATGCCTTCAACTGTGTAGAAAACTAAAAGCTGGTGGCATGGGTATTATGAGTTCTTAACAATCACAGAGATGTTCAGTCCAGATATGCTAACACTTATGAGTCCATCTTTGATCCTCTGGCAGGTGGTGAACAGGCAATATGGTAGTCCTACCAAGATTTTTCTTCATCCAGGAAAGCTATTGCTATCCATATTTTACCAGTTTATGGATAAAATAGAGTTATAAGTTATTTCACCATAATTCAGAAATTCATTTCTACTTTTTAAGGATTGGTTAAATGGAAACATGTCACACATACAAAATAATTCTACCGAATAGCAACAACTAGTAGGCTTCACACAATTACAAAAGAATCATGTAATTTTAGAGTTGGAAGAAACCTTGGATATTATTATGTCCAGGAAACTATTCTTTATTTCTAAGATATGCTTCTCTATCTCTTATTCTCGTAACTTTGTGCTAGAAGTACCCCATTCCTAGAATTCAGAATTTTAAAGAATTTCACTCATTTCTAAGAACATTTGAAGTACCACCTTCTCCATGAAACCCTTTGTAATTCCCATTACTAGTCTTTCCTCCCTCCCAAACTAACTTAATTTCTTGGTAATATATATTATATAACTATATATCTATATAATCTATATATATATTTGCAATGTATGTCTCCTCTGAGATTATAAATTCTTTGAGAGTAGGGGTTGTGTCATTCCTTTTACAGTCTCAATGGGATCCCAGAACAATATCTGGCACATGACAGATACTTGACTGATGGATGAAACCCCAACCTGAATTATGATTTATCATTATACCATCACTGGTAAGTACATTATCCAGGATTCACTTAAACATTTCTGAAAAATTAGAACTATATTTCTAATAGCATCTTAGTTCTTTGACAGTTCTAATAGGTAGAAAGTTCTTCATTTAATTGAGCCCACCTTCTCTGCTCCATATTACTTATATAACGTTGGGAGTCATAACCTTGATGATTTTCCTTTTCTTCAAATAGTAAAAAACCCCACTGAATCAATGAGATAATCATCTAGATATTTTTCTTTGTTAAATCCATGATTCTGTGAACTGAAATCTGCCTCAATCAATTCAGTTCAGCAAATCTAATTATAAAGTATGGTAAAATCACTGTCCAGGTCCTGAGAATAGTCCTAAACTGAAATAGAGAGAGTTAGAATGGTGTAGTGGAAATACTGCTACATTCCATCTCAGAGGAATTGGGTTCAAATCTCATCTGTGTTACTACTACCAGTGTGATTTGAAGGAGGTCACATCCTATCTGGGCCTTACTCTTCTCATGTGAAAAATAGATGGTTGTACTTAATACCTTTTAAAATCCATTCCAACTCTAAATTTATAATTCTATTATCTGTGATCTCATAGATTTTAACATTTCCTCCAACACTACAGATTGCAATTCATTCATGCTGTCCACGCTAGTGACTCTTGTTCAAGAAATGCCATAACTTTGACTCTACAAGTGAAGATAATCTATTAGGGGTTGGGGATGTACCTTAATTTTTTCTGATGTAAGGATTTCAGTGAAGCAACTGGGCTATGCATCTTTCATTCTTTGAATTCAAAGTTTATCACAAACTGGAAGCAATTTACCTTTCAAGCCTTATTGCACATTTTATCCCTTCCTAGGCACTATAGTACAAATTACTCTTCTTACATGACTATTTACCTCCCATTCCCATGTTTCCACACTGGCTATCACCCATCTGTGGAATACTCCTTCCCATATGCATCGTTATGATCCCTAATTTTCTTCAGTCAGATTAACCATCACCTTTAAGAGGTCTTCTTCATTTCCCTGACCTTTCTGATCTCTGCTCTTGGAGGGGGAGGGATTACTTGAATGAATGTAGCAAATACACTTATCTATGCATGTACATATGCATGTATATATTTCTTTGTATATTCATATTGTATCCATACATACACATATGTGAATATAGTAATATGTGCAATATAACTATAAACATATGCCTGAATTTTGCTTTGCAAATGTATATGCAATGTTTCTGCCCTGGCAAATATAAACTCTTTGCAGCTAAGACTTTTTCATTCTTCCTTCTTTCTTTTGTTTCTCCCTTATTTTGCTTCTTTTCTCCTTCCTTTACCCTCCTTTCCTGCCTGCCCCCTCTGCCCCTCCTTCCATCCTTCTTCCTTTTATCTCTCTCTCTCTCTCCTCTTTCTCTCTCTAATGAATTATAAAAACATATATAACTGTCTTTCCTATGACATTCCAAGAACTAGCAATAACCTTCAGATGCATCTTTATCACCAGAGAACCCTGGAGATATTAACTCCTCTAATATAATTTAACAATCAGCATTAGGAAGACATCCTGTTTGTGTCTCATATTACATAAACTATATTAAACCTTTGGATTTGGAAAGTCACTCAGGCAGCTTTCCATGCCCTCAGGAATTGTTAAACTATTAATGATCTTAGCACAAATACTGCCAGATATTTTTTTACAAATGACTTCTAATTGTTAATCTTTAAGTGACAATTAGAGATTAGGTCTCATGCCTATTCAAAATAAATGTGGAAAACAAAACAGGTTTAATTTATAAATAACTGAAAGAAATCTCTACAAAGTGTAGTCTACAAAGACTAGAGTTTTAAAACCACTAAAGAAATGTTCCAGGGAGTGAATATTTTTAAATACTTAGTGTCCATCACCAGCCTGTTTGTTTGTTTGTTTTGTTTTGTTTTTTGAGGTAATTTAATGGAGTCCCATAGACCTTCTATAACTGCTCAATGAGACTAGGGTGGCTCTTAGTGACTTGTGCTTAGGAAATAGTCACCTTGTACAATTTTTATGGTATATAAAGGAATTGGATTTCTAGAACCTGGAAGTACAAAAACTTGAGGATATGCATAATAGAAGATCTTTTGCTAAATGCTTAATTTTCTATAAGAATAGCTTCAGTGAGGTGAAGATAGCTTTTTGGTCACAAAATATTATGATATTTTTTCACAGAGATAAGAGGTTCATAATAATGTATGCCTATCAAAATAGCAATATAAAAGCCAGTCAGATGTACATAGTTTATGCCCTCATCATATGTCACCTGGACTAATGTAAGAGATTCACAACTGTTCTAACTTCAGTATTTCCTTTTTTTTTCTTTTCTTTTCTTTTTTTTTTTTTTGCAGGGCAATGAGTGTCAAGTGACTTACCCAGGGTCACACAGCTACTAAGTGTCAGGTGTCTGAAGCTAGATTTGAACTCAAATCCTCCAGAATCCAGGGCCAGTGTTTTATCCCCTTCCAGCATTTACTTTCAACAAAAACAATTCATCTTCTTAATGCTTAAGCCGAACCATGTCACTTTTCTGCTCAAAAGTTTTCAAGTGATTCTTATTCTCCATAAGCCAAAAGGCAAATTTATTAACAGTCAAAGTTCTCAATAATAATGACAACAATAAAGATAAGTACTACTAATAAATATGTATAGAGTTTTTGCTTTGTGCCATGCACTGTGCTAAGTACTGTTACAATTATTGTCTCATTTGATCCTCACAAAATCCGTGAGAGCTGGGTGCTATTATTATCACCATTTTACAGATGAGGAAATTGAGATAAACAGAGGTTAAATGACTTGCCTGGGTCAAATAGTTGCTAAATATCTGAGGTACAATTTGAACTTGGGCAATTTTGATTCTAGTCCTGGCACTTTATCCACTGAGACATTTATCTTTTTAGCCTTATTTCACACCACTTGGCTTTTTTCCCCCTCTGGACTAATCAAACTTAGCTTTTAGCAACTCTCCAATCACATCCCTTAGTAATTTTCCTTTATGCATTAAATAGAACTTCTTTTTCATCTTTGGAATATTCTGAGCCAGATGTTATAGGTGAAGTAGACTGTCCATCCAAGAGCAGGGTCCTGAGGAGACCAATGGAACATTTCTGATAGTTACTAGCAAAGAATATATGATTGAGGAATTCAAACCATCCCAGACCATCCATTAGGTACTTTCAGACTAATTTCAGAAGTAGCTCCTAAGTGTCCCAGTAATAACAAAGTTAAAAATTGCTCCATCATGTATGTGCCTTGACCACATGCTCTTACATGTCATCCCACTGAAGCCGCAGAAATTTCTGGAAGTGTATGCCCCAGGTTTATGGGGGGAAAGTTTTTTTTTTTCCTTTTCCGATACTTTTCATTGAAGGTTATTTTGTCAAGTCCTTACTTTGAACTATCTTCACCTCCTGCCTGACTATCTGAAGTAAACACATCAATGGAGACATAGAAAGTTGAACTTTAGGGCATAGGGTTTTACTATCTTGACCTGGTGTAGTCATTGCACAGGATACCTGACCAATGAGTTTAAAGAATGGTACCAGACATAAGAGGTGATACCATAGGTAAATTAGGAGAGAAAGGAGAACAGTTTTTGACCAAACATGAGATAGAGTATATTATAAAATGCAAAGTGGATGAGTTTGATTATATTAAATTAAAAAATTTTTGTACAAACAGAAGCAATGCATCCAAAATTGGAAGGGAGGCAGAAAGCTGGGAAACAATTTTTGAGGCCAGTGCTTCTGATAAAGGCCTCATCTCTAAAATATATAGGGAATTAAATCAAATTTATAAGTATCCAAGTCATTCCCCAATTGAGAAATGGTCAAAGGATATGAACAGGCAGTTTTCTGATGAAGAAACCAAAGCTATCTATTCCATATGAAAAAATGCTCTAAATCTCTAATGAATAGAGAGATGCAAATTAAAACAACTCTGAGGTACCACCTGAACACCTATCAGATTGGCTAAAATGACAAAAAGGAAGATAATAAATGTTGGAGAGGCTGTGGGAAAATTGGAACACTAATGCATTGTTGGTGGAGCTGTGAGCTGATCCACCATTCTGGAGAGCAATTTGGAATTATGCCCAAAGGGTGATAAAGCTGTGCATACCCTTTGACCCAGCAATCCCACTTTTAGGTCTTTTGCCCAAAGAAATCATGGAAGGGGGAAAGGGACCCACGTGTACAAAAATATTTATAGCTGCTCTTTATGTGGTAGCAAGGAATTGGAAGTTGAGGGGGTGCCCATCAATTGGGGAATGGCTGGACAAGTCGTGGTATATGAATACAATGGAATACTATTGTGCTGTAAGAAATGATGAGCAGGAGAGTTCAGAGAAACCTGGAGGGTCTTACGTGAGCTGATGATGAGTGAGATGAGCAGAACCGAAGAACATTGTACACAGTATCATCAACATTGAGTGTTGACCTACTGTGATGGACTATATTCTTCTCACCAATGCAATGGCACAGAAGAGTTCCAGGGAACTCATGATAGAAGAGGATCTCCAAATCCAAGAAAAAAAAAAAAGAAAGAAAGAACTGTGGAGTATAGATGCTGATTGAACCATATTATTTCTTTTGTTTGGGTGCTGTTTTTTTTTTTCTATTTTGAGGTTTTGCATCACTGCTCTGATTCTTTCTCTTGTAACAGGCTTAATGCAGAAATAGGATTAATGTTATTATGTGTATATTATATATAATGTGTGTATATATATATATATGTATATGTATAGAGATATAGATATAACCTATATCAGATTACCTGCTGTCTAGGGGAGGGGGGAGGGAGGGGAGGGAGGGAGAAAAATCTGAAATTGTAAAGCATGTATAAACAAAAGTTGAGAACTATCTTTACATGTAACGGGAAAAATAAAATATCTCAAAAAAAAAAAAAAAGAATGGTACCAAAGGGTACTACATTGCTTATATTTTGCTTGTTTTTATCACAAGGAAGGATTCAATCTGTGTTTCTCTGTGAAATGACTGTGTTGTAGAGTTAAAAGGCATGAAGAAAATACTTTTTAAAAAACAACCATAAAACTAAAATGAAAAAAAAAACCATAATATTCTCCCTCAGAGTTTGGAATATAAAAAGTAGTCTGGCTTCTAATTCTCAAGACACAGTTGAGCAGGCATAGATCACAGCCAGGGTTAGGCTTTCTAGGCCTTTGTCTGAAATAGATTAAAAATATAGCGGGCAGAAGCTAAGGACAGTCTTGCCAGAATATCTGTTTTCTTAATATTTGTCTCCTTCTTATTGGAGAAAGATGCAGTGTTTTAAGTTTTCTTTTATGTGTTGTATAATCCCCTTAAATAGGACGCTACTAGAGGTCAATAATTGTTTTTCTTTTTCTGCATTTGTATCCCCAGTGCTTAGCACAGGGCATGGCACATAGCAGGCTTTTAATAGATGTTTATTAACCAATGACTAAATTACTTTTATTCTAGATCTTTTCAGAGTGATATTTGACCATTAGAATGATAGCTGACTTGGAATTCTTCAGCATAATGCCTTATTTCACTTCAAGGGGATGATTTTAATGGATGGCCTATTACTAGTGAAACTAAAACATTTTACCCTATCTCCAATATTTGAAATATAATGCAGCATGACTAGTAAAGAGGTCTTGCTGGATATGAATGAGACTATTTAAGTATTTTCATGCTTCCTTGACTCCAGTTTAAAATACTACAATGTTAAAAAATAATCTTGTTAGCTGAAGGAAAATGGGAGAAGGTAGCCAGTTTCCTATTATTATTCATGCTGAATCATTTTGAATTCTTTTCTCCTATATCAGATGTTGGCAATCCATGGCTTTTTAAGCTTCATGGGACTCTGTAAGTGCATAACTGTGGTTCTTTTAGTCAAAATAAACAAATGAGTCTGTACCTGTGTCTTGACTTCTATCGTTAATGTGCAAATACCTTAGATATTATAGGCAATGGATTTCTAGCCCTGGAATTAGACTAGAGCTGAGGAGACCTAGGTCCTAGAGCTCTCATATGACACTTCTCTCCCACTGAATAAAGTAAAACAAAACTCATTGGGATGCCTCCTTTTTAGTGATGGACCTTATTAATGAATCAATTTCCCCAAATCTGCAGGTCTTGCTGCTGCTATACTTACCTCCTCTTAGTCTTTCTTCCATTCAGTCTCATACTTCTTCCCTCAGAACCAAGCAACTTTGCTTGGTTTAAACTCTAAGAGTATCTAGACTCCCCCAGGATAAGCTGATCATCTGAAATGTCATTACCATGCAGATTTGCCTAGGCTTTTGATACTCAATACCTTCTCACCTCCCTGAATTATCTCTTTCTTCCTCCTTGGAGATTAGAGGGTAGAACATTAAAGCCTCTTTTATAGAGGGTTAAAAAATGTTCAGGTAGTTCCTTATTTTCCATTAGTATCTCTTCTTTGTGTTGACTCTGGGGAGATTATACCCCTATTTCAGATGTTATTGTTTCTCCACTTTCAAAGAGGACCATTGGCATCACTGGTTGATGTTTTGACTTGCACATGAATTGCATTTATGTGAGAGTTGCTCAATGACTCCAGGTTCACTCAGTGATAAAAATTCAGTGGCAAGGCAAAAGTCAAGGTGAATGAAGAAGGCTCAGGATATAGTAGAGGAGCTTGGAGTCTTCTGTCCAAGATCTATGCACTCCTCAGCACTTGCTTCAGCCACCTTCATGGCCATTGAAACCAATGGGTATCACCTAACCTTGCTAATAAGGGAAGTCTTTGCATGCATGGGATAGACAACCACCTAACTCATTGATAGTTTTGAGCCCTGTCATTTACTCTCAACCTGCTTTACACTGTCTGGTAAGAAAGTTTTGCCAGAGTGCAGCTACTGTGCATATTACATGTGTATGTTATAGATTCTTGCTGAGAACAGGTGAGAGTTGGGTAAGAGGTGGACACCAAAGGTGCTTGATCAGCCCCAAAAAGGGCTTGATAAGCCCTCACACCTGAGGTGCTATTCCTCCTTGAACATCCCACTCCCATTAGCCTAAAGTCACCACTACCACATTTTTACATCCTTTTTGGTGTTGTCTTCCCCATTAGATTTCAAACTCCTTGGGAACAGAAACTTAATTTATTTTTCTTTTTTGTATCCCTAGTACTTAACTCAGAGACTGGAAAACAATAAATGTTTATTGAATTCTATTGAACCGCATTGGACCATTCTTTTTCCTTGGCATTAGAGATTAAGATTTTTTTAAAACATAATTATCTCATTGTAATAATCTTCTTATAGTATAATATAATAATATAAAGCTTACTCTTGAAGGCTGACCCTCCAGATCATGGATGCTAAACATAGGTTATTTCTGTGACATAGATTGTGAGCTCTTTCAAGGAAATTAATATTTCCCCGTGTCTTTGTTGCCCCAGGTCTTAGCACAGTTCCAGAATCATAGTGAGAAACATCATAAATGCTTCTTCCCCTGACTTGCTTATTAACATAAAATATTAATATTAATTATTTTGTATTTTTGTTATAGTATAGATACGTGTATAAATCAAACAAAATGCACAAGCAAGTACAGCTAAGGTTTGCATATAAAGCCTCTGGTGGCAATTAAATTGTGGCTCTTCAAAAATGTATACTTTGGGATCATTATAAAAATAGAAGATTTATCTTAAAATATTGCTAATATGGACATACACAGGGACACATACAAAGACATATATTGATATATACATATATATATGTTAATTATCAGTGATTCTTTTACCTGATATTTCAAAAGAAACAAAACAGAACTTATAGAAATCAGGTTGTAGGCCTTTAACTATTTTAATAAAATTGATAAACATAATTCATAGCAAAGGTAATGTAGTTCTCTAAACCAATAATGTTCATTGCAGTGATATGTCTCATTTCTATGACACAGAAAATGTTGGGTTTGCTTCTTAGAAAATACTTCAAAAGCTATTAGAAAGGACCATATATGTTGTGTTAGCATTTCAAAAACCACTATACTGTATAGTAATAGCTTCTTAGCTGATCTCTTTGCCACCAATCTGCTTTCCATTTCAAACTGTCCTTCAAATAAATGTCAAATAATATTCCGAATGCACAGGACTATCCATATAACTTCCTTGCTCAAAAAATCTTAACTTTATATCAGACTTAGAAAGACCTCCAAAAATCATCACATTGCACATGTATGTAAACAGAAACCCCTTTCTCAGAACCCCCCAAAAGTTATTATCAAACTTCCAATTGAAGATCTCCAATTATAAGGAGTTTACTTTCTACCAGAGAATCTCATTTCATATTTGAATGGAAAAAAATTGTTAAGCTCCTGCTGTGTGCCAAGCACAATGCTAAGTGCTTTATAAATATTCTTTCAATAGATCCCCACAACAAACCTAAGAGATATATGCTATTATAATTTCTATTTTGAGGAAACTCAGGCAGATGGAGGTTAAGGGACTTGCCTAGGGTCATGCAGCTATGAATGAATGAGTTTGGATTTGACCCTAGATCTTCCTGATGCTAGGTAAGTGTTTTCTCCTCTGTACCACCTAGATATTTATCTAATTCTATGAAAGAAACTTGAAAAAGATGAAATGGATAAATCAATTAAGTCAAAATGGATAAAGATAGGAAGTAGGTAAATAGATGACAGATGATAGAAAAGAGAGAGAGAAAGAGAGATAGAAAGATAGATAGATGGATGGATGGACAGATGAATGGAAAAATAGATTGTCAGACAATTGAAAGCTAAGGGTAGACCCTAGGCTCATTGTAGGATTATCAGTTAGCCCCATGAAAGCCACTAGCACTAGGTCATAATACTTATCAACACTGACTATTCTCAGGATGTTCTTTATCTCATATATATTTCCTTTGAAGAGAATATATATCCACATTTTTTCATTTTGGGCCCACTAATGGGTGCTCTCATACACCTTACTAGGGATCACGAATTGCCATTCATCTCTTCTTCCTCTGATCATAAAGGCCTCTCTCTTGGTCACAGCTGTGAAGCTTTAAAAACAATTCATTAGAACATGAAAACCAGTTTTCTCTTCAAAAATCACCTTACCATGTATAGAAATGTTAGATAACATTGATACAAAAGGTTTTTTTTTTATCTTCCTCACTTGCCCATTATATATTCTTCTATTCTTGAATCTCCTGATAAAGATTTCTTTTCCATGTGACTTTTTAGACTCCCTTTTTGTTTCCCTTTTGAGAATTGTTTTCCCACTGAAAAAGAAAATCCCCTCAACTCTGTTTCCTCTAGAGTACAAAAATAGCCATGGGGGCAACTAGTTGGCACCATGGATAGAGTGCTGGGCCTAGAGTCAAGAAGACACTTCTTCTTAAGTTCAAATCTGGCCTCACACACTTACTAGCAGTACAACCCTAGGAAAGACACTGAACCTTTTTTGCCTCAATTTCCTCATCTATAAAAATGAGCTGGAGAAGGAAATGGCAAACTACTCCATTGTCTTTGCCTAGAAAACCCCCAGTGTGGTCATTAAGATTCAGACATAACTGAAATGACTGAACAACTATAACAACAACAACAACTATTACTACTACTGCAACAACAACAACAAAACTATAGGGAGAAGTCAGTGAGATAGTTACAGGAAAAGACTTCAGAGCAGTTAGAACAATCAAAAATAGAATGGGCTGCCTTGCGAGGTAGGGGGCTCCTTGTCAGGCTCAATGACATTTTATTATTTCATAGAAAATTGAATTAAGGCTATAAAATGTCTCCAAGATTCTGTTTCTTTTTAAATATTTATGAAGAAGAATGCTGATCAGAGATCAGATATCAGTTCAGTTCAGTATTGTAAAAGATTTTACCCACAATCAATTTATTGGAAACCTTTTATGTGACTGGTTTTGTGCCAAGCATTTTGCTAATAGTGAAGAAGTACACAATATGATCTGTGTCTACAAGTGGCAGATCATGTTGGGGGGAGCAAAATTTAGATATAAGAAATAATATATTCATTATAGTTTCACCTCAAAGTTTTTTAATCCATGGATATAAAGATTAATATTGTGTTTTGGTTGGTGTTTTTTTTTTTTTAAGTTTTACCAACAGCTTAAGAGTTATGGGTACATACTATGTATGTTATTCTATTGGGAGCTATAATAATATTTATTTATTTATTTAGTCATTTAACCAGTAATTAATTAATCAGTTAGTTAGTTAATTAACTAATATCATCATTCTCTTTTTTTCCTCTACATCTCTTACTTAATCTTCAGCGTCCTTTTTGGAGTGCTTCTATGGCCTGGGACCAATTGATATTTTTCTTGGAAGCTTTGGATGTATGTTCTTTTACTGTATATCTTCTTCTGAGGGTGTATTTTGATCTTCTTTGTCACCAAAGAAAGTTTCTATGGTCCCCATATATTTTCTATCTGTTCATATCACTA
This sequence comes from Dromiciops gliroides, assembly GCF_019393635.1. Taxonomy (NCBI): domain Eukaryota; kingdom Metazoa; phylum Chordata; class Mammalia; order Microbiotheria; family Microbiotheriidae; genus Dromiciops; species Dromiciops gliroides. Next base: position 202,840,177 of record NC_057861.1, on the reverse strand, counting down.
GTCTATATCTTGACTTTTAACTCCTTTTCAAAGTAGAGCACTGCATCCAGGCTTCACTTTCCCAAGCTTCAGGGGGTCCCAAGTGATACAATTTAAGGAGAGGCAGGTTCTTCACTTGCCTGGCTTGTGTTCTTGTCTGTAAGTAGGCCCAGGCTTACTTGCTCTTTAACCTGGAAACAAAATTTTGTTTCACAATGGTTGTAAGCTCTGGGGGAGCCTGTGCCCCTCCCCTACATGGCCCTGCCCCTTAAGACTGCTCCCTGGTTCCCAGCATGGGCAAAAAAATGAGTTCCAGCTCATCACCACCAGAGCTCCCCGTAATCTCCTCCTGGCCAACCACTCAGCCCACTCACCAGAACTTGAGCTGAATTCCAGAAGAAGTTGCTGCTGTAGCCAATTCAGAGACTCTGGAGATCTCTTTCTCTAATGTGGGCTGCCTGGGCCTGGATCTGTGTTGGTGTGGCAGTGGGGCTGGGCTCCACTCCCACCCTGGTACAGCAGACCTTTCCTGCTGACCTTCTAAGACAATGTTGGCTGGAAAATTATCTCACCCCATCCCTTTGTGGGTTTTGGTGCTCCAGGAATTGTCTTATGTCATTATTTGGAGGTTTTTGGAGTGAGTTTGTGGGGAGCTCCAAGAGATTACTCTAATATTGGATTTTGAACTTACCCTTGACTGGGAATGATCTTTTGTTTTATTTTGCTTTGCTTTGCTTTCTCATACAGGTGGTAAAGGTGATAGAACGTTGAACTTGTAGCCCAGAAACCTGTGTTTAAAACCTGCCTCAGTCACTTAGGGCAGCATAATGGTGCAGTGGATAGAGTGGTGGCCCTGTAGTCAAGAGGACCTGAGTTCAAATCTCACCTCAGAAACTTACTAGCTGTGTGATCCTGGGTAAGTCATTTAACCATAACTGCCTTAAACATCTGGGGCCATCTCCAGTCATCCTGATGTACATCTTGCTACTGGACCCAGATGGCTCTTGTGGAGAAAGTGATATTGGTGACCTTGTACAGCCCTGCCTCACTTAAATCCAATTGAGTGCAAATCATGACATCACCCTAATGTCATGGTCCTCTTTGAGAATGAAGGACAAACAAGAGGAAGAATGATCACTTAATGGCTGTGTGAAGTTGGGGGAAATTATTTGACTTTAGTTTCCTCATCTCTAAAATAGAGATCATATCAACACCTGTACAAAACTTTAAAGCACTATTATAAATGCTAGGTAATATATTATTTGGTTTTGGCACTAGCAATTTTGAATTTCAAAGCATAAATGAGTAAATTGGAAAAATAGCCTTACTTTATCACTATCTACTGGTTTCGCTGGCTTCTTTGTAGTTCAGCTAAAATTCCACCTTTTACAGGAAGTTTTCCCAAATTCCTTTTTTAGTTATATTGCTTTTGATCAATTAATTATTTACAATTTATCCTGTCTATAGCTTATTTGTATATTTTTTTATATATTGTTTGCTTGCTCTCTCCATGACTAGTCTGTGAGTTTTTTGAGGGTGGGGATAAGTTTTTGCCTCTTTTGTTATTCCCAGCACAGTGCCTGGCATATAGTAGGTGCTTAACAAATATTTATTGACTGACATCATCACAAATTTTAGAATTATACTGATTAAAACAAGGGCTAAGTTTGTCATTCACTAGATTCCTAAAGCTATAGGGCAGAATTCCAGTTTTTCAATGATCAGGTTCTTGTATAGGAACATTTTTTTAATTAAAGAATATTGAATACCAGTACAACCAATAAAACTTATTTTCTAACTTTTAAATATTTAAATGAATGAAATTTACCCCATAAAATGTATCATTTCACTCAATAGTTTTTTTTTTTTAAATTTGGGTATTTGTTCGCATTCTTTTTTTTTTTTTTTGTGAGACAATGAAGGTTAAGTGACTTGCCCAGGGTCATACATTCTCCATGTTTTTTCTCTTTTTTTTTTCTTGGTGAGACAGTTGGGATTAAGTGACTTGCCCAGGGTCACAGCTAGTAAGTGTTATGTGTCTGAGTCCAAATTTGAACTCAGGTCCTCCTGAATCCAAGGTGCTTTATCCATTGCACCACCTAGCTGCCCCTCCATGTTTTCTCTTAACTCCCAGTTGAGTTGTTGATGTTTTTTAATCCTTTGCTGAGAACTCTAAAGTCTGACACGTCCATTCTTAAAATCATCTTTTATGGATTTAATTTTTTTAACCAATCTGAGGTTTCTTATTATTCCATATTATCTTAGGAGTACATGGGAATTTTTATTTCTTCAGGCATATCTTCACGTTCCTTTGCATTATAATATTTGCTTGGAGAGCTTGATATTTTTTGAGGATTTAGTATTCACCATTCCTCCTGGTTTTTTGAACCGTCTTTTTTAATGTATCTATTTGTATTCTCAGTTTTTATTCTCAGCCTTTGTCTCTTAGGCTCTTCAGTAGTTGAACACACATAATATATTCATCAGTCACTACTTCATAGCTTCTCCCTTTGTTGATAGATGCCTCTGCATTCACATATTGTGTGTTGTTATTTCTCCCTATATTGGGTATCATCTTAGGCCCAGAAGTTTTCCAGTCTTCAATCTTTCTGACTTAAAGTTCAGATTCATGTACTCACACACTGCCGTGACTTTCCCTTTACTCTCCTCTCCTCTTCTTTTTCTGGGACGTATCGGTACCTCTAGGTTTTTGTAAGTTCCAGGTAGAGTCTGTGTGTAAAGTATGTTTTATGAAAAATCCCTGTACCGTTGGTAGTTGTTAAATTAGAATTGGTCTTAAAGCATTAAGTCTTAACACACTCTCTTTGCTCCAGCTTCAGGTGCCTGAGGAATCAAAACTTTCTGCTTGTTAAGGAGAGTAGAGAGAGTGACAGTATTCCAACACTGTCTCTGTTATAGAAGTCCAGCAAGATAGAATCTCAAGGTCTAACATAAAACTGTTATTATTATTTTAACATGGGCCCTAAATATAAACCTATGAGTTTGCTTGTGCTCCCACCATTGAAGAATGGAGGCTGATGGAAGAAAGATGCTTAGTTTGTTTTAAGAATGAGAGTTAATTGTGTTTATTTGTATCTGTTTAGAAAACCTATTATAATTCTGTTTAAATACAACTTTATATGATTAGATATTTTTTAACCCAGTATTTTACCCTTATCCTCAGGAAATATTTAGGAAATCTGGTGATGGCTACAAGCAATTTTGGATTCTCCCAAGTCCTGGATCCACCCCAAATATTTTGGTTTTGGGTCCCCATAACCAGGTCTTATTTCTGGGTCTACCTAAGCTTTTAGGTCCCCTTGTGATTCTGGCTTTCTGCAAATTGTATTTAATTTTTCCATTTACACATAAGCATCTTGATCTACCTTGTTTACAAGTTTACCACTTGAAAAAGAAAAATTTAACTATATACATATAGGTTCTTTTTCTAGATCCTATATAGTGTTAACTTTCCATAGCTTGGACAAGAGGGAATAATATTTCCTTTCTAGCCAATCCTCCTTTACCAAACAACCTAATAAAGTTCTTTCTAAAACTATTTCAGATTTCGCCATTTTTACTCATCAACAAATAAAGAAATTTGCAGGGTGGTTATAAAGAATTTTCCTCACCCTATCTTTATATTTTCCTATCTAGAAGTTCTCAATTAGAGACTTAACTAAGTTGTTAGTGAAATTAACATTTAAATGCTTGTTACTTTTCTTTTGCCAGGAAGAGCAGAAGCCAAAGTCATAAGAGAGGCACAAAATTGTACGTTCTTCCAAGGCTTTAAGAGACAAAGCAGCCTAGCCTTTTTTTTTTTTTAATTCAGGAAGGACTTATTAAGCACCTACTACTGGCAAGGCACTCTTCTGGGTACTGGGGCTATAGAGAAAAAATAAAACTGTCTCTGTCCTGTGGGAAATTACATTTTATAGCGTGTACATGTGAGGGTAGGGAGGGGAGAAAAGGAGGCAATTTGTACTGCTACAATGAAAAAAGAACTGGCTCTGAAGTCAGAAGACCTGAATTCACATTCTTCCTCTGATGCTTACTACCTAATGTCATAAACCAAGTCACAACCTCCCCACTTCCGGTTCTTCACCTACTGGTCTCTGAGGTTACTTTCCATATCCATATCTATAATCTTAGGTATTAATTAAATTTAACACAGATATAAAATAGTAGAATTAATGACAAGAAATGATGAATGCTAATTACTTGAGGGAGGTAGGGGCGTAGAAGAGGTTTCATATGGTAGGTAGAGCCTGACTTGTACTGAAAGCTATTATCTGCCTTTTGTAAGCTCCTATCTGGCTGGAGCTTCCAATCTGTAAAGGGTGCTTTAAAAAATCCCCCAGGTTCCTTAAACCCCATACGGGCTAATCTGTAAGGGCCTGCCCCTTCCCCAACTGCTGCTCCCACATCAACAAGAAATGAGATCAAAAATCCTCCTTTCAATAAAAGCAAAAACCAGGGTTTATTGATGTGGAATAAACTTAGAAAAGCAAGAAATACGACCTGTGACCTAGGCCAACAAACTCAGCTCCTTTGCCTTTAACTTTCTCTATTCCCCTGCATGTCCCTGTTCAACTTTCTCTCGCCCTATGGACATGGCTGACCTCTGCCACTACTGACTGTGCTTCCTCTCCTCTCCTTCTCTCCACCCCCCTGCTTTCTCAGTTGTTCAGTTCTCTCCTCTCTATGTCTCCTCCACTTCCCCTTCACTCAGTCACGCCTTCCTTCACCCCTCCTACCGACCTCATCCCCTTAAAAACCCTTCTCTCACAGGAACCCTTCTCGGGCTGGCTGCCCACCCCTCCCACCAAGCTAATTCACTGGCATCCGCAGGGGAGGTGCCCAAGGCTGGCTGGGGCATGGAGCCCCCATGCAGGGTATACATGGAGCTCCAGAGTTTCCTTGCATATCCCTGGCTGGGTGGAGGGAGCCTGCATGCTCCTGAGGCTTTCTGTGCACACTGGGGTGTGCCCGAGGCTTTCGTGCCAGGGACATAGAGGGAGATGTGAGGTGCTCCCCTAAGGCTTTCTAATTTTAGCCAAAAATGGGGGTCCCCAAATAAATTCTTACAGTACTTGGAAGAAAGCAAGAACCATGTCATCAATACTTGAAAGTCTGAAAGTTCTTATTAGTTTGGAAAAGTACATTTACGAAGTAGAATAGGTTGCTAGAAGCATGTTTGTGATTAAAAGTTTTCACATCTTCAAAGGTCATTTTCTCAAAATATTAGAATGCTCAAATATTCAAATGCACCTGATATTATCAAAGTGCATTTCCTCCAGTAATTCAAATTAAAACCCATTCATGCCTTCCCATCTGGCACAACTTTTGTCCATATTTTCCTTTAAGTTTACATATATATTTAATGTGCTAATAGGCTTTACTCACATTTGCTCTTGACATCATCAAGATACTAGTGGGGTAACTTGTTCATCCCTCATTTTTGCCTTTTGATCAATCTATATTTTTATTCATATATTAATTGATTTTATATCTACATTTTCATATGTGCCATTATATATGTTAAATATATATATTTATAATGGTGTTTAATAAGAATTAATAATTTAAGTGAGTTAAATTTGGTTTAAAACTAATGAGTAGATTAGTTTTATTTAACCATTTGTAGTATCTAGGTTTAAGGAGTATAGTGAATAAGAGAGCTGGACTTGGGGTCAAGAGAAATGAATTAGAATGCCCATCTCACATATAAATAATCATAGGCAAATCACCTGAACTCTCCGTGTCTCAATTTTCTTATCTCTCAATTACCTAATTATATATTTTTACCTTCCTCAAGGAGCTGTTGTGAAGAAAACATCTTTCAAATTGCAATAAATTATATAAATATGAGTTTATGATTGTTGTTGTTGCATAACAAACATTATTTCAACAAATTTGCATGAATCACTATCTGAATTATAAGCAATAAAGGCCATATATCTGACCAATTCATAAACTTTTGATGGAAGCAAGCATTATTATAACTAAATGTTAGAAAGAAAGTAATATATTTTTTTTTATTTCAAAGGTTTTACATTGAAAATGACAGCTAAACAAATATTTAATAAAACAATGCTTAGTATTTTAGAATGGATTTAATGTTTTTCTATTCAAAAGAAAAAAATTGAACATCGCATTGCTTTGACCTTAGAAGAAAGTCAAGCTTCATTAGTACTACCATTGTGAATTATTTACCACTTTAATAATGCCATCTGCTTAAATACATCTTCCTAAAGCTATAATTATATATTCATTCAGATTTATGGTCATAGTTCATAAGCTTGTGCATTGATGATGAAATTTTATTTAAACATGGTAAAATTGGATGAAATTGCTTGATTTATTGAAAATGGAAATTAAGGGTTTTTTAAATAATTATATTTTATTGTTATTATTTAATCAAAATAGACATTCTTACTTCTGTCTTATGCATTACCATAGGATAGAGGTGACCCTAAGCAACTGCCAGAGAAACTTTGGCAACTTCTAATAGTCTAAAAAGGTTCTGAGTATAAGTTTGGCAAAGAATCACAAATTGATTATCTAACCTCCTGCCTTAGTTTGCAGAAGCTCGATACTGGATACTTGCCCACCAGGTTAAAAAAATGGGCAAAAGAAATCATGAAGAAAACCCCCTAAAGGATGGAAGGGCTATAATCTGTGTTGTGGGAGGAGTGTCTATGTCCATGAAATCTCAGATATGTGCAAAACTGGAAATGGAGGTATTATATTTCTGAAAATGCACAAATGTTGCAATAGAGCAAGAAAATTCTACCTTTATAAGTCTTGTGTTACACTCATTTGCTGTTTGTCAATTAACTTCTAGGAAGCTAACTTTTGCAGTAATAAATATGGTATGTTATGGCCCTTTTTATTAGGAAAAATGAGAGCTCAAGTCATAATAAAATAGTTCTTTCAGAAATAAATAAACATCTACTCACATATATGTATGCATACATACATATGTATGTGTGTATATATATACATATACATATATGTATATATGCATGTATATATATATATAAATGATTTAACTATGGTAATGATCAGTTAATAAACTACAAACTGTTTGAACATGTTTAGGTATTCTTTAGTAGTTTAAACAAATAATAATGGAGTAAGTAAGACAGATATTGGTACACCTAATAGACATGTTATATTGTAAACTCTTCTGCAAATTATATATATATATATATATATATACTGAAATCCAATTGTGTTTAGGAATCTACAAATCAGCTTAAAGGTAAAGTACCAAAAATAGCAATGTCTGAGGTTAAAGGCACCAATCAGAGTTAGAAAAGAATTGAAACATTAATATGGTGTGTAGCCAGGCAGTCAGACTATGGCAATCAACTTAGTCATCCATTTAGTGGAATTCCATCATATTGTCATCATATAAAATGACAAAATAAAATCCAACAGGCTAGCCAATTGGATAATGAAAAACCTTTGATTTCTTTCTCTTTATATCATACTCATTGTACATGTACCAATTAGATTGTGTTAAAATTGTGGGAGGAGCTTATTGTGTACAAACATTTATGGATCCTGAGGTTCATGGTCTTTTGGTCCTAGAAATGAAACTGACTTTATTGTGACACAGGATCCCTCTCTCAATAAACCCTATTTTTTTCAGCTTAGAGACTTTGTTTTTTCTTTAACTAACCATGAGACTTAGAAAATTTTACAACAATATATACATCATATAGTTATAGATAACTAAACTGTTTTATTATGAGTGTACACACATATACACATATGTATTTACATATGTGCATATATGTCTGTATTGTTAGAATATTTCAATACTGAAAGTTTTCATTGTTTTATTAGTATAGATACTACCTGATTTTTCCATGCTCCCACTCTTATTTTGAGACAATATTTTATTACTTTTACACCTCATCTAGCATTTTATTTCCAACTTCTTAGTGTTCTGAATATAGAATGATTTATATTTTTGTTATCTTTGTGTAATATCCCTCAACCAAATTGTAACCTTCATGAGGGCACATCTCATGCCCTATTTGAACATCATACCTCTCACAAAACTTATCACAGTACTATAAACAAAGAAAATCCTTGATGATTTTTAAAGTAAAAAAAAAAAAGTATAGGTATCTTCCGGTGATGGCTGATCCTCCAGCACCAATCATACTATTCATCACTAGCCCACATTTGAAGTGTTCTGGCTAGGTAGAAACTATTGAGATCTCTAGCACATTAAGTAATTCTTAGAACTCAGAGTGACCAATTAAGTGATCTTATTCATACTTTTCATAGACAATTTGAAGTATTTCTGTCTCTCCAGAAGAAATTTTCTTTGGGTATGGATGGTACTAGATGGTCATTGAGGCCACTTCCAACTCTAAAATTCTGTCCAATAAATATTATTATTTTAGCCCTTCCTTAATAGGCAACAGTGTTAAATATCTGATTTATTTTAAAAATAGCTATTAAAATAAATAACTAGCAAAATTAATAATAATATATTTGCATTTTCTAACAGAAAAAACAAGGAAACAGAATGTCTTTGTAGTTCAAAGAGCCATAAAATAAGTTACAATTTTATCCTAAAACCAGCTAATCCTCAGAATATTAATAATTCCTAAAGCTTCAAATCAAATGTGTGCAAGCTGGTGCTATATTCCCAAACAGTGATAAATTACAAACAATGCTCTACAAGGCTTGAATCTGGGCACTAAACTCCATAATTAATGCTTTAGAATTTAGAGTACTCAATTTAATTAATTCCTTCCACCTTGTCAACTTGATCCAGCAATAATCATTAGAGAAAGAATGCCAAAACAATTCTGTGAGCGTTTGATTTGTAAAATTAACACAATGTAGTAAACTCTGTTTTTTTTCAAACTTATGCAAGAATATGTTTGAAAACAACAATTTAAAAATATATGTATCTGGTTACAATATAAGATAATGGTTAGCATATCTTTATACATAGATGTTCATTAAAGATATATATATACATACATACGTATATATATATATATATATATAAATATATATATATACATAATCTTCACACACATACACACATACATACACATGTATATAGTTAAGAAGCAGAATAGAATAGAGGCTATAAAACTGACCTTAAATCCAAAAACAAATGAGTTCCATGCCTGACTCCAAACTATACTAGCTATGTGATTTTGGGCAAGTCAGTTAAACTCTCAGTAATCTAGAGAAACATATAAATTTATAAATTAGAAGAAGAAGAAGAAGAAGATGAAGAAGAAGAAGAAGAAGAAGAAGAAAGAAAGAAAGAAAGAAAGAAAGAAAGAAAGAAAGAAAGAAAGAAAGAAAGAAAGAAAGAAAGAAAGAAAGAAAGCTATAGACCTGAATTGATAGAGTAGATTTTCTCACAGAGACATTCCCTTTATCAATTTAATCATAGATACAGTGTCTCTCTCTCTCTCTCTCTCTCTCTCTCTCTCTCTCTCTCTCTCTCTCTCTCTCTCTCTCTCTCTCTCTATCTATCTCTTTCCCCCTCTCTCTAAATAAGGTATGATATTCTAACTGTATTATATGGGGACATGGTCAGCTATCCCCTGAAAATGTTGTGTGCTACCCCTGTAATCTACCCCCTGCCAAGGGCTCAGCCCTCTCACCAGACTGTGAGCTAAGTTCCAGATGACACTGGTGCTTCAGCTGATTCAGAGGGTCTGGGGGTCTCTTTCTCTGACAAGGCCTTCCTGGGATTGGATCTGTGTCAGGGTGACTGTAGGGTTGGGCTCCACTACTGGCTCAGCACAGCAGCTCCCTCCTTCAGACCTTCCAAGCTATCCTTGGTTGGAAAATGATCTCATCACATTCTTCTGTGGATTTTGCTGCTCCAGGAATTGTCCTATGGCATTATTTGGATGTTTTTTGGAGTGATCATGTTCTGATTTCAAGAGTTCACTGCCTTTCCTCCACAATCTTGGCTCCACCAGGAAAGCAAATCCAGTGAGATTTTTATGAACATTCAAATTTCCACATTTACAACAATAAACAGGATTTTAAGGATAATGTATATTTAGTATCTTCCCTTCAAGGGTCTGTTACAACTCACAACATTTATTCCATTTCTATATTATATTTTAGTTGCATACCCAATTCATTGAAGTGCTCTTTCTATATTTTTATTAATGTAAACATTTAGGGAAATAATCTTCCCTTATTATGACTGGCTTCATTCTATAAATTTTAGCATGTTGTCTCACTGTTAGCATTCTTTAATGAAATTAGTATTCCTTTATTTTGTCCTTTGACCCATTCATTCTTTAGGATTATAATAGTTCCTTTCCAATTAATTTTAATCTATCTTTCCAAGGCTATTTATTTAATGTAATTTTATTGCATTATGATTTGAAAACTATGTATTTAATACTTTGCTATTCTGAACTTGATTGTAAGGTTTTTATACCCTAACACAGTCAATTTTTGTTTATTCCCATTTAATTTTCTACAGAGGGCTTCACATCTAACTTTTCTAAGATTCTATTCACCTCTTTAACTTATTTCTTGTTTATTTTTTTATTAGATTTATCTAATTTTGAGAGGTGAAATTTCTGGTCCCTCATTAGTATTGTTTTATTATCTAATTCATCCTCACTCAACTCAATCAACTTAACCTATAGTAATTTGAATCCTGTAGCATTTGGTGAATATATGTTTAGTATTAATATGCAGGATGTAGTTTCCTTGCTTACTTCTTTGAATGACATATATTTTTGCCTTTGCTTTGAGATCATGATTGCTACTACTGATTTTTTTTTTACTTTAACTGAAGCATAAGAGATACTGTTCCATTCCTTTACCTTTACTCAGTGTGTATCTCTCCCCTTAAAATGTGTTTCTTGCATACAACATAGTGTAGGATTCTTTTTTAAAAATCCATTCTGCTAACTGCTTCCATTTTATGTGTGAGTTCCTCCATTTCCCATTCCCATTCAAAGTTATGATTAATAATTATTTATTTCCCTCCATCTTATTTCCCCCATTTATCCCCTCTCTCTCCTTTTATGCTGTTTCTCATCACAAAGGTTTTACTTGATTATTACCTCCCCAATCCATCATCACATTTACCTCCTACTTCCCAGTAGAATAAAATAGAATTTTATACCCAATTTAGCATATACGTTATTCCCAATTTGATCCAATTCAGATGAGAGTGAGTTTCATGTATTTCTCATCCCCCCTTCCACAATTTCCTCCACTGTAATAGCTCTTTCTTACCTCCTCTGCTAAGATAATTTATCCCATTGTACTTATCCCTTCCCTTTTCTTTCAGTGCAATATTTTTTCTCAACCCTTATTTTTTTGTATCTCATCCCATCATAGTCAACCAATACCTGCAACCTCTGATATACTGTGATTAAATATCAGACATATTTTGATAGGCTCCTTCTCACTGTGCTAATATTGATAAAATTATTAAGAGTAATGTTATCATCTTCCCATGTAGGAATACAAATAGTTTACTGTAACCAAATCCTTTATATTTTCTCTTTCTTGTTTAACGTTTTATGTTTCTTTTGTATTTTTTATTTGAAAATCAGATTTTTCAATTCAGCTCTGGTCTTTTCAATAGGAATTTTTGAAAATCCTCTATTTTATTGAATATATTTTCCCCCTGAAAGAATGTCCTCAATTTCATTGGGTAACTTTTTTCTTGGTTGTAATTCTAGGTCCTTTCCCTTGCAAAATATAATATTTCAAACTCTCCAATCTTTTAATATAGAAGCTACTATATCCTATGTATTCTTGACAGGCACATCATGGTATTTGAATGGTTTCTTCCTCACTGTTTGAAGTATTTTCTTTGTTACCTGGGAGGTCTGGAATTTGGTTTTACTATTCCTGCAAGTTTTCATTTTGTGATATTTTTCAGGAGGTAATAAGTGGTTTCTTTTCATTTCTGTTTTACCCTCTGGTTCTAGGTTATCAGGGTAATTTTGCTCATTAATCTCTTGTAATATGATGATGAGGCCTTATTCTTAAAATCATGGCTTTCAGGTAGTCCAATAATTTTCAAAAATTATCTCTCCTGGATTGATTTCCAAGGTGGTTTTTTTTCCCAATGAGATTATTCTTATTCTTTTAATTTTCTTTTTATTGTTTCTTAAGGAGTTAATTTCTTGAGTGAGTTCCACCTTTTTCATTTGTGCAATTCCATTTTTTAAGGAGTTATTTTCTTCACTAGACTTTTGTGCATCTTTTTACATTTGTGTGCTTCATTTACCAAGCTGTTGACTCTTTTTTCATGATTCTTTTGCATTATTCTTTAAATTATATCTATCTATATGTGTGTGTGTGTATATATATATATATATATATATACAGAGAGAGAGAGAATTATTAATAATAGGGATTGAAACCACACCTACCTAAAGGCTTTTTCCCCTTGGAGGACTCCATAATCTGACATCAGCCAGACCACCCTCAAATCCAGTGAACCAATAGATTTGAATGATGCTAGCCAATTAGCTTTTGAGCAATGTGTAAGGGCGGGCTCTCCTGCTGCCCACAGGAAGCTTACACAATAACTTGCTCTCTTGGCCTGGGAACATGGAAAGAGAGCCACACAACCAAGTTCTCTCTTTTCTCTTCTGGATAGGCTTTCCTAACTTTCAGAGCCATGTGCTCTCTCTTTACGAATATTTAATATGCTTTAATTAATGCTTAATGCCACAAAACTGGTGTAGTGGCCTCTAATTTCTAAGTAACAAATATATGATAAACCCCAGCTAATTTTCCCTAAACTTGGGACAATTATAAGGTGACCACATTTAATTTTACTCACAACAGTTTTATATCTCATACACACACACACACACACACACACACACACACACACACACATATATATATATATATATATATATATATATATATATATATATATATATATATATACACATATATACTGTCATTAAATTAATTTTTTATGGTCAGGGATTTTGTTTGTTTTTTTTTTCACTCATTTTCCCCTCATCACTGTGCTGTTCAGGGGCCAGGGACCTCACTCTGGATTTTCAATGGGTCAGGGGCTCCAGGGACTCAACAGTATTATGTGCCATGTTCAGCAGTATTTCACCACTGGGCTGCACCAGGATCATGGGGCCTCACCTGTGGGTTTTTCTGGATGCTGTGGTGGCTCACTGCTGATTTATTCTAGGCCTTAAGACCCAGCTATTGCCTTGCTGGGGTGCAGTCTGCTCCTGCTTTGCTGGACAGCTTCTTTGCTAGTCTGTACTGTCCTTTTACCTTTTTGAGACAGAACTTTTCTTCTGACTTTCTGATTTGTCTAGGCCTATAAAATTGTTTTACCCCATCCTGTTATTGGTTCTGCTGCTCCAGAATCCATTTTAGGTATTATTTTGTAATTGGAAGTGAATTTGGGACAGTGTGGGTGAGTTCCTGACTTATTCCACAATCTCGCCTCAAGGTCTTATTCTTGATCCTGTCTTCTCTCTAGGATTTCATAACACTGCTCTCTTCTGGTTTATATTCTACCTATTTGACCCTTATCAGTCTTCTTTGCTAGGTCTTCTTCTAGGTCATGACTTCTAATTACTGATATCTCTCAAGTTTCTTTCCCATACCCCATTCACTTCACCCTCTGTACATTTTTGCTTTAGAGATTATCTCTGTGCTAGTAATTTTCACATGTAGTTGCCCAATTGTTAGCTCTGTCTCTTCCCCTTATCTCTGGTCTCTCACTTGGCCTCATGGAGTTCTCCTACTGCCTATTGGCCATCTTGTAATGTATTCCTCAGAGATATCTTAAACACAACATATCCAAAATTGAACTCCTTATCTTTTTGCCTTTTCTCCTTAACTTCCATATTACTATTGAAGGCACCACCAACCTCCCAGTATCCCAGCCTTACAACTTAGAATATATTTTTCTAACCCTCACTCTCATACCTTCCATACCCAATCTATTGTCAAGTACAAAAATTTTACTTTTGAAAAATCTCTTTTATATACTTCCGTCTTTTCTCTGGCATTGATACCATCCCATAGCTGGATCTTATCACCTCATGCCTGGACTAGTATAATAGTCTGCTGGTTGTACTCCTATAAAGAAAATTTTATCACTTTACACATTGTTTCATATGTTTGGATGTATGTATGTATGTATATGTGTATGGATGTATGTATATGCATGGATATACACACAAACATAAGTTAGAGTAGAGTTTTTATATATGTATGTACCCATACATGTATGTATATGTGTATGCATGTGTTTATGGGTATATATGTGTGCAGGTATGCCTATATATGTATATACATGAAAAACTGTAGAGTAAAAAAATGTCCATGTACCTTCATATGCACACATATATGCATATGTATGCATATACATACATATACACACATACACATATAAACTCATCTATTTTATACATGCATACTATACAGTGTGTCTAGGTATATGTATGCACATATGTATATATTTATGTTAATATATTTGTTCTTGCATGTATATATATATATATATATTCTTTATATAGCAAATATAAGCACACATGTATTTGTGGATGTATATGCACATATGTGTGTATAGATTGCATATAGCCAATATGGCCTCATACAGCTAGAGGATTTCATCCATATCATGAGTGAGGTGAGAAGAGATGTGATCCTTTTCAATCCTTCTGCGTTTTTGCCATGTGTGATTCAGGTATTGCAAGCCTTTTATAAATTAATTTTGTTCATAAGATTTCCCTAAAATGTCTAGTGGTGATTAGATAGAAGGAAAAATCTGAATTTCTTAGAGGGAAGCCTTCCAGACTAGGCCCTATTCATGTAAAGCCAAAGTCTTGGGGCACAATGGGTTATAGGTTACATTATGTTCCTCAATTTAGTCAACACACTTATCTTCTGGAATAGTGATTAAGTCCATTTCAACAAATGTGATTAGGAAAAGTCACAAAATCTGAATTGCAGGTACCCCAAACTGATGAAATCTTACTTGTTTCCTCTTCTCACCCAAATTCCTTTAATATACACCTTGCTTTTGACCAATATGATCATCTTTGCTCTAGTAATTCTGACATATAGTGTTTTCTCTCTGCTATAAAAATGAAATCACTATGTAACAAGCTGGGTTGTTTTTCTAAAGAATGTTATTTCCAAGTCTCCAAAGTAGATCATACACAGGATCCCAAATCATTTGGAATAAAAATTGACCTATAGTCAGCTCATAACCCTGCAAGTTAATTTATACTTCTAAGCAGATCTATATTTTTTGCTATTTTGTCACATTCAATTGTTTTACTGTAAACAATTCATTTCTTTTTATTAGCATAATTGCTTCATGTGATGCCACTTTAGAAAAATAGCCATTTTAGGTACTTTTTGCATAATGTTAATTTACACCTTGAAAATAAAGCAAGCGATTTTTTCTCAGATTAAAAAAAAATCATGATCCCGAAATTCCCAATGTGAAAAAAATGGCAAATCTTTGAAGAACTAACTCTATACTATATTGTGATAAGCTGAGGACTAGCAGGTATGAGGTTAATTGCTGTTAACATACATATGTTAAATATATATTATGTAAAAGATATATATTATATATATATACACATATATGTTAAGTGTATGATATAGATATATATAATATCAAAAGGGTGAAATAAAATCTCATATTTAAAATATATCTTAATTTTCATCTCATTTAATCCTCATTGAAGAAATGAAGAACATGATGACATCTCTGAAAAAGCTTTATGTGAACAACAATGATTAAAATAATACATGGCATTTATAAAGCACATTAAGGTTAGTAAAATTATATCAATATGTGTATATGTATTCATTAATGGAATATATCTCTGCGTATATGCATGCATACACACATACATGTATATGAATAAATACATGCATACTGTTTACAACAACCTTGTAAATGTACATGCTATTATTATCACTATTCTACAAATGAGAAAAGTGAGGCTAAAAAGTTTAAATGACTTGCACAGTTAAAAAAGTCTTTGAGGTCAAATTTGAACTCATGTCTTCTATCTACTATACAACTTAGATATGAAGACCTCCAATGATAAAGGAGTACACTACCTTTTCTTTGCTTGTTTGTTGTTGTTATTGTTTTGGTTGGGCAATGAGGGTTAAGTGACTTGCTCAAGGTCACAGAGTGACCTTGTCAAGTGTCTGAGGCCTGATTTGAACATAGGACCTTCTGACTTTAGGACCAGTGCTCTATTCACTGTGCCACCTAGCTACCCCCAAAATAAGATGGATGTTCTCTTTTTTTTTTCTTTTTTCTGTGAGGCAATGGGGTTAAGTGACTTGCCCAGGGTCACCCAGCTAGTAAGTGTTAAATGTCTGAGGCCGGATTTGAACTCAGGTCCTCCTGAATCCAGGACTAGTGCTCTATCCACTGTGCCACCTATCTGCCCCAAGGATACTACCTTTTTATGTAGACATTTTGCTTTTATCCATATTTAATCATTAGGAAAGTTAAAAACAAATCTTCCTTTCTACAATCTAAAATAAATTTACTTTAAAAATATAAAATTTGTATTTCTACTCTCCAGAATTATCTACTATTCTTGAGGCTGGGGTATTTAAAATTGATGTGGACCTTAGATATCATTAAATCGAACTCTTTTATTTTACATAATACGAAACTGAAACTTAGAAGTATTGATGGGTTGTAAAGGATTATATTTGTAGTAAATGAGACAGAATTTATACCCAAATCCTCTTACTTCTGTTTAGCCCACAGAAGCCCTTTATTTGTCATCGATAATATATGATTTATTTGTTGTGGGAATCCCTGATATATGTTGGTGTTCTAATTCAATAAATTAGCCAATGAACTATAGGGTGTTATATGAGAAGTAGGTATTTTTTTGACTATTTTCCTAGTTTTGTTTGTTAGGTTAGCCTCCTTTAAGTAATCATGTATCTCTTTAAGGATATCTACTGGGGCCTGATGTAATTCTTCTGCACAAATTCTTCTACAAATAGGAATATCTCCTCATTGATAGGTAATCTCTCTTCCATCCCATCTCTATATGACACACTTTTCCATGACAATAGATTGCAGCCTTTCCACACCCCTCAAGAGTTTCTGTATTGCCCTTTGTGTGATATTAATATTCATTTTTGGAGACTGATACATTCTATGTCTCATTACTATAGAACAACTCTGGTAGTATATTATTATTTAAAAAAATAGTTCTTTGTTTACAGGTGGAGCTTGGGATCATTAAAAGGGGCTTTTCAATTTCATGAGGGGAATTCTTCTCTTCTTGTTTAATTCATTTCTTCAGTTATTTGTTGTAACTCCTTTCCCATTTGGCCAATTCTGTGCGTGTGTGTGTGTGTGTGTGTGTGTTTAAAGTATTGACTTCAGAAATATTTTGCACCTCTTTTACCAAGCTATTAATTCTCACTCTTTTTATTTACTTATTTGTATTTGTTTACAGATGAAAAAATGTTAATTTAGTGTCCATGGAACATATACAATAATTAAAGGAGGGGCAGAGGAAGGCAGGCTGCTGGAGATCTCTCATATACTTTGAGCTAAGACAGTTTCAGGTTCTTTCAAAGTCTGAGGATTGCCAGCCAGTTCTTCAGTGTAAAGCTTTCCTCAGATATATGGTTACTCGGCTGCCATTTAGATCTGCCTCAGAATAAATACACAGCTTAAGGGTCAAGTCTTCCACTTTCACAAATTCTTCTTCTTCAGACTTTTGACTTAAATAACCATATCCTGCTTTTTAATCATTCAACAACACTGTTGATTTGGCGTCAGGACTTCTCACCACAGAGCTCTCAGGAATTTCTGAAGAAGATGTTACTTGGGTGCTTCTGGGCAAGGTGGCTTCCATCTCAGTGATGGGTAAAGAAGGCTTCAGGTCTTCTGCTGGGGTCCCCCACTGCTCTTGGTAAACTCCAGAGGCAGTGGGCCACTTAAGAACAGCTCATTGTCCAAGAAATTAAGGTAGAAAGACTTTTTGTAATTTTCTTGCATTACTGTCATTTCTTTTCACTCTATAATTCATATTTCTTAACACTTCTAAGATTTCATGTCGTGATTGTGTCCAATTTTTAGTTTTCCTTTGAGGTTTTCTCTGTAGTTGTTTTCATATTTTTGTTTTCTTCTGAGTTTGCATCGTGATCTTTATCCCCATCCCCCAGTAGTTTTGTTATTTTTTATTTTCAGGTTCCTTTTTGTGTTATTTACCAATTTTATAGACTATTTCTTGACTTTGAAGTTTATGTTAAAGTTGGGGTCTGGTTACCTGGAGGTAGGGAGATGTGGTACCAAGTGTCAGCCTTTTTATTGCTTCTTTTATCAGAAGTAGTTCTGGGAGTTTGCAACTTTTTTGTGTTTCCCCTGTACTATAATCTGGGAAGAGATATGTAATTGCTCTCCTGATCTATACCTGGAAAGGTTCTGGCTCCACTCTATCCTCAAGTGCTAGCATTCATCCCTGGAATTATGACTAGATCCAATGTTCTGTTCTGACTGATAAATACTCCTCTCCATCTTGAAATTGTGGCCCAAAACTGTATATAGGCAATGAATTGCCAAACAATGTCAATCCTGCACCCAATGTCAGCTCAGGCTCCCTCATAATCTCTTTTTGATCAATGGTCCAATTTCTTTACTGTCTATGGGCCAAGCACTCTCAAAGCTGCTATTGCCACCTCTATTATCCACTATTGGTGTTGCTGCTGTGTGCACTCAGCATTACTATCTCCACCCTTGTGTCAATCTTCTAAATTGTTTTGGGCTGTAAAAATGTCATATTCTGACTTTTTATTAGTATGTGACTCCAAAATTTGGTTTGATACATTATTTTAAATTTGGTTGAAGGGGAACATTGGGAGAATTCAGCTGGAATTCTGGCAGTATTCCAACATCTTGTCTCATCCAAACTTTTTGTTCTTTCTTTTTTTTAAGTTTTTACATGGTCTTTTAGGACAACTAAGGAAAAAAAATAAAAACATCCTCCATTTTAAGGAACAACCAAAGTACACAGAAATATGTGTGTGTACACACACACACACATACACACACACAAAGAAACACAGACAATCCTAGATAATTTGGGAATATGCTGAATCCAAATTAATCTAAAGGAATTCAGTTTTGTAGTATTCCACTAAAGAAAACATCACATTACAACATTAGTCATTTAGTTCCTATAGTTTTATTCAGGCACAGTATTTGGTCTGATGAATGTGCACAACATAATGGTTGAGCCTGTTTTGAGGAGGAAGATAAAAGAAAATGCTAAGGGGAAAATAACAATAAACACTTTAAAAGAGACAATTTATGACTAGGTAGAAAATTGTGGTTGTTGGAGAAAAGTCAAACTGAATCTTTTCATTCATAAACAACCCCATTTGTAGGTTTTAAATGTTTCACTTTTTTCATTTTTATGACTTACAACACAATCACAATGGCTTAAAGTCATAGTATTATTTATTTTTTGAATAATTTATTATTTTCTTTCAACAAATGAAATACATGTTAAGCAATAAATTTAAATATATCACTATAGAAGAGTTCTCCTAAAAATGAAAGGAGAGATGCAAAAGGGAGGTAATAGGAAAATAGGAGTCAAACATCACCTGGACACATGGGAAGATATAAATAATGATGACAAAATATTAGGGGAGGAAAGCAATAGATAAATATATCCAGGCTGAGTAGTGAGTAATAAGAATATTTGAAACAACAAATTTAATTAAAGGGGTGACAATAAAGCCAAGATGAAAAATAATGATTTTGTAACTTTTATTATCCATTTACTTAGTCACTATCTGCATATATATGTATATAGGCTCACACATGTATGTAAATATATACATATGTGTATACATGTAAAAATTAATTATTACCCAAATTACATGTAAATATAATTGTATATAAAAATACATGTAATTGTATATACAAATATAACTCATTTTTTAAAATGAGTTCCAAATTTTTCCATCTTCTCACCTTCCCCCTCCCTGAGATAATAAGCAATTTGTTTTACATATTGAATCATGGAAAACATATTACCATATTATTATTCATGTTGTGACACAGACCCAAAGGGGAGGCAGACATGAAAAAAATTCGGAAAGTGAAATATAGTATGCTTCAATATGCATTTAGTCTCCATCAGTTCTTTCTCTGGAAGGTGATCACATTTTTCATTATGGGTCCTTTCAGATTGTCTTGGATCACTGTATTGCTAAGAATATCTAAGTAATTCACAGTTGATCATTATACTATATTGCCAATATTGGTTACAATGTTCTCATTCTGCTCACTTCACTTTGTGTCAGATCATATATGTCTTTCCAGGTTTTTTCTGTAATCAGTTTGATTATAATTCATTTCTTATAGTATAATAGTATTACATTACAATAATATACCACAACTTGTTGAGGCATTTCCCAGTTGATGGCAGCCTCTCTATTTCTAATTCTTTGCAACTACAAAAAAGAGCTGCTTTACATACTTTTGTATGTAAAGTATGTAACCTTTTTAGGTGATAAACCTAATAATATTATTCCTGGATCAAAGGGTATGAACAGTTTAATAGTCTTTAAGCATAGTACCAAATTACTCTCCACAATATTTTGATCAGTTTACAAGTCCACCAACAGGGCATTAGTGTCCTAATTCTTCTACTTCCACTCCAACAGTAATTATTTTCCTTTTCTATCATATTAGCCAATCTAATAGGAGTAAATTGTTTGTTTTAATTTGCATTTTTCTAATCACTAGTGA
Source organism: Dromiciops gliroides (assembly GCF_019393635.1). Lineage (NCBI taxonomy): Eukaryota > Metazoa > Chordata > Mammalia > Microbiotheria > Microbiotheriidae > Dromiciops > Dromiciops gliroides. Next base: position 202,819,392 of record NC_057861.1, on the reverse strand, counting down.
TTTCATGCATTTTTCATCAATAGTATTTCTTATTCCAATTACATGTAAAGATAGTTTTTTTTAACATTCACTTTTGTAAGATTTTGAGTTCAAAATTTTTCTCCCATTCTCTCTTCCCTTCACATTCTCCAAAATAGCAAGCAGGCTGGTATAGGGTATAAATATACAATCATGGTAAAATATTTCCACATTAATCATATTGTCAAAGAATAATAAGAAAAAAAGGGGAAAACCACAAAAAAGAAATAAAGCAAAAAACAAAAAACCCTTAAAATAGAATGATTTATATGCACTCAGAGTCCATAATTCTTTTTTTCCTGGGTCTGGAGAACAGTTTGCAACATGAATCTTTTGGAATTGCCTTGAGCCATTGTATTGATGAGAAGAGATAAAGTTATTGTGTTTTCTGGACAATGTATATTGTCATAGTGATTTGTTGTGCATTTCCCTCCCAAAATAGATTGTCAATTTTTAAAATTCAATTTAAACTTTAAAATGTCAAGAATTTTCCCCTTCATTATTTTTTGGTGAGGCAATTGGGATTAAGTGACTTGCCCAGGGTCACACAACTAGTAAGTATCATGTGTCTGAAGCCAGAACTGAAGTCCTCCTAAATCCAGGGCCAGTGTTTTATCCACTGTGCCACCTAGCTGCCCCCCTTCATTATACATATATACATATACATATACATATATATATATATATATAATAGAATTTTATTTTCCAAAATGTGTCTAAAAAACAAATTTTAACATCAATTTTTAAAACGTTGTGTTCCAACTTCTCTTCCTCCCTCCATTCCCACCCCCCACCCACAAGAACTCAAGCAATTAAAAATAAGTTATACATGAGTAGTCATGTAAAACATTCTCACATTTGCTAGGTTGTGAGAGCAAACAGTAAAAAAAACCCTTCAGATTAAAGAATTGTCAAAGAGGGAAATTTTTTTTAAAATGTGTTTCCATTTGTTTTCAGATACTATCTGTTCTTTCTCTGTAGATGGGTTGCAATTTTCATAAGTCTTTCAGAGTTATATTGGATCATTGCCTTGCTGAAAATAACCACATGCATCCCAGCAGATCATCTCACACTATTGCCGTTACTCTGCATACAGTACACTTCACTCTGCATCATGTAGGTCTTTCCAGGTTTCTGATAGCATCCTGCTCATCATAACCTGAATATAGTACCTTAAACTTGACAAAGAATTTTCTTCACAATAACCCAGCAAAGTAGGTACCATATGTTTTGCCATAATAGTCAACCATCATAACTATTTCCCTCCATTCTATTCCCTTCCCATAATATTTACTCTATTATATTTTACTCATAATATTTTAAAAGTCTTCCCCTTAACACTTAACATTTAATAAATAATTGCATTTCATTTATATTATAAGAATTGGAGTGTAATGCATAATGAAGTGAGGCCTCTGTTACTGAAAACTGCTTAATGTAAACATTAAATTATGAAAAGATTGATTTTAGCAATGAAGAGGCTTCTGATAAGAATGACATTAACAGTGTCTTTTTGTTTTGGTTTTCTGGATATATCTGTTGAATCCTTCTCACCTTAATCCTCCAAAGGAAGTACCGTGGATAAATGGAAATAAAAAAGCAACAAATAAATTATAACCTTCATTTTCAGCAATAAGGATAATTGAAGTCTGTTTTTTAAAGTGTGCTTTTCATAAGCAACAGATTCTAGGGTTTTGTTTTCTTATCCAATCTATCACTCTTTTTCATTTTATTGTGTTGTTTAATCCATTCATATTTAAAGTTACATCAGTTGTGTTTATATTTCCTCCATCTATGTATAATATTTTTATTACATATTCTCCCCTCTACTTCTATAAACATAGTAATATATTACTTTATTTTAAGTTGAACCTATTCTGAATGGATCGCATCCCCTTATCCTTGTTCCTCTCCCCTCATGTGTTACCCCTTTCCCTTTGGATTTGGCTCATTAGTTCATTTTTATTTCTTGCCCTTATTTGCCTAGCATATAATAGGAACTGTATCAATGTACTGAGGAATATATTTAGGTATTTGTATGATAATTACCTTGCATTTATAATTAAACAGCAAAGTGCCTTGTATGCAGTACGGGCTCAATAAATCATTGTTGAATGAATTAATTTTTTATATTTATTATGTCTGCCTCATCTTGGCTTGTACTCATGTTTTGAATAACATTCAAGTGTTGTACTACCAGTTTTAGCTGCAAAAGAGAAAACAAATTAAAAACATATTTATTTTCACAACCAATTTGATTGCTTTAAACAGGTTCTGCCATCCAGTTGTTGTTTTTTCAGAAGTTCTAAGATTTGGAATATCATCATTTTATCACTGAAAATTAGTGAAAATAAACTATGTGAATATAACTAACAAATACTAATAAATCTTCTCCTTTGTGCCAGGAAGCTGAAGATGCAAAGACAAAAATGGTCCAGTCCCTGCTCTCAAGATAATTATGTTCCATCAGGGAAGGTATCCAGCAACATAGTGCAAGTTAAGTTGATTTATTACTGCATAAAAATGTAAAAGGGGCAGTAAGGTGGCATAGTGGAGAGAGTGCTGGACTTAAAGTAAGGAAGACTCATCTTCCTGAATTCAAATCTGGTTTGAGTCACTTACTAGTTGTGTGACTTTGGGCAAGACACTTAACCTTGTTTGACTCAGTTTCCTCATCTGGAAAATGAGTTGGATAAGGAAATGGCAAATTGCTCCAGTATCTTTGTCAAGAAAACCCCAAATGATGTTAAAAGGAGCCCAGTAAGAGTAAGGAAAGTACCCTTTCACCTTTTGGCTGCATATGCAGATGAATGGAACAGGAACCAGTTTAGAAAATAGCAAAACCAATGACTCCTTCTGTCTCCCCCTCCCCATTTTCTATCTTTCCCCTGGCTAGCATTTCTGTAAATATGGAATAAAGAACAGAATGAGATAAACAGCAATAGACAAAGATGTTGCTTTGTTGATTTTTTAAAAATCATTAAGTCTGGCTACAAATATTCTATCCAAACCAAAACAAAGATGAAGTTCATGTCTACCCTCTTAAGAACAAAAGAAAAAAAAAAGTCAAACTATCTGTTCCAAGATAGCCCTATTTTTCACATTTGCTAGGGTAATGCAGGCAATATTACCCCATCAAGAAAATCTCATTTCGGGTTAAAACGCATACTTTGTATAAAGATGCAATATCATAATTGACTTTTTAGGATTGACTTCCTTCCAGGTTAAGATTAATCATCCAAGGAACAGAATTAGCTATTGAATATTTACAGTACTGATTTATCTAAACATATTCCAAGTTCTTCAATCATAATATTTTAGTTCCATAAGCTAGTTAAGAAAAGAGAGTGATTTCTGGATCAGCTGATCCTAAATAATATGCTACATGATAATGTGTTTGTCTCATAGAAATGAATTGTACTGAGATTTGAGGTGGTGCTTGCTGTAAGAATACGCAATATATAATTAGAATTTGGCAAACATTTTACTGGTGGAAAAAGGAAAGCATTCCTTTAATACTGTATTTTTCTAGGTAGGCATAGGTATTTGTTTACAGATTTGTAACTAACAGACAGAAAATCTATAGAGAAGAGATACCTTAGAATCTCATTTTAATGCTGAGTAAACTGTGACTAAGCAAATAGAAGTGACTTAAAATGGTTGCACGAGAAGTTAGTGGGAGAGAAAGTAGTAGAATCCTGGGATCCTGACTTATGCCAATGGAAAAGTAATTTTTAGAAAAATAATAAAATAAATCCCCTGAAATTATCATGTAAATTAAAGTTGAATACAAAAATAAATAAATATGTGAACAACTTTTCAGAAAAGTGATTCTTCTAAAGCACTTGAAATTAAATCAGGCTGATTATTTTATTTTGAACTAAAATAATACTAGAATGCATGTATGTGGCATTACCTTTAGAAAACTCAGTATTTGAAGGAAATATGGAGAGTGAAGTTAAGGAAAAAGAGGAAGACTAATTTAATTTCTCCATACTTAGTTTATATATATATATATATGTGTTGTGACAAATTAAAAGCTTGAGAGACAGACTTTCTGGGTAATTAACAATCAATTTATTAATTAGACTAACACATAATCAATACATAGATGTTTATTGGTTTTTCTCAGTAACCCAAAATATTTAATAGAGACATTGAATTCATATATATTGAGAGGGAATTCCCTGACAGGAGAAATCAACCTTGATTAGGAAACAATTTATGAGGACATGTACTTTTAAATAATGAGGTAGGCAAAAAGTCTTCAGCTCCCCCTGCTGAGAGCATGGCTTGATCATGAGACAAAACCACAACCAGCAAACTGGACAAAGAAATCCATCTCTACCCAGATGATACTGGTTGTTTTTCTCTTTCATGAGTTGGGTCATCCTAAACTCTAATGGAAGGGAGCAAGGCCATAGGCTTAATGTTTTGAGGCTTGAATTCACCTAGATTATATTGTGTTTATAATTTAGGCAGAAATATGGTCTGCTAGTTGGGTATGATCCCAGTCAAGATGAAGGATCATGTTCCTGGAGGGTTAGGGTGATCTCATCTATTACCCTTGTCCTTAAGAGACTAGCTGACTGATCTATAGGGGATGGTCTATGAATGAGGAAATAAAGAGAAATCTTAGTTTAATCACTGGTTATTAACATAATAGAAAAAATGCTTCCCTCATTGTCTTTACTTTAGAACATTGTAATGATTGGAATGACGCCACCAGCTGGAGACTTACTGTAGAAAAGCTCTGCCATAAAGGAAGGTCTTTGAGGGCAGGACCATGCGTCTTTTCTTTGGTGTCAGGAAGTGACCTTTGCTGGTGGGAGGAGGAAGGAGGAGCCAGGCTCCCTTCCTCTCTTTCTTTTCCTGAGGATGCAGGTGGAGAAGGGAGCTAGAAATGTGCTCTCCCTTTAATAGATAGGAATCTAGGCCTTTTCTTGTCTCTTTACCAAATTCTTATTCTCCTTAATAAATACTAAATAGCCTAACTCTTGCTAAAGCTTATAATTTATTGGCAACCACTCATTAGATATTTTAGACAGAATAGCTAGAATTTTAGCCCTTAACTGATGGCTGACCACAAAGAGGAAAGCTGAACCTCACTCTTCTGATCTCCCGGTTGGGTAAGAAATTTCCCCGACCCTGTCCCTTTAAATCCAAAGTACTGCTGAATTGCCGGGCGTTTTCCCTTTAAATTTTTTCAAATGGACCTTTTAAACTCCCTAATTAGCCTATTTTTGAGTTTACTCTGTTTAACCGGACAAATGGGAGATAAGATCATGGTAATGCTTTGTTTTTGTGGATTTTCTATTTTCATTTTTATTTTTGTTAGAAGAGCCAGCAAGATGCTCACACAAGGGAATATAACTATCCCCCCCCCCCCAGCCATGCTTTTTCAGAGAAGCCTCACACTCCTGTATTTTTTTCAAATTCTAATGCTGAGAGATTCTCTAATTTTGCATGCCTGGGGTCAACGACCCAACCTCTAGAAGCTTTTAATACCCTAGCAGTGGGGGTAGGGCCTGAGTTCAAAATCAAGTCTGATTAAAATTGCCCTGGTCCCTCCCCTCCTCTCCAGACCCCACCTTCTACCCCTCCCATGGCCAAGCCCATTGCTTCCCCTGCCCAGGACTTCCAGAGATCAGATGCGCATGCGCAGCTTTCTCTAACTACATTTGCAGCTTCAGGCTCAGCCCTTCCCTGGCCTGGCTGTGCTTCTGACCCAACCTTAGAAAACCCTTTAAATTCCAGATATGCTCATTTTGTTCATAATTTTGCTAATCTGCTGTTGTCTTTAATTAGTAACCTTAGAAAGCATTTGTATGGTGAAAGGACTGACACAATATACAGGGGTTTAAGAAGAAAAACTTAAGCTGAATAAGAATGGCAATCATTAACATAGTTCAAGATTCTGCTTCTTTTGCCATATATTTTACAGAAATATAAAAGTAAACAGGAAGGTATTGATATGAGTATTGGGGATTTTAGATATCAGAATCAAAAGTGTTCTGAATTCACTCAGAGTAATAGTATCAGTTCAGAGGTTACATAGGATTTCTATGCTATTACATCTACATTTTGAAATTAATGGTATGGGTCTATTTTCATAGAGATTTTCATGCTTTTGAGATTGTGTTTTATACATCAGTTTTTAAAACAAGGAGAATATTTGTAAAAGCTTTTTATAGTCATATGATCAAGTTTATACTTTATAATACTCTTATTAATATTAAGTTCGTATTCATTTAAATTTCCCTAGTTTGAATTTCATTGTCTTTTATTGTTCCATGTGTATTTTCTTATATTCATTCATCTATCTAGTTTTTAAACATTGCAAGATGGTTTAGATTTCATAATATAATGTTAATTCTAGGAGTATTGTGCTCCCATATTCTGAGTTGTTGGTTTTTGTTATTTTTTCTCAACTCATTATTTGATCAAACTCTTTAAAGCATTTCCCTGGAAAATTGGTTGCCATAGCAAGTGTAAGTTGATTCTAGAAGTATTATTTTTGATAAGCATATTCCCCCCCAAAAAGAGGGGAATATTTGTAAAAGTTTTTTTTTTAAAGTTTTCTTTGAGATTGTGTTGTGCTTTAACTTGTATTTAAATATGTTCTGATTTTTCACAAAAGGTAATTCTATACTTAGTAAAAAAGGGGTGTTATTTGAAATTGTTTCATAATTATATATTATATTCGGAGTCAAGATATATTCACATTTTTTGTGATCATTTATTATCCTCAATTTTTAAATCCATATGAGACTTGGATTTTGGGAACTTATGATTTAAGATGTGAATTGCCTTTATTTTGAGTTATCAGATGCCAGTTGGCCCAGATGCCATCCAATCACAAGAGGAATACATGCAAGAGCAGACACTGAACTGTCACATGAGGGGAGACATGCATGAAGTCAAGGTATGGTCGAGGGAACGGCTTTTGACAAATGTTGAGGTTGGATTCTCTTGGTTTAATATTTTATTCTCTTTTTCCCCACAATATTGTACAGATGTCTTTAAGTTTTGATCCCACCCATCTCATTCTTCACGTGGCTTCTATGTCCCCTCCTATATGTCTGATGCCATGGACATCTCAATCCCATGCATCTGATTAAGTCTGATTCAGTTTCCTCCAATATGTTCAGTGGCATGGACATATATTCCATCCACCTATTTTAAGCCTGGCATACTGCATGGGCAGTATACATTGCTCAAGTGTGGGAATGCTCATATCCCATCATTTCTCTGTTCTTTATGGTAACCCCCATAATTATCTCAGGTTTCATGATAAATACAGTGTTGAATTTGGCCTTGACATCTGTTACCAATTATATTAGATTTTTTAATTTCTCATGATGGCATGAGGATAATTAGTTAGGTGATACAAAAAGTGATGAAAAAAAGATAAAAATTATTTTTAAAAATTAATATCATAGCAATTATCTTCTGAATTTACCCTTCATAAGGGGGGGACTATAGTAATATTAATTTTAAAGAATGTTTCAATTTTTGTTTTATATCATGTTTCATGTGTAACAACTAAGATTCTGAATTCCCTTAGACATGTTTTTGAGAATTTTCATTGTTTGATTTGATTATTGACAAAGCTATTTTAAAGTTGTGTTAAGCTCAATTTTGTAGGAAATTTTCCTGGATGATTACTAGCATCCACACATCAACCCCTGAAAAGACTTCCATTCCATGAGTACACCTAGAGGACATCTGAGTAAAGACTTTAAATGAACAGTTTTGTTTTGTTGTTGTTTTTTTTCTCTTTTCCCTTTCTGTTATAATATACACCATCTGTAACATGTACCCTCTGCAGAGGCCCTCCCTTTGCAAGATCAATGTCAAAGGGTCAGTTCATGAGGACAAAAAATTGCCCCTCTGTATAAAACTTTCCTCTCTTCCTTTTCTATATTGTTATTAACATATTGTTATTCAGCATAGGTTATTATATTCTATTATTTTTGACTGTTTCATCAAGGAAACTCCCTGTTTCTTGAGGAAACAAAGGGGGGACTGTAATGATTGGAATAACACCACCTGCTGGAGACTTACTGTAGAAAAGCTCCACCATGAAAGAAGGTCTTTGAGGGCAGGACCATGCATCTTTTCTTTGGTGTCAGGAAGTGATGTTTGCTAGTGGGAGGAGGAAGGGGGAGCCGGGCGCTCTGCCTCTCTTTTCTTGAGGGCATGGGTGGAGAAGGGAGCTAGAAATGTGCTCTCCCTTTAATAGAGAGGAATCTAGGCCTTTTCTTCTCTCTTTACCAAATTCTCATTCTCCTTAATAAATGCTAAAATGCCTAACTCTTGCTAAAGCTTATAATTTATTGGTGACCACTCATTAGATATTTTAGACAGAATAGCTAGAATTTTAGCCCCTAACAACATATTGGAGAACATTACAATCAGGGAGAATATGCCATACTTTCTTCCATAACCAGGGATTTGCTCACGCCAAATTTTCACATAGAACCAGTTTCTACATGTAAATATCATTTCACCTTCTGTTCAGATAAGATTACTACATATAACTCTCCTCTGATTCCTTTATTTACCTTTTCAAAAGAAATTTGTAAGTCAATTAAATTATTTTAATCTTATAATTTCAACTAGAAGTAAAAATGAATAAGTTTTTATCAAACAGCCAAATAGAATTTGAAAATATATTAAACAGGGGCAGCGAGATGGCATAGTGGATAGAGCACCGGCCCTGAAGTCAGGAGGACCTGAGTTCAAATCTGGCCTCAGACACTTAACACTTACTAGCTGTGTGACCCTGGGCAAGTCACTTAACCCCAATTGCCTCACCAAAAAAAAATGTGTATATATATATATATATATATATATATATATAACTTTATTTAGAAATCAATATATACTATATAAAACATTGACTTATATACTAACTCCCACTTTAGAGGATGTGACATATGACAGAATACTTCATAGTATATATTGATTTCTAAATTTAATGTCCGCCAAAAAAATCACTTCAGAATTGCGGGATTAGGGTTGGTTTTCTCTCAGGACAACTTCCCCAGTAAGGATGTGGTATGGTCTGACATAGATGATAAATCTTAGGGAATTTTCTGAGGTACATAAATGTGAGTGGCTTTTTCAGGGTCACCCAACTAGTAATGTATCACAGGGTAAATTTGAAAATAAATTTTCAAATTAAGTCCAAGCCTATCACAATAGCATCCATATCCTAATTCCTCTGGTACTCTAACATCATACTTCAATCTTATACCCTATAAGCACAAGTGATTAGGAATTTCACTATATTGTGTTGAGATTGACATATACATTAATTCCATTGTCTAACATAATGAGACCTATATGAAAACTAGTAAAAGAAAAACAAAACATTGGTTTGAGTGGCATTTAAATGTAAAAGGACATTATAAAAAAAGTCATGGGATTTTAATGTAGAGAGAGGCAAAACATGCTGACCTTAGGTTTACTATAGGGTAAGGTATTAAAGAGCATGACCAAATGCTTCTTAAAATATTTATAGACAATTTATTGTTTATTAGTTTCTGATAAACAGGTTGTTTTAACATATCCCAACAGTTAAATGGTTCAAAAATGTCGCTGACTTATCATTGTCTCTCAACTACCTCTCTCAAACAAACTGCCCTATCCCAATCCAGCCCACACAACTATTTCAGTTGTTTACATATCTCATATTGTATTTCAAAGGTCATAGGAAGGGGGCAGCTAGGTGGTCCAGTGGATAAAGCACAGGTCCTGGATTCAAGAGTACCTGAGTTCAAATCTGGCCTCAGACACTTGACACTTACTAGATGTGTGACCCTGGGCAAGTCATTTAACCCACATTGCCCCCCCCCAAAAAAGGTCATAGGAAGAAGTTGATAAAGAAAGGAATTATAATAGTGCACTCAAATGGATCTAAAATGCCTTGTATTTGAATGATCCCTTCAATTATAAAGACTAGGACCCATTCATACCCATGCTTTCTGGATAACTCTTACACAAGCCTTACCAAATCTTTGTCAGATGCCATCTGCCCAATATACTAGGTACCTTGCTAAATTTCTTTGACTTAGCAAAGTACCAGTAACTTACTTGAGTTGTGTGCCTACAGTGCCTGGCAAGTAATAAGTACTTAATAAATGTTTATGGACAATTGGTCTTACTGTATTTATCAGCTCATATTCTTTTATTTAAAAAATAACATGAAGGATCTAAAAATTATTAGCTTGTCAGTGTCCCCTTCCATACTTCCTCATGATCTCTTCTATGTGTTTTAATTATTTATTGTCATTTTTTCCTTTTTCCCTTTATTTTTTTTGAATATTATCATTCCTCCCCCTTCTCCCCAATTTTACCCCTCAAAAAGAAAAACAAAATACCTCCCCTGTAACAAATAATTATAGCAATTCGAAACACACCCAAACATTGTTCATGTCTGAAAATGTGTGCTTCAGTCTATTCTTCTAGTCCATCACCTTTCTGGCAAATGATGGGAAGCATGATTCACCATTAGCCTTCTTGAATAGTGATTGGTAATAGTCTTCAAGTCTTTCTTTGACTCCTGAAAGTGATCTATGATAACCCAAAAGAGGTTGGCATGATTGGTCACGTAGGAAATATGAAGGTGATAAATGGTATCTATTTTTCAGATTATGACACAAAGTTACATGGACAAGTTGTAAAACTCATTCATGAAAGGATACGTTTTAGATATATAATACAAATGGACAATAAGTAGGGCCTGAGTAGGATAAGAGGGAACTGGCTTACCTTCAGGAATTTGCCAAAGCTCTTTTAATAACTCAAATATTTATAGAACCATAGGCTTATCTTTTTAATGCCAAGATCCTAGCAGTGTCAAAATAGAGCTGGCGTTTTGCAAGATTACAGTCTATGAAGAATTCAAAATGAGGATCACAAAGAGAGCAGCAGAGATGGAGAGGATAAGTGCTAGCAGTCCGTAAGACATATATTTTGAAATTACATGTTTATTACATACACACACACACACATACACACACACACACACACACACATATATATATATATTTACTCATAACATGTCTCTATTTGTTATATGTAACAAATATGGAACTTCAAAGAGTTGAAGGTTCTCATCTTTTAATGGTAGTGATAAATATAATCTTATACCTGGGTACAAAAAAATCAACTTCAGAAGTTCATAACAAAAGACTAATGGTTAGGAACTACTTTGGAGGACAGAAAACTGAGGATGTTAGTGGATTACAAACCCCATTGAATTCAGCAGTCTGGTGTAGCATTCTCAAAAACTAATGTCATATAGGGTTGCATTCAAAGAGCTATAGCTTCTAGGGACAAGGTGTTAGACCTTCTAAATTTTGCTATAGTCAGCCTATACCTGTTAGTTTTTTAGTATCAAACTTTAAGAAGGATATAGGAAAGTTAGAGAATCACCAAAAGAGGGCAAGCAAGATGGCTATGTTTAAATATTTCAGAACTTGTTAAGGGGAAGACATATTACACTTGTTCTTTTTCATCTTGTAGGGTCAGATTAAGAACAAAGCATGGAAGTTTTAGACAATGTTAGAAAAAACAAAGAAACTTCTCAGTAATAAAAATTGTCCAAAAGTGAATGAACTGCCTATGGAAGACACAAGGTTCTATTTTTTTTGTACATTTTCAGAGAGAGGTTCCATAACCATTTATATAGTACGTTATAATGTGGGTTTTGAGATGGTGTCTGAGTTGCCTGTCTGACAGATGATTTAGGCATGAAACTTCTTTATAATTTCAATGTTTTTATTCCTGCCTATATCTTTATTCCTGCTATCTCTTATTCCCATTTTGCATGGAAGTCATGAATATCTACTACTTTAACTTTTTTGGTTGTTTTCTTTTTCTTTCTTGAGTTTATCCCTTTTGTTTTGATTCTTCTTTCACAGCATGAGTAATGTGTAATTATGCATAAAATGATTGTACAGTTGAAGCCACTAAATATCAAAATATATTATGATTTAGTTTGAAAGGTCTTCCTTAGCTCTTGCAGAATTTTTATTTTTTCATATTCTGAAACAGATTTTGTGTATAGTTGATAATTATATTAATTTTTTTCATTTTTCCAACTACCAGCTGTATCAATTAATACAAATAATTAATCCCATAAGGTGATCACATGCATTTAAATTTGTACTATTCAAAGTTATAATTATGGAAAATATTTTCATTTGTAGCAACCCAATGGAAATATTCAAGGTAAATTCATTAAAAATATAGGATGACCAAGAAGATAGCAGGAGAAGGCTGAGATATAGATCAGTAGATAGATAGATAGATAGATAGATAGATAGATAGATAGATAGATAGATGATAGATAGATAGATAGATAGATAGATAGATAGATAGATAGATAGATAGATAGATAGATAGATAGATGGAATATAGACATATATCTATATATTACATTAACACATATATGTCTATATATTTATATATAAATTATATATATTTTGTATTATATGTGGATATATGGATTTATGTGTATGTGTATGTAATAAAAATGTTTTGTAGGATTTCTTATTCTCCCTATTCAGGATGTAGTTATACTTATCAAGAATGCTTCAATATGAGATTGCCAAATATCCCATCAAATGATGTTTTATGTTGCCTTTTAGAACATGTTAAAACCATTTTTTCTTATTTCTCCCTTTGCTTCTCCAAGGAGTATATGTGACCCAACCTTTTATTTAGCTTCAACTTTTGTCATTCTTCAATTACATTTTTAGCAGAAATGACAAGATTTCTGTATTCATATCATCCAATGAGATGTTCCCTTTGGTCATGGTAGAAAAATCCCACCTTTATATTAACAACTAAAGCTTGTAATCAAATAACTGAATAATTAATATTCTCTGCCAATTTTTCTATCTCTAAAGGAATATTTAGCATTATTTTTGATTTGTTATAGCCAAGAATCCATCAACAAATAACTATTTTAGTATTGATGAACCTGTTTTAATTAATTGGGCTGGGCTTTGAAAAGCAAACTTTACCTATTGCCAAGATCTTACTCAAAGATTTCTAGATTGGTCAATCTATCAGAGTTCATGTTTTATTGTTATAGTCTTTATAAACCCAATGTTGATTCCATGATATGATGAAACACTGGAAAGTAAGTAATGGAACATATAATAACTATTGATAACTAACATTTGGGAGACTAAATGGATTAATAGAGAGCTGAATTTGGAGTCAGGAAGACATGGGTTCAAGTTTCACATATTCCATACACATTATTATATAAACTTGCCAACTCACTCAGCCTCTCAATTTCACCACATAACTCTCTTAGACCAAAGTTTCTTAAAATGTGGGTTGCAACCCCATATATAGTCATGTAAGTGAATGTGGGAGCCATGAAAAATTTGGCAATGGTAAAAGGTTATTTGTACCAATTTTATATACCTATAAACCCAGGGTTGCATACAATTTTTTCAAGCAAAAAAGGGTCACAAATAGAAAAAGCTTAAGAAGCCCTATCTTAGACAATTCATTGCATAGGAAATGCTAATATGTATTTTTGAAATGAGTTCCTTAATTGTAACTAAAATCCTAAATCTATTCCTCACCTTTTTTTTCCCTTCTTCCCCCACCAAAAAAAAAAAAAAATTCAACCACTCCAAGACTTGTATAAGGCTTTCAGGTTCAAAAATAACTTTACTTATATTCTTACTTGATAATTCCCCAAACTCTCTAAATTAGGTGCTATAATCCCCATTTTACAGATTAGGAAACTAAGGCACAGAGAGATCATGTGATTTATGACAAATAGCACATAACTTTGTCAGGATCTGAACCCAGAACTTTATCCAGAAATCCTTGCCCTCCTTTCACTGTGTGTTATTATATCACATTATCTCTTGAAAGAGATATTAAGTGAAAAAGATTGTTGTTTTAAGTTATAACATTCCCTGATCCACTGAATTATGTAAGCCAATATTTTATCTGCTTCATGGAGAGGGTAAAAAAAGAGTAGAAAAGGTCTCATCTGTTAAGAAGCTTACAAATTTAAATGTACCAGAAATATATAATATGCATCCAAAAGCATCTAAACACAAGTAAGTAATGCAAAGCTAATTATATGAAGGCTTAGAAAATGCTTGAGTGAAGTACTCTGGGTAATTCTAGGCTTTCAATTTAAAACATTTTGAAATCTTTGCATTTTCCAAATTTTCAGCATAGCTTTGAGGAGGAGAAGTAAGCCATGTAGCAAAAGAAGGGATGAATACAAGTGAATTCCTGGATTGGAATTTTGTGGAGTGTTTGTTTCTTTGTTTCTTTGGTTTTTGTTTCTTTGTTTGTTTTGTGCAAAGGAGCATCTGCTAATAGGGGAAGGTTTCCTGTGGCTCATATATACATAAGACTTTGAGCTATATATTTTAGTGAAGTAATTGTACAAATACATAAGCTCCATGGAGAAAGGATGATGTGACTTGGAAAACAACAACAACAACACACCATTCCAAATATTTCTGATCTTTCCTAACCTTGACTCTTAGGAAATAAAATGCATATATTCATGGAAATCACACAAAAATTACATTTCATACATTTGTTAATTTTCATACCTTTTTTCATATAACTCATACTGAGTTCCAACTGAGTATAATATTTCAAAAATACACAGGAAGCTGATATATTAAAAGTGAGCTTATATAGAAAGATATCAAAAAACACCACATTGGTAGGATTCCTATGACATTTTTAACAGTGAAACAACAAAATTTAAATGAGCATTCCCTTATTTCATCATTCTCCGGGGCTTGATTATTCATTTATATTACCTTTTTAAAAAAAATCTAGTTTAATTTATTAATGCATTTAAAATTGAATGCATACTATATGCAATGCATTCTACTTTTGTAGGTACTAGTGACAATCAACTAACAAAGTGACTGTTCTAGGCACTGTTTGAAACAAACAAATTGTTATTACCTTCAAAGAGCTCATATTTGGAGGGCAGGGAGGGAGGACCTGCAATGTACAACAATGTACAAATTAAAAAAAAACAGTTTCTCTCCTCAAAGATCTTTCACTCCACTTGGGGGATACAGTCTTCCCCTTGAAAGGAACAAAATACAAAATGTATCTACTATTGAAATTACTTTTTTGTGTGGTCTTGCTTTTTTCTTTTAAATATTAGTGATTTTTTAAAAAATCACTGCTGGCATTTCCTAATTATGCACATCTCCCCAATATATCCTTCTCTTTATTATATGTATGTATTTATATGTATGCAGCTACATGGTGCAGTGTATACAGTGATGGGCCTGGAGTCAGGAAGACCTGAATTCACATACAAACTCAGGCATTTACTAGCTATGTTACCCTTGCCAAGCCATTTAATCCTATTTGTCTCAGTTTCCTCACCTATAAAATGATCTGGATAAGGAAATGGCCAAACACTCCAGTCTTTTTTGCCAAAAACAAAACCAAAACAAACCGAAATGGCAACACAAAGAGTCAGACATAGCTGAAATGACTGAACAACATTTTTATTATATACTTACATATATAGAGTACACTACATAGAATAAGACAGTTCCTGTCCTCTAAGAGTTTGCAAGGTAAGACATACATACAGAAAAAATAGGATGTTATGATTAAAAGTTCTGTCCTGTGCTTTCATCTATTTGGGGAACTAGCAGTATAGAAATTCACTTTACATATGAAGAATTATAACTTACATATATACATATACACACATATATATTTAAATTATCATTCTTCACACACACACACACACACACACACACACACACACACACACACACATATATATATATATATATATATATATATATATATATATATATATATACATATATATATACATATACATACACACACACACGTGCACACACATATATTGACCAGTGATTTCATGAGTAAAGGAAGTTCTGCATGAGAAAACTCCCTCTACCTCTACTTAGATGCCTTATCAGAGATTTGTCCAGGGCTTGTCCTGGGCTATATAGCCAGGGTTTCCTGGCTTCAAGGCCAGCTTTCTATCCATTATATCATGATACATTTGGGTGGGTGGGTAAGGGAAAAGGAAATATTGGAGTAATATCTACAGATCTATAGAGCAGTAGCCATTTTTATGAAAAAAAACTAACATAATGAATGCAGACACATAAGGAGTGAAACTGAGGAGACAGAAAAATGCTTCAGGCAAAAGGAGTTTGTGTCAAGATCTTAGATAAATCCACAATACAAACTAAATTCTAGCCTTAACAAAGATACAACATTTTGCTAAAAGGCACCACATTGTCAAAAACAACAACACATAACTATTAAATGTGTTTGTACAAATAAAATAGAAGTTGTTCTTAAAATAAAAATTAGGAGAATTCTAAGAAGTTACTGGTAATAATTCAACATGTTAGAAAAATGTCAAAATACTCTCAGAGAATTCAAAAGAAAAAAAGAAAAATGTATAGCTGAACATATTATTGGATAAATTAGATTTGACAAACATGATGAGTTATTTTTTTTTTTCTTTTTGTGAGGTAATGGGGGTTAAGTGACTTGCCCAGAGTCACACAGCTAGTAAGTGTCAAGTATCTGAGGCCGTATTTGAACTCAGGACCTCCTGAATCCAAGGCCACTGCTCTAACCACTGCACCACCTAGCTGCCCCAAACATGGTAAGTTCTTAAAGGGAATATAAAAAGTACACATTTCTTAGCTTTTTTGTGGTACTATTAAAGTATTGTATCCTGCGCTGTTTTGAAGAGATTAGAAAGAAATGTGTACTTTGCTAAACATAATAATAAAGTTAGTAATAAATAAAGAAATTATGATGAAAAGATTAAAAATTAAGGTGACAGAGAGAAAAGAAATACTAAATAATGAATAGTAGGTAGTTAGGTGGTACCATGGATAAAACACTGAGGTTGCATTCAGAAAGATATTTTCCTGAGTTCAATTTTACCCTGACACTTACTAGCTGTGTGGCCCTAGAACAGTCACTTAATTGTATTTTTCTTGATTCCTCATCTGGTAAAAGAGCTGTAAAAGGAAATGTCAAATCAGTCCAGTATCTTTGCCAGGGTCATGCAGAGTCAGACTTGAAGGAAAACAAGTAAACAACAACAAATAATGAATACAATTGAGCAAGTAATAGAAACAACAAATATAAGAGATAATTATAATACTGGATCTATCTGTATATTATCTATCTATCTATCTATCTATCTATCTATCTATCTATCTATCTATCTATCTATCTATCTATCTATCTATCTATCTATCTATCTTTCCTTTTGAAATGCTGCAAAATAGGCCAAAGAGGAACATTCATGTCAATAAGAAAAATTAATTAATTAGGAAAAATGTTCTGACTGATAAAATATGTCCTTATATTTTAAAATATAGGCACTATATAAAATTAACAAAATGCTTATTAGGTGGCTTGCCATAATACTGGTGTGAGAAAGGAGATCAACAGCCTCTTTAAAAAACAGAACAAAATTATTAAGTAATTAATTAATAATTATTATGTAATTATTATTTAATTAAATTACTAATGGGAACAAATTTAAAAAACAAATAAAGTTAATAGACCTAGGAATAAAGGAAAAGGGAATGGGGAAGGAAAAAGATATAATCCACAACTCACCACCACCCAGAAATCAGCAATTTCAAAGAGAACCCACTGCACAGCGCTCCAGTGTCTCACTCCCTCCACCACTCATGCCAGAGTGAATCTCTCTTCCCTTCTCTGTCCCAGCAATCCCCTCTCTCACAGGAAATAGGGCAGCCATACATACACAGCCCCAAACTAATTGGCTGGCAGCCTAATTGACAGAATTAACAGGTGGTTCTAGAACTGCCAGCCTTTCTCACTTCCAGATGCTGAAGGTCACCTGACTCCCCTCACCAGTCTTCTACTTATGGTAATTTGTCCAGGCCCATGTTGGTATCAGAGAGTGGTGATGATATGAGCTGCAGCACCATGGCAACAGCCACAGCCAGTGGGTGGAGCATCATGCCAGCATGGAGGCTGTGGTGCCTGAGGCCAACTGGGGCTCGTGGATTCTAATTTTAGCAAAAGATGGGGTCATGGAAACCCCAAATCACAATTAATAACACAGGGTGTTTCCTTGATGAAACTATATATATACATATGTATGTGTGTGTGTGTTATATAGAGAAACTTGAAACTAAAAAGTATATAGAATTGATAAAACTAAGGACCTTAACAAAAGGATAGCAATGAGTTCCATTATTTTATATGTATATGGAATCTTATGGGAAATAACTTCTTCTCCTAATAAAAAAGCATCTTCTCTATATCCTATAGTTTCAGTTCTGGAAGGCAGACTTACTCCTTAAAAGAAAAAGAAAGTTAAACTAAAAAGTTTAGTCAACAAGTGGCTATTCTGACTTGAGTTCCAATCCTTTCTTATGCAGCTTTGATGCAAATTCCCTCTGCTGCTCTTACTGGAAGAGGATATGATCAACATGTAGGGTTTGCTACAGTCATCCCAATATGCCAAATCCCTCAGAGCTGATGGCATATTTCCCTAAAATTAACTATATCACAGGCTCAGC
The DNA here is from genome assembly GCF_019393635.1 of Dromiciops gliroides. Classification (NCBI taxonomy): domain Eukaryota; kingdom Metazoa; phylum Chordata; class Mammalia; order Microbiotheria; family Microbiotheriidae; genus Dromiciops; species Dromiciops gliroides. Next base: position 202,800,769 of record NC_057861.1, on the reverse strand, counting down.
ATTCTATGGGAAGTGGGTCAGCCAGAACAAATAACTGAAAGTGACCAGATCTTCTTGTCCAGGACCATGTAGGGGTGTGTGTGTGTGTGTGTGTGTGTGTGTGTGTGTGTGTGTGTGTGTGTTTGTGTGTATGTGTGTGTGTATGTGTGTGTGTGTGTGAGAGAGAGAGAGAGAGAGAGAGAGAGACAAAAAGAAAAAGAGAGACAAAGAGAGAGAGAAAGATAATCAGAAAGTGACAGAGACAGGGAGAGGTGAATCTTGAACCATTATCATCTTGTATTTTGAAGGTGGCCCTCTAACTACCATGCTGCTGCATTGGAGGGTATTACAAAAAGTAATTGGTTGGGTTAGAGAATAGATCCAGAGTGATTCAGTTGGAATTTGAGCAGAACAACTCCAGATTTTAGCCTACATAATATATTCTAGCATGTATATGGACAGCTTTGAGTGGAATGATATCCTTCACTGATGATTTTTTTCTTCTTTTCCCCTCAAAGCTAACTTGCATCTGATTTCTTTTGAAGTTCAAATTCATGTATATGACTTCCATAGAAATGACTCTGTTATTGGATTAGTGTCAAGGATGGCATATGTTTTTTGCAGGTTTTCAGAAGAGGAGAATATAGTAAATAACAATAGCAACAACATTCAGGTGAATTTTGTTATTATTTTTTCTAGCTCTATGAAATAATTTTGTTCATAGATTGATTGGTATGGCACAGAATAAATAATTTAGGTAGAATTGTCATTTTAGTATATTAGTATGGCTTACTCATGAGCAATTGATATTTTTCCATTTTTTAGATGTGATTTTATTTCTCTGAAAAGTATTTTGTAATTGTGTTCATATAGTTCCTAGGTTTGCCTTGGTACATAGACTCTGAAATATTTTATATTGTCTACAGTTATTTTAAATGGGATTTCTCTTTCTATTTCTAGCTGTTGTGCTTTGTTGGTCATATGTAGAAATGGTGATGATTTATGTGGATTTATTTTATATCCTTCAACTTCACTAAAGTTGTTCATTGTTTCAAATAGTTTCTTAGTTGATTCTTTAGGATTCTCTAAGTGTACCATCATATCTACAGTGTGACAGTTTTATTTCTACATTGCCTATTCTAATTTCTTCAATTTCTTTTTTTCTCTTATTGCTAAGGCTAACATATCTAGGACAATATTGAGTAATAGTAATGATTATGGACATCCTTGTTTCACCCCTGATCTTATTGGGAATATCTCTACCTTAGCCCTATTACATATAATGTTTGCTGATGGCTTTAGATAGAACCTGTTCACCATCTTAAGGAAAGCTCCATTTATTTCTATGTTTTCTGGTGTTTTTAATAGGAATGAGTGCATTATTTTGTCAAAAGCTTTCTCTACATCTATTGAGATAATCATATAATTTTGGTTACTCTTGTTATTAATGTAACCAATTATGCTGATAATTTCCCTAATGTTGAAGTAGCCTTGCATTCCTGTTATAAATCCCACCTGGTCACAGTGTACTATCCTGGTGATAAATTACTATAATCTCCTTGCTAATATTTTATTTAAAATTTTTGCATAGTTATTCATTAGGGAAATTGGTCTATAATTTCCTTTCTCTGTTTTGGCTCTACCTGGTTTAGGTATCAACACAATATTTGTGCCAATAAAGGAATTTGGTAGAACTCCTTCACCAATTTTTCCAAATAATTTATATAGCATTTGAATTAATTGTTCTTTAAATATTTGGTAGAATTCACTTATAAACCCATCTGGCCCAGGAGATTTTTTTCTTAGGGAGTTCATTAATGAATTATTTGTTTTATTTTTCTATAAAGAGTTTAATTAAATATTTTACATACTCTTCTGTTATTCTGGGCAATACATATATATATATATATATATATATATATGTATATGTATATGTGTGTATGTATATATAGTAAATATTCATCCATATAATTTAGAGTGTAATGTTTATTGGCATATAGTTATGCAAAATATCTGCAATTTTTTGCTTTAATTTTCTCTTGTTTAGTGGTGAATTCACCCCTTTTGTTTTTTATAATGATAATTTAGTTTTCTTCTTTTTGTAAATCAAATTAAGCAAAGGTTTGTCTCCTTTGTCGTTTTTCTCTCATAGTACCAACTCTTAGTTTCATTTAATACTTCTATAGTTTGCTTACTTTTAATTTTATTAATCTCTCCTTTAATTTTCAGAATTATTATTTTGATATTTAATTGGGGATTCCTAATTTGTTCTTTTTCTAGCTTTTTTAGTTACATGCCTAATTCATTTATCTTCTCTTTCTGTATTTCATTCATCTAGGCATTTAAAGATATAAAATTTCTCCTACAAATTGCTTTTGCTGCATCCCACAAGTTTTTGCATGTTGTCTCAATATTAACATTCTATCTGATGAAATTTTTTATATGATTGTTTGCTTTGATTTTTTTTTTTATTTTGGATGAGCATATTTAGTTTCCAATTAATTTTTGGTCTATCTTTCCATGGACCTTTATTGCACATAACTTTTTAAAATTTCATCATTACCAAGAAATGGATGCATTTACTATTTCTGACTTTTTGCATTTGGCTGTGGGGTTTTTGTTTTGTTTTGTTTTTTTGTTTTGTTTTTGTTTGTTTTAATTTAGTGCGGCAATTGGGGTTAAGTGACTTGCCCAGGGTCACACAGATAGTAAGTGTTAAGTGTCTGAGACCAGATTTGAACTCAGGTTCTCCTGATTCCAGGACCAGTGCTCTATCCACTGCACCACCTAGCTGCCCCTGACTGTGAGGTTTTTAATGTCCTAATAGATGGTTGATTTGTGTGTATATGCCATATACTGCTGAGAAAAAGGTATATGACTTTCTATCCCCATTCAGTTTTCTGCAGAAGTCTGTCATATTTAGTTTTTCTAAAATTCTATTAAGCATCTTAACTTCATTACTATTTTGTAGTTAGATTTATCTAGTTGTGAGGGGGGAGATTGAGGTCCCCCACTAATAGTTTCACTGTCTATTTCTTCCTGTAATTCACTTAACTTCTCTAACAATGTCGATGCTGTACCACTTGGTGCATGTATGTTTAGTACTGATATTATTTCATTGTCTATTTACATTTTAACAAGATGTAATTTCCTTACTTATCTCTTTTAATTAAGTTTATATATAATTTTTTTTATTTTTGTGAGATAAGGATTGCTCCACATGATTTTTTTAACTTCATGAAGCATAATATATTGTGTTCCAGCCTTTTATCTTTATTCTGTGTGTATCTCTCAGGTTCAAATGTGTTTATTATAAACAACATATTGTATGATTCTATTTTTCAATCAAGTCTGCTGTTCACTTTTAGTTTTAGGGGAGAGTTTATCACATTCATTGTTATGATTATTAACTGTGTATTTCCCTACATTCTATTCCCCCTTTTTCTATTTCTCTCTTTTCTTTCCCCTAACCCTTCTCACCAGTGTTTTATTTCTGACCACCACCTCCCTATATCTACCCTCCCTGCACCCCACCTCCCTTTTGTCTTTTTCCCTTTTGCCTCCTAGTTTTGCAGTACCTTCTATCAGCACCCTATGTTTTTCTTTCCCCTTTCTGCTCTTACTTCCCCATATGGTAAGATAAAATTCTATACCCAACTGACTGTGTATGTTATTCCCTCTTTGAGCCAAATCAGATAAGAGTAAGGATGAAACAATGCTCACCTCTCCATTCTTTACCTCTATTGTAATAGGCCTTTTGTGCCTATACATGTGATGATTTGCCCCATTCTGCCTTCCCTTTCCTCTTCTCCCAGTATACTACTTTTTGTTACCTCTTAATTTTTTAAATATCATCACATCAAATTCAACTTATACCCACACTTTCTGTCTATGTGTACTCCTCCTATCTTTTTTTTTCAGGGCAATGAGGGTTAAGTGACTTGCCCAGGGTCACACAGCTAGTAAGTATCAAGTGTCTGAGGCCGGATTTGAACTCAGGTTCTCTTGAATCCAGGGCTGGTGCTTTATCCACTGAGCCACCTAGCTGACCCCCCTCCTATCTATCTTTTTTTTTTTTAAGTGAGGCAATTGGGGTTAAGTGACTTGCCCAGGGCCACACAGCTAGTAAGTGTTAAGTGTCTGAGGCCAGATTTGAACCCAGGTACTCCTGACTCCAGGGCCGGTGCTCTATCCACTGCGCAACCTAGCTGCCCCCTCCTATCTATCTTAAAAAAGATACAGTTCCCAAGAGTTACAAGTATTTTCTCCCTCTGTATGGAAGTAAACATTTAAGCCTTATTGAACACCATGTTCCCCCATTCCCCCATTTTATGTTTTTATGCTTCTCTTGAGAATTTAATTTGTAGATAGAATTTTCTGTTCAGTACTGGGTTTTTCATTAGGAAGGCTTTAAAGTCTCCTATTTCATTTAATGCCCATCCTTTTATGCTTAAATTTGCTGGGTAGTACTTTCTTGGTTGTAATCCCAGTGCCTTTGGGAATATAATATTCTATGCCCTCCTATCCTTTAATGTTTAAGCTTCCGGGTCCTGTGTAATTCTGATTGTTGCTCCTTGATATTTAAGTTGTTTCTTTCAGGCTGCTTGCAGTATTTTCTCTTTTATATGATAATTCTGGAATTTGTTAACTATATTCCTTGGAGTTATCCTTTTGGGGTCAGGAAGTGATCAGTGGATTCTTTCAATGACTATTTTTTCCCCTTTGGTTCTAAGATATTGGGGCAGTTCTGCTTGATAACGTTGTAAAATATGCTGTCCAGGCATTTTAAATTTTTGATCATGGTCCTCAGGTATTCCAATTATTCTCAATTTTTTCCTCTGGGATCCATTTTCCAGGTCTGTTGTTGTTCTGAAGAGTTATTTTACATTTTCTTCTACTTTTCTGTCCTTTTGATTCTGCTTTAATTCTTTCTCTTATCTTATTGAGTAATTACTTTGCATCTGCCTAATTCTGATTCTTAAGGGATTATTTTCCTCAGTTAGCTTTTGCATTTCCTTTTCCATTTATCTAACTGTAATTTTAAGACATTATTTCCCTTTTCCAAGCTATTGACTTTCTCTTGTATAACTCTCATTTCTTTTCCCAATTTTTCTTTGACCTCTCTTATTTTGTTTATAAATTCCTTTTTGAGCTCTTTCCTAAAGGCTTTTTGGTGTTGAGATCAATTCCTCTTCCCTTATAAGGTTTCTCATGTAGGTATTTTGATATTATTGAGTTTATGTTTTGGTCTTCCCTGTTGCTAGAGTAATTATATATGGTGAGATTTCTTTTCTGTTTCTTATTCATATTTAAGCCTCTTTCATGCCTTTTCTCTCTTTTTTTTTTTTCTGGTGGGGCAATGAGGGTTAAGTGACTTGCCCAGGGTCACACAGCTAGTAAGTGTCAAGTGTGTGAGGCTGGATTTTAACTCAGGTCCTCCCGAATGCAGGGCCAGTGCTTTATCCACTGCACCACCTAGCTGCCCCTTCTTTCATTCCTTTTAAAGTTTATGGCACAGTGGTTAAAACTCTGGTCCTGGATTCAGGAATACCTGAGTTCAAATCCAGCCTCAGACACTTGACACTTACTAGCTGTGTGACCCTGGGCAAGTCACTTAACCCCCATTACCCCACCAAAAAAAAAACCCAAAACAAAACAAATAAAGTTTATTTATTCTCCTGGGGTAAAGTGTCTACTGTCTCAAGCTTCTTTTGCTAGTGGCCAGGAGCCAAGTCACTGTCTTTCAGCTCTAAGGCCTCAGAAACTTGCAGCTTGTTCACTGCACTGGAGTTGACCAGCTTAGTTGGGCCTGTGGAGTAGCAGATAATGCAACTGGCAGATTGCCTTCTCTTTTGGGGCTTGGAGCCTCACAACTGCCCTCCTGTGCCACTAGTTTGCACAGAACTGGGGGGTCCTCATCTGCTAATCTGTGTTCTGATTAAGAGCCTTTTGCTGGGGGCAGAGCCAAGATGGCAGAGAGGAAGCAGCAAGCTGCCTGAGCTCTCCTTCTATTCCCTCAAAAAGAACATTAAATAAAGCCTCTGGACGGATTCTGAAACTACAGAACCTGCAAAGAGACAGAGAGACACAGTCTTCCAATTGGAGATAATTTAGAAGACTTCAGGAAAAGGTTGGTCTGACTCAGGCAAAAGGGAGGCCCAGCGCAGGGTAGCAACCCAGCTCCGAGGGGGTCGCGGCAAGTCAGCAGGAGCTGCGAGCCACAGCTGAACAACTGAGGCCCCTGGAACCTGGTTCAAAATTCTGGTGGCCATGAAGGACAGTGGAAAAACCTACCTGCACTGGCTGGGAGGTTGGGTGGTAGGACCACAAATGGAACAGGCGGGATCGGGAGCTTGGCCGAGCACACCCGGACTGGAAGTGCAGAGAGTAAAAAGCTGGTCACACAGTACCTATATCCCTGCACAAGAAGCCCTAAACAGGGACCCTGGTACCCCCAGAGCAGACCTCAACTTAAAAAATAAATAAATAAGCTACAATAATGAGTAAGAAGCTAGAAAAAGCCCTCTCCTTCGAGAGCTGCTGTATCAATAGGGAAGAAGCCAACGCAAACTCAGATGAGTACAATAGCCTCAAATTGCCTACATGTGAAGCCTCACGAGGGAAGGTGAATTGGTCTCAAGAACAAAAAGCCTTCCTGGAAGATCTCAAAAAGGATTTTAAAAATCAATTGAGAGGGAAGAAGAAAAAATGGGGAGAGAAATGAAAGCAAAACAAGACAACTATGAAAAAAGAATCAGCAGCTTGGAAAAGGAAACACAAAATTTTACTGAAGAAAATAATGCCTTAAAAAATTCATTTGGCCAAATAGAAAAAAAGGTGCATAATCTCATTGAAGAAAACAATGCCTTAAAAAATTCACTGGGCCAAATGGAAAAAATAAGGTGCATATTCTCACTGAAGAAAATAATGCCTTAAAAACTAAAATGCGACAGTTGGAAGATAAGGAATCCGTGAGACACCAGGAATCAGTCAAGAAGAATCAAAAGAATAAAAAAATAGAAGAAAATGTGAAATACCTCCTTGGAAAGACAACCGATCTGGAAAACAGATCGAGGACAGACAATCTGAGAATCATTGGACTGCCTGAAAGCCATGACCGGAAAAAAGAAGCTAGGCACCATATTCCATGAAATTATTAAGGAGAACTGCCCTGATATCATAGAATCAGAGGATAAAATCATCATTGAAAGAATCCACTGATCACCTCCTGAAAGAGACCCCAAAAGGAAAACTCCAAGGAATATTGTAGCCAAATTCCAGAATTATCCGGTGAAGGAGAAAATATTCTAAGCAGCTAGAAAGAAGCAATTTAAATATCATGGAGCCACAGTCAGGATAGCACAGGACATGGCAGCTTCAACATTAAAAGACAGCAAGGCTTGGAATATGATATTCCAGAAGGCAAAGGAACTTGAATTGTCGCCAAGAATCTATTACCCAGCAAAACTTGCATTCTCTTTCAGGAGAAAAGATGGACATTTAATGACATTAGGGAATATAATCTTTCTTGGTGAAAAGACCAGAAGGGAATAGAAAATTCGATCTCAACATAAGACTCAAGAGAAGTTTAAAAAGGTAAACAGAGGGGGAAAAAAACATTACCCCATTAGGTTAAACTATTTATATCTCTACACATGAAGATAATACTCATGACTCTCAAGAACTGTAAATGTATTTGGGCAGAGAGAAGGACTTCACACAGAGGGTATAAATATACATTGTCTTTGATGTAATGATACAAAAAAACAATTAAGGGGTTAAAATGTGTAACGATTGGAATAACGCCACCTGCTGGATACTTACTGTAGAGGAGTTCTGCCCATGAAGGGAAGGTCTTTGAGGGCAAGACCAGGAGTCAGGAAGTGACGCGGGCTAGTGGGAGGAGGAAGGAAGAGACTGGCGCTCAGTCTCGGCTCTCTTTCCTCTGGACTCTGGTGGAGAGCGGAGCTAGAAATGTGCTCTCCCTTTAATAGATAGGAATCTAGGCCTTTCTCTCTCTCTTTACCAAATTCTTATTCTCCTTAATAAATGCTTAAAAGTCTAACTCTTGCTAAAGCTTATAATTTATTGGCGACCACTCATTAGATATTTTAGACAGTTTAGCTAGAATTTTAGCCCTTAACAGATGGCTGACCACGAAGAGGAAAGCTAACCCTCAGTCTTCTGATCTTCTGGTTGGGTAAGAAATTTCCCCTCCCTCTCCCTTTAACTGCTAAGTACTGGCGTACTGGCTGTGTTTTCCTTTAAATTTTTTCGAATGGACCTTTTAAACTCCCTAATTACCCTATTTTTGATTTTAGTCTGTTTAACCAGACAAATGGGAGATAAGATCATGTTAATGCTTTGTTTTTGTGGACTTTCTATTTTTCTTTTTATTTTTGTTAAAAGAGCCAGCAACTTATTCACACAAGGAAATATCTCTCCCTCTCCCAACCATGCTTTTTCAGAGAAACCTGAAGAGATTCCCGCAGCTTTTCCCAGTTCTAACAGTAATTGTTGCTTTAATTTTGCATGCCTGGAGGCAATGACCCACCCTCTAGAAGCTTTTAATCCCCTAGCACCTGGAGGCAAAGTGGGGGAAGAGGAATCCAGGCCTGAGTTCAAAATCAAGTCTGATTCAAATTGCTCTGGTCCCTCCCCTCCTCTCCAGACCCCACCCTCTACTCCTCCTATGGCCAAGCCCATAGCTTCCCCTGCCTGGGAAGTCCAGAGATCTGATGTGCATGCTCAACTTTTTCTACCTGCATTTGCAGCTTCAGGCTCAGCCCTTCCCCGGCCTGGCTGTGCTTTTGAGACAATCTTAGAAAACTCTTTAAATTCCAGATATGCTCGTTTTGTTCATAATTTTGCTAACCTGCTTTTGTCTTTAATTAGTAATCTTATAAAGCATTTGTATGGTGAAAAGCCTGACAGACAATATAGAGGGGTTAAAGAAGAAAAACTTAAGCTGAATAAGAATGACAATCAACATAGTTCAAGACTCTGCTTCTTTTGCCATGGAAGGGTATATATTTTACAGAAATGTAGAAGTAAGCAGCAAGGTATTGATATGAGTATTGGGGATTTTAGATACCGGAATCAAAAGTGTTCTGAATTCACTCAGAGTAATAGTATCAGTTCAGAGGTTACATAGGATTTCTATGCTATTATATATACATTTTGAAATTAATGGTATGGGTTTATTTTCATAGAGATTTTCATGCTTTTGAGATTGTGTCTTATACTTAGTTTCTAAAAAAAGGAGAATATTTGTAAAAGCTTTTTATAGTCATGTGATCAAGTTTATATTTTATAATACTCTTATTAATATTAAGTTCATATTCATTTAGATTTCCTTAGTTTGAATTTCATTGTCTTTTATTGTTCCATGTGTATTTTCTTCTATTCATTTGTCTATCTAATTTTGAAACATTGCAAGATGGTTTTGATTTTATTATACAATGTTAATTCTAGGAGTATTGTGCTCCCATATTCTGAGTTGTTTGTTTTTGTTATTTTTTCTCAACTGATTATTTGATCAAACTCTTTAAAGCATTTCCCTGGCAAATTGTTTGCCATGGCAAGTGTAAATTGATTCTTGAAGTATTATTTTTGATAAGCATATTCCAAAAAAAAAAAAAAAAAGAGGGGAACATTTGTAAAAGTTTTCTTTGAGATTGTGTTGTGCTTTAACTTGTATTTAAATATGTTCAGATTTTTCAAAAAAGTAATTGTATACTAAGTTAAAAAAAAAGGGGTATTATTTGAAATTGTTGCATAATTATATATTGTGTTCTGAGTCAAGATGTATTCACATTTTTTGCAATCATTTATTATCCTCAATTTTTAAATCCATATGAGACTTGGAATTATGGGAACTTATCATTTAAAACATTAATTGCCTTTATTCTGAGTTATCAGATGCCAGTTGGCCAAGATGCCATCCAATCACAAGAGGAATACATGCAAGAGCAGACACTGAACTGTCACATGAGGGGAGACATGCATGAAGTCAAGGTATGGCCGAGGGAACGGCTTTTGACTAATGTTGAGGTTGGATTCTCTTGGTTTAATATTTTATTCTCTTTTTCCCCACAATATTGTACAGATGGCTGGAAGTATTGATCCCACCCATCTCACTTCTACACCTGGCTTCTATGCTCCCTCCTATATGCCTGATGCCATGGACCATCTCAATCCCATGCATCTGATTAAGTCTGACTCAGTTTCCTCCAATATGTTCGGTGGCATGGACATATATTCCATCCACCTATTTTAAGCCTGGCATACTGCATGGGCAGTACATATTGCTCAAGTGTGGGAATGCTCATATCCCATCATTTCTCTGTTCTTTTATGGTAACCCCCATAATTATCTCAGGTGTCATGATAAATAACAGTGTTGAATTTGACCTTGACACCTGTTACCAATTATATTAGATTTTTTAAATTTCTCATAATGGCATGAGGATGATTAGGCAGATGATGCAAAAAGTGATGAAACAAAGATAAAAATTATTTTGAAAAATTAATATCACAGCAATTGTCTTCTCAATTACCCTCCATAAGGGGGGGACTATAGTAATATTATATAATATATAATAGTAATATTATAATTTTAAAGAATGTTTCAATTTTTGTTTTATTATATGTTTCATGTGTAACAACTAAGATTCTGAATTCCCTTAGACATGTTTTTGAGAACTTTCATTGTTTGATTTGATTATTGACAAAGCTATTTTAAAGTTGTGTTAAGCTCAATTTTGTAGGAAATTTCTTGGCTGATTACCAGTATCCACACATCAACCCCTGAAAAGACTTCCATTCCACGACTACACCTAGAGGACATCTGAGAAAAGACTTTCAGAGACTTTAAATGAACAGTTTTGTTTTGTTTTTTTCTCTTTCTTTTTCGGTTATAATATACACCATCTGTAATATGTACTCTCTGCAGAGGCCCTCCCTTTGCAAGACCAATGTCAAAGCGTCGGTTCATGAGGACAAAAAAAAAAATCGCCCCTCTGGACAAAACTTTCCTCTCTTCCTTTTCTATATTGTTGTTCACATATTATTAGTTAGCAATAGTTATTATATTGTTTTTACTGTTCCGTCAAGGAAACATTTTGTTTCTTGAGGAACAACAGGGGGGACTGTAACGATTGGAATAACGCCACCTGCTGGATACTTACTGTAGAGGAGTTCTGCCCATGAAGGGAAGGTCTTTGAGGGCAAGACCAGGAGTCAGGAAGTGACGCGGGCTAGTGGGAGGAGGAAGGAAGAGACTGGCGCTCAGTCTCGGCTCTCTTTCCTCTGGACTCTGGTGGAGAGCGGAGCTAGAAATGTGCTCTCCCTTTAATAGATAGGAATCTAGGCCTTTCTCTCTCTCTTTACCAAATTCTTATTCTCCTTAATAAATGCTTAAAAGTCTAACTCTTGCTAAAGCTTATAATTTATTGGCGACCACTCATTAGATATTTTAGACAGTTTAGCTAGAATTTTAGCCCTTAACAAATGGGAATCTATGGGGAAGAGAGGAAAGGGGAGGTGGAATGGGATGAATTATATCATATGAAGAGGTGAAAAAAAAACCTATTACAATAGAGGGAAAAAAAGGAGGTGTGAACATTGTTTCAACCCTACTCTCATTAGATTTGATTCTAAGAGGGCATAACATATACGTTCATTCAGATGAAGAAACTTAGGTCATTCTTTAGGGAAGCAAAAGGGGAAGGAAAAGGGAGGGACTGATAGAAGGGAGGACAAAAGCAAGGGAGAAAAGGGTAAGAAAAGAAAGGGGGGTGATAAAAAGGGAGGGCAGATTGGGGGAGACAGGGGTAAGAAGTAAAACGTCTGTGAGGAGGAATAGGGTGAAAGAAGGGGGGGAAAATACAAAGGGGGTAAATAGAATGGAGGAGAAGAGACAGTTAGTAATAATAACTGTGAATGTGAATGGGATGAACTCTGCTATAAAACGGAAGTGAATTGCAAAGTGGATTAAAAACCAGAATCCTACAATATACTGTTTAAAAGATACACATTTGAAGCAGAGAGATACACACAGAGTAAAGGTAAAAGGCTGGAGTAGAATATATTATGCTTCAGCTAAAGTAAAAAAAGCAGGGGTAGCAATCCTTATCTCAGACAAAGCACAGGCAAAAATAGATCTCATTAAAAGAGATAAGGAAGGAAACTACATCTTGCTTAAAGGTACTATAGATATTGAAATAATATGAATATTAAATATGTATGCGCCAAGTGGTATAGCATCCAAATTCTTAGAGGAGAAGTTAAATGAGTTACAAGAGGAATTAGACAGTAATACTATACTAGTGGTGGACCTGAATCTCCCCCTCTCAGAATTAGATAAATAAACCCGAAAAATAAATAAGAAAGAAGTGAAAGAGGTGCATAGATTACTAGAAAAGATAGACATGATAGATGTCTGGAGAAAATTGAATGGGGATAGAAAGGAATACACCTTTTTCTCAGCAGTACTTGGCACATTGTTAAAAATTGACCTTGTATTAGGGCCCAGAAACATCATAGTCAAATGCAGAAAGACAGAAATAGTATGTGCATCCTTCTCAGATCATGATGCAATAAAAATTACATGTAAGAAAGAGCCAGGGAAAAGTAGAATGAAAATCAATTGGAAACTAAATAATATCATTCTAAAGAATGAATGGGCCAAACAAGAAATCATAGAAACAATCAATAGCTAAATCCAAGACAATGACACTAATGAGACAACATACCAAAATCTATGGGATGCAGCCAAAGCAGTGCTTATGGGAAAATTTATAGCTCTAAATGCTTACATGAATAAAAAGAGAAAGAGGAGATTAATGAATTGGGCATGCAACTTAAAAAGCTAGAAAAAGAACAAATTAGAAATCCCCAATTAGATACTAAACAACAGACCCTGAAAATTAAAGGAGAAATTAATAAGATTGAAAGCAAAAAAAACCCTATAGAATTAATAAATAAAACTAAGAGCTGGTTTTCTGAAAAAAGAAAAACCAACGATAAAATAGATAAAATATGGGTTAATTTGATTGAAAAAAAGAAAGAAGAAAACCAAATCACCAGTATCAAAAATGAAAAGGGTGATGTTACCACCAATGAAGTGGAAATTAATTCAATAATTAGGAATTATTTTCCCTACTGTATGCCAATAAATTTGACAATCTAAATGAAATGGATGAATATTTACAAAAACACAAACTGCCCAGGTTAACTGAATAGGAAATAAAATCCTTAAATAAACCCATATTAAAAAAAGAAATTGAACAAGCCATTAATGAACTCCCTAAGAAAAAATCCCCAGGGCCAGATGGGTTTACAGGTGAATTTTACCAAACATTTAAAGAACAGTTAATTCCAATATTATCCAAATTATTTGGAAAAATAGGTGAAGAAGGAGTTCTACCAAATTTGTTTTATGACACAAATATGGTGGTGATACCAAAACCAGGCAAAACAGAGAAAGACAATTATAGACCAATTTCCTAATGAATATTTACTTCTTACCCCTGCCTCCCCCGATCTGCCCTCCCTTTTTATCACCCCCCTCTCTTTTCTTTACCCTTTTCTCCCTTGCTTTTGTTCTCCCTTCTATCAGTCCCCCTTTCTCTTCCCCTTTTGTTTCCCTAAAGAATGAGTTAAGTTTCTTTATCCCAATGAACGTATATGTTATTCCCTCTTTGAGTCAAATCTAATGAGAATAGGGTTGAAACCATGTTCCCCCCTCCTTTCTTTCCCTCTATTGTAATAGGTTTTTTTCCACCTCTTCATATGACATAATTCATCCCATTCCACCTCCCCTTTCCTCTCCTCCCCATAGACTCCCTTTTTATCCCCTTAATTCTTTTGTATCATCACATCAAAGACAATTTATATTTATACCCTCTATATAAAGTCCTTCTCTCTGCCCAAATACATTTACAGTTCTTCAGAGTTATGAGTATTATCTTCCTGTGTAGGGATATAAACAGTTTAACCTAATAGGGTAACTTTTTTTTTTTCCCCTCTGTTTACCTTTTTAAACTTCTCTTGAGTCTTGTATGTTGAGATCAAATTTTCTATTCCGTTCTGGTCTTTTCACCAGGAAAGATTGAAAGTCCCCAATGTCATTAAATGTCCATCTTTTCCCCTGAAAGAAAATGCACATTTTTGCTGGGTAATAGATTCTCGGCTGCAATCCAAGCTCCTTTGCCTTCCGGAATATCATATTCCAAGCCTTGCAGTCCTTTAATGTTGAAGCTGCCAGGTCCTGAGCAATCCTGACTGTGGCTCCATGATATTTAAATTGCTTCTTTCTGGCTGCTTGGAATATTTTCTCCTTCACCTGATAATTCTGGAATTTGGCTACAATATTCCTTGGAGTTTTCCTTTTGGGGTCTCTTTCAGGAGGTGATCGGTGGATTCTTTCAATGATGATTTTATCCTCTGATTCTATGATATCAGGGCAGTTCTCCTTAATAATTTCCTGGAATATGGTGTCTAGATTCTTTTTCTGGTCATGGCTTTCAGGCAGTCCAATGATTCTCAGATTGTCTGTCCTCGATCTGTTTTCCAGATCAGTTGTCTTTCCAATGAGGTATTTCACATTTTCTTCTATTTTTTCATTTTTTTTATTCTACTTGACTGATTCTTGGTGTCTCATGGATTCCTTATCTTCCAACTGTCCCACTTTAATTTTTAAGGCATTATTTTCTTCAGTGAGATTATGCACCTTTTTTTCCATTTGGCTAAGTGAATTTTTTAAGGCATTGTTTTCTTCAGTGAGATTATGCAGCTTTTCTTCCATTTGGCCAAATGAATTTTTTAAGGCTTTGTTTTCTTCAGCTTCCTTTTCCAAACTGCTGATTCTTTTTTCATAGTTTTTTTGTTTTGCTTTCATTTCTCTCCCCATTTTTTCTTCTACCTCTTGCAATTGATTTTTAAAATCCTTTTTGAGCTCTTCCAGGAAGGCTTTTTGTTCTTCAGACCAATTCACCTTCCCTTGTGAGGCTTCAGATGTAGACAATTTGAGGCTATTGTCCTCATCTGAGTTTGTGTTGGCTTCTTCCCTATTGATACAGAAGCTCTCAATGGAGAGGGCCCTTTTTTGCTTCTTACTCATTATTGCAGCTTATTTATTTATTCTTTAAGTTGAGGTCTGCTCTGGGGGCACCAGGGTCCCTGTTTTGGGCTTCTTGTGCAGGTGTATAGGTGCTGTGTGACCGGGCTTTTACTCTGAGACCTTTATGGTGTGTGGAGATCCCCCGCCCTGCACTTCCTGTCTGATTGTGCTCAGCCAGCCAGGCACCAGACCCCGGCGTCTGATCCCGCCGTTCATGGCCCTCTTGGCCGGTGCAGGTAGGTTTTTCCACTGTCCTTCTTGGCCACCAGATTTTTGAACCAGGTTCCGGGAGCCTCAGTTGTTCAGCTGTGGCCGGCAGCTCCTGTTGACTTGCCCCGACCCCCTTGGCGCTGGGTTGTTGCCCTGCGCTGGGCCTCCCTTTTGCCAGAGTCAGACAGACCTTTTCCTGAAGTCTTCTAAATTATCTCTGGTTGGAGGACTGTGTCTCTCTGTCTCTTTGCAGGTTCTGTAGTTTCAGAATCCGTCCAGAAGCTTGATTTGTTTTGTTTTGAGAGAATAGAAGGAGAGCTCAGGCAGCTTGCTGCTTCCTCTCTGCCATCTTGGCTCCGCCCCCCTAATGAATATTGATGCTAAAATCTTAAATAAGATATTAGCAAGGAGATTACAGCAAGTGATCACCAGGATAATACACTATGACCAGGTGGGATTTATACCAGGAATGCAGGGCTGGTTCAACATTAGGAAAACAATTAACATAATCAACCCCATCAATAAGAAAACCAACCAAAATCATATGATTATCTCAATAGATGCAGAGAAAATTTTTGACAAAATACAACACCCATTCCTAATAAAAACACTAGTGATTTTAGGAATAGGTGGAGCTTTCCTTAAAATAATAAACAGTATCTACGTGAAGCCATCAGCAAGTATTATATGCAATGGAGATAAATTAGAGGCCTTTCCAACAAGATCTGGGGTGAAACAGGGATGACCATTATCACCCCTATTATTTAATATTGTACTAGAAATGTTAGCTTTAGCAATCAGAGAAGAAAAAGTAATTAAAGGAATTAGAATAGGCAAGGAGGAAACAAAACTATCACATAACTATGTTATTATGTGTATATATATATGTATATATAGATATAGATATAGATATATGTATGTATATGGAAACTAGAAGATAGGGGAAATAACTAAAACAATATTCTAGAAAGCCAAGCCTCAAAGGTAAATAAATTGCAACGAAAGCTGAAGTAGAAATCTATGGACTAAATTTAGGCAATGCAGATTTATTAATGAGAATAATAACCAATTAATTCCATACCTTTTATTTGATTTTAAAATCGCTCCTAAAATCCATGATCACTCAGCTTTTTAAAGCTGTCCTGCAGTGGTTGGTCATAGTATGGTATAAGATATTTCATGGTCTAAACTCATGTCAGTGTATAACCCCAGTAGTTCATTCAATAGTATTTGTAACAACCATTCTAAACAGTGCTAAAAAATATCATTATGAAGATAGTATTATAAAAATATGCTAATTGTTTTAGGCATTAAAAAATATTTTAATGATTAAGGGAGAAAGGGAGGGAATATTTGACATCCCTGACTCATCCTTGTTAGTTTGCATTTGAATAAAATACAAATAGTTTGTCAAAACAATTAGTATAGGAGTGTGCTAACCTCACCCCCACCCCCCACAAGTATAACAGTCAAAGTATAACTAGTCAAAGTACTTTCTAAAACTCTTTTAAGTGGATTTTGTGGGTGGTAGATACTCTGACTTGTACCCAAAATCTACTATGCATTTGGGAAGGAAAGTGATACTTGGGAGAGAATCAAAGCAGTGATTAGGAAGGCAATTTCCAGAATAGTCTAGTTTCAGAATTATCTAGCCATAGTTCTATTTGTTAATCTTGCTTCACCTTTTCCTACCTCACTCTCTTTGTAATTTCATATTCAAATTGCTGATTGGATGGCTACATAATGGTAATGTCCTCATAGCATCAAAGATTTCAAAATTGGAAGAGACCTTAGAAATCATTGGATATAGCTCCCTTATTTTATTTGACGTATTTTCCCCTTCTATTTTGTAAAATTCATCATTTTTTAATACTTAGGTCAGTTCCACATTTGACTGTGTGATGTTAGTAATTTTTTACGTACATTTCCTTTTTGTGTGCAAGTACATGAAAAAATATGTTTTTAGACCTCCAATTACTGATGACACACAATGGTTAGAATGGCCACTTGATGAGAACCAAAGCATATTATTACGCTTATAGATTATAAGATAGGACCTTGATTTATGAACAAAGAAAAAACAATCTTATGATGACAGTCTGTATTTATATTGGTCCACAAAGGGCAATATAATCCATCACTGGGTCAACATTCAAAGACTTTCCAGATTTATAGGAACTCCCATGGCTAGTGCTTCATTGGGGTGATGAAGGCCACCTAAGTGACAGACATTGAACTAGAATATCTGTGAAGGGGCTATAGAAATAATTAGGATAACAACAACAAAAAGTACCAGCTTGAATTTGAAGAAGAAACCTAATAGTATTATCTAATTGTAGAAAGTCTTTGAGATTCATTTAGTCAATAAGCATTTATTAACTGCTGAATAAATATGGCATAATGGTATAATGGATAAAGAATCCACCTTATAGTTAGGAAGACTTGGATTCTTATCATTCCTTTCAAATTATGTGTCCATTAGAAAGTCACTTACTTCTAGGTACTCACAAGGAAATTCTAACACTTTAAATTGTAGATCAATTGTTGATATGTAATGGTAAAAAGGAGGTTTCTCATTCAGAGATTATGAAGTTCAACAAATTATAGAAGAGTTTTTTAAAAATCAAAGCATTGTTCTAGAAACTAAGGACACAGGGGAAAAAAATGGAATATGCTCTTTACACCCTGCTCCAAAGGAACTTATATTCTCTTGTAGGATCTAGCACACATACATGTGTATGTGTGTGTATGTATAAACAAACACATGCACACACATATATATGTTATTAAAATATAAACATATAAATAATCATATTTGGAGGCAGCTAGATGGCTCACTGGATAGAGCACTGGGTGGAGAGTCAGGAAGACATGAGTTCAAATCTTGCCTTGGATACACACTAGATCTGTGACCTGGAGGAAAACATTTGACCTCTTTTTGCCTTAATCCAGTGGAAAAAGAAATTGCAAACCATGCTAGCATCTTCACTAAGAAAACCCCATGCATAGTATTGGCGTGCTATGGTTCACAGGATGATGAAGAATTATATACAACGCAACAACTGAAAAATATAAGCAAAAATAACACACGCACACATATATGTGTGTTATTGGAAAGGATGTAATTAACATTAAGTTCCTGAATTTATTTTTAATTTATGAAATTACAAAATGGAAGCAGGTGTACCTGGTTCTTTGGGTGTCTTTTTTTTTTTTTAGAAAATCCCAAAATTGGCAGCAGAAATCAAGGCAGCAATCACGTTTTTTTTTTTTCTTTGGTGAGGCAATTGGGGTTAAGTGACTTGCCCAGAGTCACACAGCAGGTAAGTGTTAAGTTTCTGAGGCTGGATTTGAACTCAGGTCCTCCTGAATCCAGGGCTGGTGCTTTATCCACTGCACTGCTTAGCTGCCCCCAAACAATCACATTTTAATGAACATGAACCTATGGGGAGCAAAATGCCTATAAAGGCAGAGAAAAGCCAGTGAGGTACAGAGGTAAATGAAGGTGATGGGAGGCAGGCAGAATGGAGAAGAGGGTGGGGAAGAAAGGCAACAAGTATTACTCATATTACCATGGATTAGAATTGGGAGCAATAGGTAACATGGACCTGGTGGAGATGGAAAAGGGTTGGGGGGCAGAATTTCAGATCTCATTTTTATAGGGCTTTGTGGAAAAATAGACCAATTCCTATCTGAATCACTTTGGGATTAATTAGTTTATTAACATCCAAATCATCTCAAGTTATATTTGAAACATCAAAGTTATCAGTATCTTTTTGATGTTCTGATGGTTGAGAGCAGTGCAGGTATGGAATTTGTCTGGAATTTGCATATTGCAGCATGAGAACCCTAATAAGCAGCACCTAGATGGTGTGGGGACCAATTTTTAATTGGGGAGTGCTATCTAACTAAGCAGCTCACCGCAATATTGAGGCAAGGAAGGATACAGGCAGCCTCCCTCAAAATAGAACAAGATTTATTTTAACAAGAACGAACTTTAAAAAAAAAAAACCACAAACAGGATCAGTAGGATCAAGGGAAAGGAAATAAAATGTGGAAAGGGAAATTATAATACCTGAAAAAATAACACTGCCCAGGAATCAGCTGAAAATATGCAGCAGAATGCCTGTCACTTTCCAGATTCCACCTAGAATGCCCAATTCTCTTCCCCCAAACCTTACCCCACACAGCCCAAGCCAATGGGATGGCCCGCTCTGACAGTCACATGACTGCCCTCACTAGGCTTCCAATCATTATAATTTTGCCAGGCCCATGTAGGCATCAGTGAGTGGTGATAACATCAGGTGCAAGAGCCATGGCAAGGGCTACAACCAGTGGGTGGAGCACCATGCGGTTTGTGGAGCCCCAGGCTAGTGCACACTGAGCCATAAAAACCTCAAATAACAATTAATTCTTTACAATGGCTTTCCCTGATTCAACGAATATTACCAGGAGGTAAATTTGAGTTAATCTATGATACAGTTTATAAAATTATGCTTCACTGATCTTTGGGATGGTTCATATTCAACTTCCAGCTTCCTCTTTGCAATCTTACTTCCTCCTATTGCCACATTATATTGGTTCCTTATCACCTTATTTAATATAATATACTGACTAGAAGTGGATGAAATAGTCAGAAGGACTAGAACAATATGCTATTTGTGAAAAAAACAACTTGAGCATCAGATGGAATATATTTCAGATTAATGTTTTTTCCCTGTATTTGGTAAGTTATAAATACATATATCAATAAAGTGTCTTTTGTTCACCTCAGGTACCTGGTTAACAAAAACTCTCAAGAACAGAAAGACAATCCTTTTGTGTTTATACATTTGACTAATCATAGCCTCTCACTCAGTTTCCTTTAATCTCTCCAGGGATATCAATCCATAATTAGAGGAAAGCAGTGTCTCTTCAAAAGAATGGTGATACCAAAAGCCAAACTCTTTTTTTTAAAATTCCAAAAACATTTTATTATTTTCAATTTGAAGAAGAATTTGTTTTTAAAATATTTTGAGTTTCAAATTTTTCTCCTCTCTCCCTTCCCTGCTCCCTCCCTAAAACAGAAGGCAATCTGATATAAATTATATATGTTCAATAACATTAAACATATATCTGAATTAGTCATGTTGTGAAAGAAGAATCAGAACAAAAAGGAAAAACTTCAAGAAAAAACAAGAAATAGTATGGGCCAATCTGCATTCAGATTCCATTTTTTTTTTATGGATGTGGAAAGTGTTTTTCATCATGTTTCCTCTGGAATTGTCTTGGGCCATTGTATTGCTGAGTTGTTCATTTTATTCACAAAGTAGTTTAAAAGCCTTAAAATATTTTCAACTTCAACAGCTCATATAATCTCCATGGTCAAAATTAGTGAGACCCTTTGGGGGTAGGGACAGCCTATAACTAATGATTCTTTTTTTTTAATAAAAGTATTTTATTATTTTCCAGTTACATGTAGAAATAGTTTTCTTTCTTTTCTTTTTGCAGGGCAATGAGGGTTAAGTGACTTGCCCATGGTCACATAGCTAGGGTGAAGTGTCTGAGGCTGGATTTGAACTCAGGTACTCCTGAATTCACTGAGCCACCTAGCTGTTGTGTTCAACATTTGTTTATATAAAATTTCCAATTTCAAATTTTTCTCCCTCCCTCCCCTCCACCCCCTCCACTAGACAGCAGGCAATCTGATATAGGTTATATTTACATAATAACATTAAACATTTCTTCAGTAGTCACGTTATAAGGGAAGGATCAGAGCAAAGAGGAAAAACCGCAAAAGAGAAAACCAAGAGCACCAAAAACAAAAGAAATAGTTTGGTCCAATCACCATGCATATTCCACAGTTCCTTTTTTTCCCTGGACTTGGAGAGACCTTTCCATCATGAGTTCTTTGGAAATTCTGTGTACCATTGGATTGGTGAGAAGAATCTAGTCTATCACAGTTGATCAACACAAAATGTTGTTGATACTGTGTATAAGGTTATTCTGATTCTGCTCATCTGACTCATCATCAGTTCATGCAAGTCCTTCCAGGTTTCTCTGCACTCCACCTGCTCATCATTTCTTACAGTACAATAGAATTTCATTACATTCATATACCACAACTTTTTCAGTGATTCCCCAATTGATGGACATCCCCATAATTTTCAATTCCTTGCCACCACAAAAAGAGCAGCTATAAATATTTTTGTACATGTGGGTCCTTTTCCCTTTTTTATGATCTCTTTGGGAAAAAGACACAAGACTGGCCTTGCTGGGTCAAAGGGTATGCACATCTTTATAGCCCTTTGGGTATAATTACAAATTGCTCTCCAGAATGGTTGGATCAATTCACAGCTCCACCAACAGTGCATTAGTGTTCCAATTTTTCCACAGCTTCTCCATCATTTATTATTTACCTTTTTTGTCATATTAGCCAATCTGATAGGTGTCAGGTGATACCTCAGATTTGTTTTAATTTGCATATCTCTAATCAATAGTGATTTAGAGCATTTTTTCATATGGCAATAGATAGCTTTGATTTCTTCATTAGAAAACTGCCTGACCTTTGACCATTTCTCAATTTGGTAATGACTTGGATTCATATAAATTTGATTTAGCTCTCTATATGTATTTAGAAATGAGGCCTTCATCAGAAGTACTGGGTATAAAAATTGTTTCCCAGCTTTCTGCACCCCTTCTAATTTTGCCTGCATTTCTTCTGTTTGGACAAAAACTGTTTAATTTAATGTAATCAAAATCATCCATTTTGCATTTCATAATATTCTCTATCTCTTGTTTGATCATAAATTGCTCCCCTTTCCAAAGATCTGAAAGGTAGACTATTACTTATTGTCCTAATTTACCTATGGTATCACCTCTTATGTATAAATTATGTACACATTTTGACCTTATTTTAATATAAGGTGTCAGATGTTGGTCTATGCCTAATTTCTGCCATACTATCTTCCAGTTTTCCCAGCAATTCTTGTCAAATACTGAATTCCTATGCCAGAAGCTGGAGTCTTTGGGTTTATCTAACAGTACATTATTAATGTCATTTACTACTATGTCTCCTGTGCCTAGTCTGTTCCATTGGTCATCCACTCTATTTCTTAGGCAGTACCAGATAGTTTTGATGACTGCCACTTTATAGTAGAGCTCCAGATTTGGTACCCCTAACCCACCTTCCTGTGATTTTTTTTCATTATTTCCCTGGATATTCTTGACTTTTTGTTTTTCCAGATGAATTTTGTTATTATTTCTAGCTCTATAAAATAATTTTTAGATATTCTGATGGTGCTGAATATGTACATTAATTTAGGTAGAATTGTCATTTTTATTATATTAGCTCAGCCTATTCATGAGCAATTGACATCTTTCCAATTCCATACATCTGATTTGATTTGTGTGAAAAGTGTTTTGTAATTGTGTTCATAGAGTTCCTGTGTTTGTCTTGGTAAGTAGACTCCCAAGTATTTTATTTTAACTACCATTACTTTTAATGGAATTTCTCTTTCTAACTCTTTCTGCTTGACTTTGTTGGTCATGTATAGAAATGCTGATTATTTATGTGGATGTATTTTATGTCCTGCTACTTTGCTAAAGTTGTTAATTGTTTCATGTAATTTTTGAGTTAATTCTGTAGGATTCTCTAAGTATACCATCAAATCATCTGTAAAGAGTGAGAGTTTTGTTTCCTCCTTGCCTATTCTAATTCCTTTAATTCCCTTTTCTTCTCTGATTCTTAATGCTAACATTTCTAGTGCAATATTAAATAATAGAAGTGATAATGGACATCACTATTACACCCTGATCTCATTGGGAAGGCCTCTAACTTATCTCCATTACATATAATGCTTGCTGTTGGTTTTAGGTACATAATGTTCATTATTTTAAGCAAAGCTCCACCTATTCCTAAGATCTCTAATGTTTTTATTAGGAATGGGTGCTGTATTTTGTCAAAAGTTTTCTCTGCATCTATTGAGATAATCATATGATTTTGGTTAGTTTTCTTATTGATGTGGTTGATTATGTTAATAGTTTTCCTAATGTTGAACCACCCCTGCATTCCTGGTATAAATCCCACCTGGTCATAGTGTATTAGCCTGGTGATCACTTGCTGTAATCTCCTTGAAAATATCTTATTAAGATTTTAGCATCAATATTCATTAGGGAAATTGGTCTATAATTTTCTTCCTCTGTTTTTTTTCTGCCTGCTTTTGGTATCACCACCATATTTGTGTCATAAAACAAATTTGGTACAATTCCTTCTTCACCTATTTTCCCAAATAATTTGTATAATATTGGAATTAACTTTTCTTTAAATGTTTGGTAGATTTCACCTATAAACCCATCTTACCCTGGGGATTTTTTCTTAGGGAGTTTATTAATGACTTGTTCAATTTCTTTTTCTAATATGGGCTTATTTAAGAATTTTAATTCCTCTTCAGTTAACCTCGGTAGTTTGTATTTTTCTAAATATTTATCCATTTCATTTAGATTTTTAAATTTATTGACATACAGTTGGGCAAAATAGTTCCTAATTATTGCTTTAATTTCTACTTCATTGGTGGTAAGATCACCCTTTTCATTTTTGATACTGGTTATATGGTTTTCTTCTTTTCTTTCAATCAAATCAACTAGTGGTTTATCTATTTTATTGTTTTTTTTTCCATAAAACCAGCTCTTAGTTCTATTGATTAATTCTATAGTTTTCTTGCTTTCAATTTCATTAATTTCTCCTTTAATTTTCAGGATTTCTAATTTAGTATTTAGTTGGTGATTTTTAATCTGTATTTTTTCTAGCTTTTTTAGTTCCATGCCCAATTCATTGATCTCCTCTTTCTCTTTTTAATTCATGTAAGCAGTTAGAGCTATAAAATTTCCCCTAAGCACTGCTTTGACTGTATCCCATATATTTTGGTATGTTGTCTCATTATTGTCATTCTCTTGTATAAAGTTATTGATTGTTTCTATGATTTGTTGTTTGACCCACTCATTCTTTAGGATGATATTGTTTAGTTTCCAATTGATTTTCAGTCTACCTTTTCTTTATTACATGTAATTTTTATTGCAGCATGATCTGAGAAGGATGAATTTACTATTTCTGCCTTTCTACATTTGACTATGAGGTTTTTGTGCCCTAATACATGCTCAATTTTTGAAAATGTGCCATGTACTGCTGAGAAAAGGTATATTCCTTTCTATCCCCATTCAATTTTCTCCAGATATCTATCATGTCTAAATTTTCTAGTATTCTATTCACATCTTTCACTTCTTTCTTATTTATTTTGTGGCTAGATTTATCTAATTCTTAGAGGGGAAGATTCAGATCCCTCACTAGTATAGTTTTGATATCTATTTCCTCTTGTAACTCATTTAACTTCTCCTCTAAGAATTTGGATGCTATACCACTTGGTGAATATATATTTAATATTGATATTACTTCATCATCTATAGTACCTTTTAGCAAGATGTAGTTTCTTTCCTTATCTCTTTTAATTAGTTCTATTTTTGCCTTTGCTTTGTCTGAGATAAGGATAGCTATCCCTGGTTTTTTTTTTTTTTACTTTAGCTGAAGCATAATATATTCTGCTCCAGCCTTTTACCTTTACTCTTTGTATATCTCTCTGCTTCAAATGTGTTTTTTGTAAACATCATATTATAGGATTCTGGTTTTTAAGCCACTCTGCAATTCAATTCCGTATTATGGGAGACTTCATCCCCTTCACATTCACAGTTAAAATTATTAACTGTTTATTTCCATCCATCTTCTTTTCACCTTTGTACTCTTTTATCCCCTTCTTTCCCCCATTCGACTTTACCAGTGTTTTGCTTCTGACCACTGCCTCCCCTAATCTAACCTCCCTTTTATCAGCTGCCCTTCTTTTTCTTGCCCCTTTTCCCCCCACTTGTGTCCTCCTTTCTATCAATACCACCCTTTTTTCCCTTCCCCATTTGTTTCCTTACAGAGTAAGCTAAGTTTCTTTTGGGAGTGTAATTCATTCCCTGAAACAAGTGTGGTGAGAGTAAGGTTGCAACAATCCCCACCCCTCCCTTCTTTCCCTCTGTTGTAATGGGTTCTTTTTGTGATTCTTCCTATGATATAATTAACCCTATTCCACCTCTGCCTCCCTCTCTTCCCCCCAGTCTTCTTTTCTTCTGCCCCTTATATTTCTTTATATGATCACGTCAAAGTTGATTTAATAAAAATACCTTTACAGAGATACAGATCTCAAGAGTCAAAAGTATAATCCTCCCTCATATGGACTCAAGCAGTTTAACATCATTGAACAACCCTTTTCTCCCCCTTGTTTACCTCTTTATATTTCTCTAGAGTCTTGTATCTGGAGATCAAATTTTCTGTTCAGTTCTGGTGTTTTCTCAGGAAGGGTTGGAAGTCCCCTAGTTCATTGAATGTCCGTCTTTTCCTCTGAAAGAGAATGATCAGTTTTGCTGGGTAGTTCATCATGGGTTGTAATCCAAGCTCCTTTGCCTTCCTGTATATCATATTCCAAGGCCTGTGATCCTTTAATGTTCAATTTGCCAGGTCCTGTGCAATCCTGACTGTGACTCCATGGTATTTAAATGGTTTCTTTCTGGCTGCTTGGAGTATTTTCTCCTTCATTTGATAATTCTGGAGTTTGGCTACAATATTCTTTGAAGTGTTCCTTTTGGGGTCTCTTTCAGGAGGTGTTTGGTGGATTCTTTTAATGATGATTTTATCCTCTGATTCTACAATTTCATGGCAGTTCTCTTTAATAATTTCCTGGAATCTGGTATCTAGACTATTTTCTTGATCATGGCTTTCAGGTAGTCCAGTAATTCTCAGATTATATCTCCTGGACCTATTTTCCAGGTCAGTTGTTTTTCCAATGAGGTATTTCACATTTTCTTCTATTTTTTTCAGTCTTTTGAGTCTGCTCATCAGATTCTTGTTGTCTCATAGAGTTATCTGCTTCCATCTGCTCAATTTCAATTTTTAAGGCCTTATTTTCCACAGTAAGCTTTTGCAATTCTTTTTCCATTTAGCCAATTTTTTCTCTCATTTAGCCAATTGTATTTTTTAAGGAATTGTGTTCCTCAGTCATTTTTTTGTGCTTCTTTTTGAAGTGTAACTCTCATTTCTCTTATTTCTTTTTCCATTTTTTCTTCAACCTCTCTTATTTGGTTTTTAAAATCCTTTTTTAGCTCTTCAAAGAAGGCTTTTTGGTCTCAAGAAAAGATCATCTTCCCTCTTGCATCTTTACTTGTGGGCATTTTGACCAACTCATCTGCGTTTGAGTTTTGGTCTTCCCTTTCACCATAGAAGTTGTCAATGGTAAGGATCCTTTTTTGTTTCTTGCTCGTGTTGTAGGCTATTTTTAAACTTATCAAGTTGAAGTCTGCTCCTGTGGCAGAGGGTTCACAGTTGCAAGCTTCTTACTGCTCTCAGCTGCCCCACTCTCGGCTGCCCCAGTCTCAGCTGTGTCGAGTTGCAAGTGTTGAGCTGCCCACTGAACCAACCTATGCTGAGAGAGCTGTCCACTGAGCCGAGCTATGCTGTGGTGAGCAGCCAGCTGGGATAAATAATGCTGAGCCACCCTCCCCTTTCACCCAGGTGAGACAGACCTTTTCTGAAGTCTTCTAAATTATCTCATATAGCAGGATTTTATCTCTCTTTTTGTAAGTTCTGTAGTTCCAGAATCTTTTTAGAGGCTTGATTTAATGTTGGTTTTGAGGGAAATATAGGAAAGCTCAGGAAAGTTCCTAGTTTCTCTCCACGATCTTGGCTCGCTATAACTAATGATTCTTTTTTGTTTGTTTGTTTGTTTGTCTTGTGGGGCAATGGGGGTTAAGTGACTTCCCCAGGGTCACACAGCTAGTAAGTGTCAATTGTCTGAGGCCGAATTTGAACTCAGGTACTCCTGAATCCAGGGCCAGTGCTCTATCCACTGTGCCACCTAGCTGCCCCACTAATGATTCTTAAACTGGCTGCTACATACTAAATTCCAGGGGCCCTGGTAACTTGGGTGGGGAAAGTTAATTACAACTCTACTTCAATGTAAATGGTGTCCTTGGTAATCCTATGATTTTTTGTTTATATAAAGAAATTATTTTGAGGAGGTTTTCACCAGAATGCCAAAACAATTTGTGGAATTAAAAAAGGGTTAAGAACCCTGAGTACATACCTATATTTGGACTTTATTTCCTACTACTGCTAGTAAGCTAGTATTTACATAACACTTTATTGACCTCATCTCATATAACTTTTACAACAACATTGGAAGATAGGTGCCATTAATTCCTTCATTTTACATATGAGGAAATTGATGAAAACAGAGAGGTTAAGTGACTCCCCCAGCATCACACAGCTATCAAATGTCTGAGGCAGGATTTGAACTCAGGGATTCCTGATTCCTGGTCCAGCACTCAGTTGTATTGGAACACCTAGCTGTCACTTTATTTTTGCCTTACATTTATTGTCCTGAAATGAATCAATTCTTATGAAGATCAAAATCATAACCCTTGTGAAAAATAGGAAGTTAAATTTATGCTCATCAGGAAGCAGCCTGATAGGCTGACCAAAATGTCTGATAAAGACTAAGGTTGATATTAGTTTATATATAAGGAACATATAATGCCTTGAGTGTACATGCTGTTTCATGTGTGGATTAAATAGTGTTGTGTTTGACACATACTAGATGCTTTATTAATATTAATTTAATACTAATAAAGATAGATTTATTAATGATATTTTAATGTTAATAGACATTTATTGATTGAAATCACCTCAATATCATCCCCACTCTTCTTTCTCCCTTTTTTCTATTGTCAGATGATATGACTCTTCTCCTTTTTCAATCCAAACCTAAGTGTGTAGTTGATCTCATTCCTTCCTATCTCCTCCAGCACCTATCTGTTCATTTTCCTAATTTTATATCTCTCTTTAGCCACTGGCTCCCTTCCTTTCATATATGCTCACAATCCCCCCATGCCAAAACAAACAAAAAGGGAAAAAACAAAATAATACCCTTCATTGTACCCTGACATCCCCTCAAAATATCCTCCCTTTTTACAAACTCTTGGGAAAACCTGTTTAAATCTATTTATACCATTTTATTGCTTACTACTCATTTCTGATTTTCTTGCATTATGCCTTATTATTTGATTCTGCTCTAACCAATATCACTAACAATCTCTTAATTGTTCCATCTTGTAATCTCTGAAAATTTGACTCTGTTGATCACCCCCACTTCTTGACACATTCTCTTCTCTGTTTTGTTTTTTTATAACAGTTCTCATTCTTCCTCACAGGGTCATCACACATGTCCCTATATGTTTGGCTATATACCAGAGTTTTGTACTGGCCTCTCTCCTCTTCTTTCTTCACTTATTATTTTGGTCATATTATTAGTTCCCATGGATTTTTCCTTTGGAGAAGACTTAGCAATTGACATATCCAGCATTCACTTTTTACATGAGTTCCACTACCACATCATCATCTAGCTATTGCACACCCCTCCTACCCCCAAATATAAACATATCTCCAACTAGAAATGTCCTAAATGGATTTTATTATCTTTTTTTGTAATGTTTCCTTACTTCCAACCCCCTCCTATTTGTATTAAAGATGCTGGTGTTTTTCCAGGAACTCAGGTTCACAGTCTAGAAATGAATAGATAATCTCTTCACTCTAAATTGTCACCATCTCCTTCACTCTCCAATACCCAACAAGTTGTCCTTGGGTCCTTGTCACCTTTCACCCTCCTATTGTCTCTTGATTGATATCCTTGTATTTAGTAAAGTTCCCCCTACAATTCATATTTTATACAATAGTACTCAAGCTATTTCTATACAAATTTCTCTTCTCAATATAATCTTTATGCTAGACAAACTAGCCTATTAACTATTCTCAACATCACCTAGTTCTGTGTTTTTGCATCAGCCTTCCCTCAAACATAGGCTACTCTCCTGCTTCACCTCCATTTCTTGAAATTCCAAGAGCATGTTCAAAGCTCAGCTCAAGTGAAATGCCATTCAAGATTACATTCTTTTTTTTTGTGGGCAATAGGTGTTAAGTGACTTTCCCAGGGTCACACAGCTAGTAAGTGTCAAGTGTCTGAGGATGGATTTGAACTCAGGTACTCCTGAATCCAGGGCCAGTGCTTTATCCACTGCACCACCTAGCTGCCCTCAAGATTACATTCTTAATTCTCACAGTTGTTAGTACCCCTCCTCCAAAATCATTTGCCATTTATCATAAAAATGCCTTTTGTTTACTTACTTGTGAACATGTTTATCCCCTCAAGACAATTTCATTTTTACCTCATGCAGTAAGTACAAGAACTGGGATTTGAACTCATTCTTCTGATTCTATTTCCAGCACTATGTTATCTCAGTGTCCTAACACTGTGGTTCACTGTTTATTATGTCCTTCATATGGAGCAAGCACAAATTAATTATAGGGTGTTTTCTCCTCCCATTTAGATTTAAAATGACTCCAAAAATATTCTCAAGCAAGCTGACATTTTGAATAAGCTTTTGTGGTGTAATTATGTTTAGCTAAATATTTTATGTAAGCTTTCAGCAGAGAAACTATTTTTAGTCACAGGGCACTGATAAAAATACCAACAGTTATCTGATAATTTGAATATGTAAATGAACACTAGCTATGGTATTAAAAAGGAAATTTACCATCAATTATATACAATATAATTCTTTTTAGGAATCTTATTTTTGCCTTACGACAAACTGAGGAGAAAAATATAACAGCTTCCTTCCCATGTTAGGTAAATTCAGTGATGATAATAATTGATAGGCTCTCATTTATGAAAAGAATTAGCAAAATCTATTGTTTTCAGGAAAGAAAAACAAAGTACATGAACACAGACTATTAATATTTATAAAGCACTAAATTCTATTTGCACAGTAATTCATAAAGTGAATAAGGGAAGGGCTAGAATCTTGGGGATTTATCAAACAGGAATATTTGTGAGTTCTACGATATGGGATAAAATGCAGAGATTCTTTTAAAAATTCTAGTAGTCTAACACATGTACCTACAAGAAGAAAAAGAACTGGTCTATAAATCAGGAGACTTGAGTTCTGGTAATTATTAAGCTCTCTTTTCCCCCTCTCCATATTTCTAATAAATAGCATTCCATGAAATTCATAATTATTCCTTGAAAATTAAAAGGCCCAGGAAATAATTAAGTACTTAGGATTATTCCATTATAAATTTAAAACATGATATTCCTTTTCTCAAGTTGATTCTCTTCTTTCTGTAAATATAAGAATGAAAGCTAAAATGAACCAGATCTCAAAGGTTTTCAAGTCTAACTCCATAGTTTAACAGAAAAAAAAAAAGATTAAGAATCAGAAAGTTACCAAGTTAGAGTAACAGAGTCAGAACATGAACCCAGATGCCTTGTTTCTAAATCTGCTATTCTTGCTAAATTACTACACTACAATTCAAAAGAGATAGCTTACTTCAAAAGTTTCTGATTTCACTTTTATAGGTACTCCATTCATAAATACATACTTCAATTCATCTTGTCAAAGTATCTGCAATTGAAAAAAATCCATTACTTGACAAAAAAACTCAAATTTATTAAGCTTACTTTTGGACAATGGCCAAAATTGGTACATTTATAATGGGCCTTATACTTTTGTAAAAAAGCTTACATTTTTATAGCAATTTATTCTTAAAAAAACTTTTTATTGCACCTATCTTTATAATCTTGCCTTCTCAAACAAATGAACAATCACTATCACCACAACACCACCACCAAAAAAATAAAACCCTCAATCTAAACGTGTGTAGTCCAGCAATACTAATTTGTATATGTGCATGCCTGAAAATCTCTGTCTTTTTTTTTTATTTTTAATTTTTAATTTTCAGCTCTCTGGAAAGAAATGAACATTATGTTTCATGTTTAGTCTTCTATATTTGTGGTTTGTCATTAGATTGTTTGGAGTTGTACATTATGTTACTCATATAAATTCTCACTTTACTCTGCACCAATTAATGAAGGCCTTCTAAGTTTCTTCTTCAACTATTCATTTCATGATAAATAATATTAATTTTCTTTATTAGAATGTTGGTGTTAGGCTTGAAAATTAATAATTTTTAAAGTGGAAAAATATTATTTAATGCTTCTAATTCTCAGATTTATTACTTCCTTTTAGGAAATATATCCCATATGTGGATGGAGAGTACAACATAATATTTATGTCAATGTCCCTTTTTTCATAACAGCCATGGTATGTATATTCTTTTTTTTAAAAATAAAAGTATTTCATTATGTTCCAGTACATGTAAAGATAGCTTTCAGCATTTATTTACGTAAAATTTCCAATTTCAAATTTTTCTCTCTTCCTTCCCTCCCTCCCCTCCCTCTCCCCCTCCCCCCAACAGCAAGCAATCTGATATAGGTTATATAGATATAGATATATAGATATAGATATATACATATATATAAATAAAAACGCATACATATATACACACATACACATATATACATATATACATATATATATATATATATACACACACATACATAACAACATTAAACATATTTCTGCATCAGTCGTGGTATAAGAGAAGAATAAGAGCAGTAAGGAAAAATCTCAAAATAGAAAAACAATAGCACCAAAAACAAAAGAGATAATATGGTTCAATCAGCATCCATATTCCAAAGTTCTTTTATTTGCTGGATTTGGAGAGCCTTTTCCATCATGGGTCCACTGGAACTTTCTTGTACCATTGTATTGGAGAGAAGAATCCAGTTTATCACAGATGATCAACACATATTGTTGATGACACTGTACAATGTTCTCCTGGTTCTGCTCATCTCACTCATCATCAGTTCATGCAAGTCCTTGCAGGTTTCTCTGAAATCTGCCTGCTCATTGTTTCTTATAGCACAATAGTATTCCATTACATTCATATACTAAAACTTGTTCAGCCATTCCCCAACTGATGGGCAACCCCTCAATTTCCAATTCTTTGCCACCACAAAAAGAGTAGCTGTAAATAGTTTTGAATATGTGGGTCCTTTTCCCTTTTCTATGATCTCCTTGAGAAAAAGACCCCAAAGTGTTATTGCTGGGTCAAAGGGTATGCACAGCTTTATAGCCCTTTGGGCATAATTCCAAATTACTCTCCAGAATGGTTGGATCGGTATATATATTCTTAAGAATTCTATGGATTACTCTTAGCTTTCTAAGGAAATAAAGATTTGAGAATGAATTAAATTATATGAGTGTGATTAAAGAAAACATTTGTGGGTGGACTAAAATCAGAGTCAAAATATTATCTAATATAAGGAGATTCTCTAGGAAATAATCATTCTACCCTCTTGCCCCCCCCCCCACACACATACACAAATACTTAAATTGTGATTTTAAAAATTCCACATTATTTTCATTTTCATCCTAATAAATTAGCAACTGTCTTATAAGTAGAAGTCTGAGGGGACTATCTGATCATCAAGGTCAGTTTTTTTCTATAATTATCCATCTATGTCTAGTAACAGCATGGGAATAATTGTCTCAGAGCTCCATTTAACTCTATAAAATTGAGTTAGCATGCTAGCAATGACAAGTATCACTATATGAACCCTATGTTTTTAATATGTATAACATTTTAAAATCTAATATTTTCCTCTGTATTCCCAAGGTAAGAATATCTAAACTCCAAACAAACATACCTGGGGGGTGGTGATACTTTTTATTCCATTGCCAATAGTCTGCTTCCAATAATTCTGAGATGACTGTGATTTGATTATAGAAAATTCTCTATTAATTTTTTTAAACACTCACACAATTTGTTGGATGAAAGCAAATATTGGATGATCTTAGATGATCTAGGGTAAGGCTAATTAACATTAATTCAGATGAAGCCAAAATATTTTTCAAATTCCCCACTATGAACTAGCTCTTATGCTAAATTCTGGGGATACAAAGAAAGGTTAACCCTGTCCCTCCCTATAAGGAGTTCACAGCCTAATGAGAGGAACAAATCAAATGTCAATGAAAAAACAAGAGATATACAGTATAAATTAGATATAATTGGAAATGTTAGGTATTAGCATTAAAGGAGATCAAGAAAGGCTTCTTACAGAAGGTATAATTTTAGATGAGACATTAGAGGCATTAAAGAAGTCAAGGAAGGCATAGACAAAGATAAGGAAGAATACGAATGGGATACTGCAAGTGAAAAAGCACAGAGTTTGGGAATGGAATGTTTTCTGTGATGTGTAGCAAGGAGGATAGTGTCACAAGATCACAGATTACATTGAAAGAGTAAAGTAGAAAAAGAATGGAAAAGTTGGAAGGTACATGTTGCATTTAAAATATCTACAAGACTTCCAGTTCCAGATGTACAGTAGGTACTTAGAGATGCAAGACTAACGGTCACGATTGTCAGTGCCATCTAATCGTATATTTATAAAATCTACTTTTTGAATCAATGACTAAGATTTTACATTCAACCCCATGTACTTCTTCAATCTTACTCATGGATTTTCTCTCCCAACCTTTAAAATTACTTCTGGCTCAAAATACTTCTTAACTCATGAGCCATCACCAATGTGTTTATTTGGAAGAATCAGAGATGTGACACAATTATTTCAAAGCAGACAGTTAATAGTAATATAGATAGCAATAGATCATTTCCCCCATAAATGTGAGGCATACTTTTCTGAAATCATCAGCATCATAAAACATAGGGAAAACATATTTAGGGACATAGATACATAGGAAACATGTGTGGTTAGGGGGCATAGGTAGAGGGAGAATTATCCTCTATAATACTACTGGACTATATATTTTTTTTCTATTGATAATACTCTATTATTAACCCTTGAATATGATGCAAAGTCCTTCCAGACTTTGTTTCCCATGAGTATTGAGGAATTGCTTTTGAATAATGTTACAACGTTCTTTTGGATAAGTGTTTCTACTTGTATGGCTTCTGAGTTTCTTTCCTACCAATATTAAGGCTTCTTAGACAACAGGTACAATTATGTATGGTGGAACAAAATCTAGAGCATCCCTAGGTTAAGATTAGGTCTGACTTTGAGTTCCTTGCATCTGTGGTTTGATTACAGTCTTTATCCCAGACAGCTGTATGATTTGAGATTAAAAAATGATCAAGCTCCTTTCTAGATTGGCAGACAAATTAATTTATAGCCAGAAAAAAAAGCCAACAGAAGGATAAATTTTCATTGTCTTGCACCACCTAGAATATATTCTTGCCTTTATTTTGCACAATTTTGACAAGTGCCCTAAGCTCTGAGCCACACTACAGCCATTGAATTTCATTTTTAAAAGTTTTTTCCCATGTTTTACTAATTAGAGCTATTTTTGGATCTAGAATCTATCAATCATTGTGTTAAGTATCCCTTCCAGCTTTGTCCTATTTGCAAATTTGCTAAGAATATCATCCATGTATTAAGCAAAAATCTTATAAAATAGTGTTAAACAGTAAAGATCTCTGGAATACTCTACTAGAGAACTTCTCAAACTGAAATGGAACTATTAATGAATATTATACTATTCCGTAATCCATTAAAACATAGTTCTAATTTGTACTATTTTTGAAATTGTAATATATATAAAAATTTGAAAGGTGTTATTATCTGATCCTTGATCTTCTTTTCTCCCCTAATATAGGTAAAAATCAAACCATTTTTCCACCAACAAAACCTTGTGGGGAGAATCAGTACTAGGAAATATCTAGTATGCTTCATGACATAGCCCTTCTCAATCTCCATTAATGATAAAGCATCTTATCAGTTCTTCCACATTTTGAAGGATGAAATCCACATTAACGCAAATCAATAAGTCATTAAAAGCTTTGCTTTTGCAATTAAGACGGATACACCAAATGTTTATGTTTGTAGTTTTCAAAGTGTTTTTTACCAGTTTTTCTAGGTTGCTTAAAATTTTTATTCACATTTTATTGCAGATAAAAGAAAATTTACACATTATTTTATTTATTGTAAATTTTGTTCACCAACTACTAATAATATAACAATTATAATATTCACAGAATACAGACATGCTATAAAAAGTATTTCCTAAATTCAAAACATTGAATTTGGACTTGAAATCAGAGAGAGTTCAATAAAAAATGTTGTACTTATTTTCACTATGCAATGATTTCACAAAGCAAACTGCCATCACCCCCAATAAAAAGCTTTGAGAACCATTGGTCTAAAAAACTGAAATTTCCATGACTAATATATCATGCTTCTGTGACAGGTCTTGTTTCTTCAGTTACTGAAGTGGTTCACCAAGGGGTAAAATTGGAGAAGGGAAGAGAGTCTATCCAATGCTCAAATGATGGCCTGGGAAGGAACTGAGGAATAAAGTGATTGGAAGTCATTGTGAGGACACATCAAGTCTGTCTTCTTCTCCAATTCCTTCTGCCACATAGCCTTATTAGCTGCCTTGTTTCAGGTGGAGAAAGAAATCTCCCTTATCCTGTCTGATAACTTGACATCCACCATAACTATTATATCATGCCTCAATTCCAGGCTTGTGACCTGTGTGCTGAATATCATCAATTTTCTATTCCCATTCAAGTGGACAGTACTATACTCTAGTGACAGTATCCCTTCTTTTTCTCTTTCCATTGATCTTTCCATAATTGCTTTCATCCAATTTTGCCTTTTTCCATTCCTGCATCTATTAACATGAATATATAACCATCCCCTTGTTCTATCCTTATATACCTAACTTGTTTGTAGTGAATAAAATATATTCATCTGGAACAGTATACAAGTCATTTTTTATCTCTAACCAAGCCTCAAAGTTAATTTTAAAGTAAACCTTTTCTTTCTGTTGTAGCCCCTCTAATAAATCTTGCTTGTTATTTATTCTTTCCACTCTATTTGTGTGTAGACATTTTAGGGAAAAAGTTTTACTTGTGGCTAATTTCTTTGGCTTTGTCTACTATGAACTTCTTTGTATCTTAACTGCTATTTTCTATATTCATTATAGGTAAATACGTTATAGCAGTGGCAGGAACATAATAAACACTTAAAGCTTTGTCTAACTATCTTGCACCATACAGGTAAGCTGTTTACACTTTCCCCCTTTTAAAATTAAAGCCTTTTTTATTACTTAGACTAGAGAGAAAAATACACATGTGTTCATTTTGATAATAACAAAAATGGTAAATAAAGGTTTGAAGCATTTGTCTAAAATTGTGGAAGTCATTATTTACCCAGTTCAATTCATAAAAAAAAACAACAACTAATGTTTATTGAATTTCTATTTGATATAAAATAAACATTTTTTTAATTGTGAAATTGAAAGTTAAATGTTTTCTCACAATACAGGAAAGAATTCAGAAATAACTGTAAGATCAATATGAGTCAACAATGTTATTTAGCTTTAAAATAAAGACATAAATAGAATTTTTAATGTAATGTTTTAACTTACCTCTTTCAAAAAGCTGTTTTTGTGAATGTATATAATCACCTTTCCAGCACCAATTATAACCATGTCATGGCCTAAATAATTATTTCCTGGATTAGTGTGACCATAAATATGCCTTCACAGTTTCCCTTAGTGTGGATAAGCCTCTCTATGTCAAACTAGGTTGGTCCTTGGATAACACATAGTTAGTCTCTGGGCTTAAACTCTAACTTGGTAGGAATTGCCAGAGCCTGCATTCTTTTGTTAAGGTCTTCACACACCCATGGACTTATTTATACTACAATAAGCCATGAAAGGAGAACTTTAGTGAAGAAATAACCAACTTATGCTGAATTGATAGACTGTAGTGAACAGAAGTATTTAATAGCTAGCTTCATCTCAACTGGGTATTAGTCAGAATGCATCTGAAGTAAGTTGTCAGTTTTAAGTACTGTATTTAAGGGGAATATTATCAAATTGGGATGTGTCTAGAGGAGGGAAGCCAAGATGATGAACAGACTGGAAACCAAATCATATAAAGATCAACTTTAGGAACTGGAAATATTTGTCCTGAATAAGAGATGATGTAGGGGAGATATGAATTCTATTCACATCTCATGGACTTGGATTTGCTTTGCTTGACACTAGCAGGGAGTATTAGGATCAAGGGTTAGACAGTACAGTTGACTGAATATACTAAAGAACACACAAAAAAATGAAAACTGCTCAAAAATTAAATAGGGTGCTGCATTTGGGAGTTATTTGCTCATCTATGGGGCTTAGGTTCTTGGAAGTAATAAAGGAAAATTAGAGAATATTAATGCTTC
The DNA here is from genome assembly GCF_019393635.1 of Dromiciops gliroides. Taxonomy (NCBI): domain Eukaryota; kingdom Metazoa; phylum Chordata; class Mammalia; order Microbiotheria; family Microbiotheriidae; genus Dromiciops; species Dromiciops gliroides. The sequence goes on along the minus strand of NC_057861.1, from coordinate 202,763,237 downwards.
AGGTAGGAATTGGGATAAATTACTTTGGAGGTCTATTTTAGTTCAGGATTCTGTGATTCAATAATATCCTACCTTTTTCTGGGAGATTAAATTATTTTAGGTTTAAATTACACCCTCAAAGAACTGTAGGATCAGGATACAGCTAAGTGGACAGATAGGTGCTCCACTGGATAGAGTCCTGATTTTAGAGTCAGGGAGACTCATCTTTATCTCACCTCAGACACTTAGTAGTTATATCACCCTAGTAAGTCACTTAACCTTGTTTACCTCAATTTCCTCATAAATATTACTGTAAAATGATCTGGACGAGGAAATGGAAAAACACTCCAGTATATGTGCCAAGAAAATGCCAAATGGGGTCATAAAGAGTTTTACACAAATGAAATGACTCAGTAGAAGCAAATGTAGTTTTTGCTTAGGTACGTAGATAGCCGTTTCTACAGAATATTTTTGGAGTAAAAAGACCTGTTCAAATTCTGCTTCAGATATTTGTTTTCTTTACAACCCTGAAAAATTCAATTAAAATTGATCTGGCTTAGGGCAGCTAGGTGGCACAGTGGATAGAGTACTGGCCCTGGATTCAGGAGTACTTGAGTTCAAATATGACTTCAGACACTTGACACTTACTAGCTATGTGACCCTGGGCAAGTCACTTAACCCCCATTGCCCCCCCAAAATGATAAGTCTCTTATAGCCTTGGTCCTTTATTTTAATTGGACCTTTGGATTAGAGCTCTTAGTCTTCAGAAAAATATGGCAAAATGTGGTTGGCCAGAGAAGTTCATCAGTATTGTACATCAGTTTTATAATGGCATGCTTATATGCATCCTAGATAATGGAAAATGCTTTCCTGCTTTCCAAGGAATGAATGGAATGAAGCAAGACTGTGTACTTGCTCCCACACTTTTTAATATGATGCTTTCAACAATGTTGTCACATACCATCAACAAGTTTGAAAACAGAATCAAAGTCAGCTGTCTCATCAATGGTACATTATTTAACTTGAAAAGGCCACAAGCCAAGACTAAAGTGGAGGGAGAGTTGGCACATGATTTTTTGTTCACAGATGATTGTGCACTCAATGTTGCCTCTAAGGCTAAAATGCAACACACAAAGTATGGAGCAATTCATTGCTACTTGTGATAATTTTGGTCTAACAACGCTAAGAAAATGCAGTTTCTCCACCAGCCATCACTGCACCATCCATATATGGAGCAATTGGTTACAGCAAATTGACCATATATACATATATATATATATATATATATATACATATACACACACACACACACACACATATATATATATATATATATAAATATAATATTGTGGATAAATTCAAGTACTTTGAAAGTATCCTTCCCAGGATGTCCACATAGATTATGAAGTTGACACAAACATTGACAGAGATAGCTCTGGGCTATCTCTAGGAGATATCTTTGGATGGCTCCAAAAAAAATTGGGGAAGAGATGAAGTATTTAGAGTGCCTACTAAATTGAATATTTAACAATGCTGACCTCAAATATGCCTGTGAAACCTAGACAGTCTACCAGTACCATGGCAGGAAACTGAATTACTTCCATCTCAACTGTCTTAGGAGAATTCTGAGCATCACCTGGCAACATAATGTACTGCATACCAACATTCTTTCTCAAACTAAACTACTAAGCCATCTCTAGTTGCTGGGTGTGTAACTCCAATGGTCTGATCAAGTTGCTTAAATACCAAGTATATGTGTGTTTAAAAGAATATTTTATAGAGAACCTCCATAAGGCAAGCACTCACATGGAGATCAAAAGACACTCTCAAGGTCTCTGTGAATAACATTGGAATCAATTATGAGACATAAGAGATATTAACAATGTGGTAAAAAGTTTTTAACAGTCAGTTATATAATCAATTTGTAAGTGCTCAAAAGGTGTATATGCTAGAGGACACCCTCCATAAGCTTTGGTTTTAAAAGCATACTGATTATAAGATTGACAAATATGTTGACAAATTAAAGAAATTTGGAAAGTGGGGAGGAAATGATACAATTGTAGTGTTTGCTAGACAGCATCAGCTGAATGTGGTAGTTCATCAGTTAAATCAGCATTTATTGAAAATCAGTGGCACAGACAAAACTGATGCTAGAGAACTCCACATTTTCTACCATAAAGAACATTATGACAGCATTAGAAAGATCAATGACAATTCAGAAACTCCTGCCACTTTGGCATGCAGAGAATTGGGGAACCAGTTAAAACAATGTGGCATACCCCAAATTCTAGCAGCTTAAATACCTTAAAATGTAACAAGCATTTCCTTCTACAGGCAAAGCACTGAAGCACATGGCCTAGTTTTCTGGCCCACCTCAATTTCCCCCACCCTTTCCCTACCCTATATCTATTTTTTTTAATCCTTTTTTGTTTTTTTATCTTGACTTTTGAAAGGCACTGAAAAGACCTGGAATTCACCACACCTTTAAGTTCTTTAAGAGCACAAAAGGGTGCTTAGCAAATCTTTTGCTTTTTATTTTTGGTTTTTGTTTTTTTTTTTTACTTTTGTTTCTTTTGCTTTTCTTTAAAACCCGATTTTGTAAACTAGGTGACTTTTCAAAGACATTTTAAGTATATGCTGTGGGTGAGGCCATCGAGCCTCAGAAGCTACCAGAATTTTGTTTTTACTCTTTCTTTTTGAGAGAACCATGAGTTCTAATGAGTTTTTTTTCTTCTCTTTTCTCTTTTATGGTATTCTGTTTAACTAAAAAAGAGGGTTATTGAACCCTATTGCTTGATACCTCACTGAAAACATTGAATATTGAATCTTGCTAATTGAAGTCTTATTTCTTTTTGATAAATTGATCACCACTTTAAGTATCTGCTACTGTTATACTAGAGAATTCATGTATAAGATGATGTGGTTTACTTGCTAAAAGAAGATTATGTAATAATGTCTAAAAGAAGATTATGTAATAATGCCTAATATAATCAGCTATTTACATTCATTTATTACTTATATGTCATTATACTCTGGGTATGGTTTGGAATTATTGCATATATCACTAATATATTCTCAGTTATGCAGCATAGCATGCATTTTTACCATCATACTGTCTTTGGTGAAATTGATATGAGATTTCAGAAGTCTGGAAACTTATCATTTCAGAGACTAACTTGCTGTGAACTCTGATGCAGGCCCTGGAGAGAATATATGTGCAACAAAAGGAGAGACAGGTATACATAAATCCATGGTTTGCTTATGATGGTGACTATGTAGAGCACAATTACTAGGCACAGTCTAGTTTCATCCTCTCTCCCTCCTAATTTAACTTAATTTAACTGAACTTTTTTATCTTTTTGTCTCACTCAGTGGAACTCACCTGTGGCCTGGCACAATCACTGACTATCTTGGAACCATGAGATATGGTATGATAATCTTTCCATAACATTTTCAGGTGTCATGAACACATACTAAATTTGAATTTGATCCAGACACATGGTGGTAAAAAGTGTTATTGATTGCATAACTACCTCAACCCTCTATTAGAAGTCTAAGGATATAAAGGAGAGAATGTAATGGAATTTATTAATTTGATCATTGACAATGCTATGCTAAGGTTTAGTAAAAATGCAGCAATTCAAACAGTTAAAGAAGATAATCCAACTTTCCAGACCAGAGTCCAGAATCCAGTTTTCCAGACCAGAATCCAGTTTCCTCCTGATGACATCTTACCACTTCAAGAAGACAAGAGAACTCAGAGACTTTATGTGAACTGTTTTGTTTTGTTAGTTTTTACTATCTCCTTTCTGTTATTATATGCCATCTGTAACATGTAGTCTCTGAAGAGGTCCTCCCTTTGCAAGACCAATGTCAAAGTGTTGGTTCATGAGGACAAAAAATTGCCCCTCTGGACAAAACTTTCCTCTCTTCCTCTTCTATATTGTTGTTCACATATTATTAGTTAGCAATAGTTATTATATTCTGTTATTTTTACTGTTCTGTCAAGGAAACATTTCGTTTCTTGAGGAATCAAAGGGGGGAACGTGGTAAAAAGTATTTAACAGTTTGTTAGTGTTAAAGGAAAGATGACAGTTTTTGAAGGACCACCCTTTCGGGGAGGAGACCGGCTGTGTACTCCACCTCCGCCTGCTAGACATTCCACTTCCGGGGTGCGAACTTAAAAGGCAAGGAGAGAACGGAAGTGAGGATCTCTTTTGTCAGCTCTCCTTGTCCGCTGGCTGCACTGCACACAGACGCTGACGGAGGTTGGACTTGCCGTAACAGCACGTGCTTGACACAGCTCTCCCCCACAAAGGTAGCCTTGGGTTTTGGTGAGTTTTATACAGAATATAGACTAAGCTTAGACTTAAGACTATTTGTTTTGTATTTCTACTTTCCTATCCCTCTAATCAGCATCACCTTGTAATTTCCAAACAATAAAAGCTCTAACTGGAGATCAGAAGCTTCTTCCATTTACTAGTCTGGGAGATAAATAAAAGGCAAGGTTAAAAGGGGGAGGTTAATGCTCTAGTATCCAATTTTAAATCTCACAGCACAGAACTGCCCAGCATGACATGCCTGCATCAAAGAAGGTGCTGTGTGTTATGTGCAAAACAGAATTGTGGTACTTCAAAAAAATGTGATGTGCAAATTTAGACATCTCAACTTCTAATGTTCATGTGGACTATTTGTGCCAGACCTGTAGCTCATATCAGTCTGACTAGCCATTGTTGCATAATGTTGGTCCTCTTTGGGAAAGAAGGACAACTTGAATCATAATCTTTGGTCTCCTATTTCCTTGACATGTTAGTCTATAGCCATGCTTATACATGTTTAAATGAAAGCAGCCAATTTTATAGTTTATGCCAACATTATACTTGAAGTTATGAAGGTTGGCAGCAGCCCATTTACTGATTATACTAAAAATTTTATATGTAAACAAAATTTAAAAAAGACATATTGATATCAATGAAGAAAGACTCCATAAAATGAAGGAATTGTTGATGTGTTGTTTGACAGAGCCATATAACTTGTGTTACACATGATCATCAAGTGATTAATTTTACTTTTTGGTAGAGGTCTTTCTTTTACTTGGAAAACATACTGTTCAGTTAAGAGAGATAATAATAGTTTTAAGTCTAGGCAAAACCATAATGACATTAAATTCTCTCTGTTAAAGATGTCACATTTTATATAAGTTGCCTCTGATATTGTTTGGTACAAGATTTATGTTAAATATAATGTTCCAAATGAATAGCAATTGTTCTAGTGTTCTTTTAGACTTGGATTTATTGGGGGAGACTAGGTGGTGCAGTGGATAAAGCACCAGTCCTGGATTCAGGAGCATCTGAGTTCAAATCCGGCCTCAGACACTTGACACTTACTAGCTATGTGACCCTGGGCAAGTTACTTAACCCCCATTGCCCTGCAGAAAGAAAGAAAGAAAGAAAGAAAGAAACAAACAAACAAACAAAAAGATGGATTTATTTTGTATTGTGCAGTACTTGAAAAATACATGAATATAGAATTGACCTTTTATTTATATACCCTCTCATTACAAAAACAAAACAAAACATATAATTTACCTTTCTGGATTGGACAATAAGGTAAAAATCATTATAATTTGGTTAAGTGGCTCATAATGACTATCCAACTATTACATGAGGGCTATATCTGTCCATCATGGTGGCAAGATTAGGAAAGAGCAATATTTTTGTGTGAAGCCAGATGCTCAATGTGGGTTGTTTATTTACTCCTAAGAACCTACTGCACTCTAGCACTACTTGACTCTTTTAATTCTACAAATTTTGTTACTTGGAGTGTGTGATGAATGAAAACTCCTGAAACAAAGAGTTTCCAGGTAACTTCTGATCAATTTATTAATTAGGCTAGTTGAGAATCGATAAATTGACAGACAGTGGTTTCTTTCTGTTACAAAAGACACAAAAGGAGACTGAATCACCTTAAATCCTTCATAATTTTTTTTGCAGGACAATGAGGGTTAAGTAACTTGCAGGGTGACACAGCTAGTAAGCGTCAAGTGTCTGAGTCCATATTTGAACTCAGGTCTTCCTAAATCCAGGGCTGGTGCTCTATCCACTGCGCCATCTATCTGTCCCCCTTAAAACCCTTCTGACAGAAAACTCCTCTGACAAGTGAAACTGAACCCTGATTGTTGGACATTTAAAGAGGAGGTAGACTAAAAGTCTTCAGCTCCTCTGGCTGAGATCATGGCTTGATCACAGGACTCAGCCTCAAGTCATTTGGGCTGGGCAAGTCATTTCAATCCAGATTCCTTTAGCTAGTTTTATCCTTCATGAGCTAGGTTGCCCTAAATCTGATGGAGAGGATCAAGGACAGAGGGTTTTCCCTGCAAGCAAAGGCTCACTTCACCTAAAAAATTAGGGTTCCCAGTTGGGGAGAGTCCCTCCTGGTCCCACCCAACCTAGTTAAGGATCATGTGCCTGGGGAGCTGCACACAATCTCATCAGTCAGCCCTGACTTTTTGAGGAGTTGGGTCTTAACCAAAATGAAAGGAAAAGGGTGGATCACAAATTAATAAGTAATTATAATATAATAGTATAATATTAATTCCTCTCAAGTGATTGGAGTGGCAGTGCTAGGGGTCTAGCATTAAGCTGTGTATTAGGTTTTCCCAGTTTCCTCTGAGAATGTTGAGTTAATCAAAAACTTTGCTGCACTGGCCTGGACTCATATTTCATATTAAATTTTATCAGGACCCCTTGAGAAGAATTTTGTGTAAGCCTATACCTCCTGACTCATATTCTTGGATATTCCAAGGTTTCCAATGTGAAAAATTGCTTGTTGGGATTGTACCCACCCAAAGTCAAAATAAAAATGAAGAGGAATATGGCTTAAAGGAAAATTCATTTTCATGCAGTGGAAAGGGTACAAAGTATTTTTCATATATCAGTAGTTACTTATAGTATATTTTATCTTGGAATTGAAATTGATACTTGAGAAACTTTGTTGATTTTGATAGACCTAAAATAAAGACAAGAAATGTCACTTTCATTTTCCTCTTCCCCTCCCACACCTATCCTTTTTCTCACCATCAATAAATTGGATTAGCATGGAAAAATATTTTAAAAAGTACAAAAACAAAACACTATCAAGTAGGGATAACAGGAAAAGAGAAATGCATGTCTTTACATTTTCTGAGTTCTAAAATCAATGCAATTTTTCCCCCATAGGTAATTGCTAGCCATGAGGCAGTCATTTATTGAAATTGCACTCCTGCTTCTAAAAGCTTAGCATTTTTCCACCTTAGGAAATGCTATTCAATTACACTGGCAAAGAGGCAACACTCTCAAATTGAATTGAACCTGACAGTAACATGTGATTACATTTACTGATGTTTATTTTTTGTGGGGTATTACTGTGAAGAGGATTCCTCATAGCTTACCAACCCTGATTAAAAGGCAGTATGGTATAATTATACAGATACAATTCTATTGCCTAAATGTAACTAGATATATGAAATCATACTGAAATCATATATGAAATCATATGAATTTAATAATTCAGTATAGTAGTCTTATATTTAGTGGTCTGAAGTTGTTCCAAATGGAAATGTACTGAAAATTATTGGCTTGCAGTGAAGTGGAGACAATTAAAGAATTGTTTTCCCCAGTGGGTAACTGCAAGAAAAATAAAAACATATATTTTTTTACATAAATTGATTTGAAGTAGAAGATTCACTTGCAAAAATTTTACACAAATAGGACATATACTTTAGCAAGTAACATGGTTTCCAAGGAATGATAAGTTATATTCAGTGTTTCAAAGCTAATATTAAATAATATGTAAAACTATTATGTAGATTTATAGACTAATTTTGTATGATTAGTGAGATTGGTTCTAGTTTAGAAATACACACAATATCCAAAAAAAAAATCCCTAAGTTTTCCTTTATAAAATATTTATCTTTTATACAAATGTAATTCAAAAGAATGCTCTTATGTTTTATTGATGCCTTTTTATTTTAAGACCATAATCACATCTAAATACCACCCCACCCAGAACAAATAATTCTCTCAACTGAAAAAAAAAATATTTAGCAAAACTTTAATGATTTTAATTGAGAGTAAATGCAGCATTGCTTCCCGTAGACCACCACAAATCTCTAGAGAAAATTATATGTTTTCCTTTAGAAATCAACTGGGGGGCAGCGAGGTCACGCAGTGGATAGAGCACCAGCCCTGGAGTCAGGAGTACCTGAATTCAAATCTGGCCTCAGACATTTGACTATATGTGTGACCCTTGGCAAGTCATTTAACCCCAATTACCTCACCAAAAAACAAAACAAAACAGAAAAAGAGAAATCAACTGAAACCCACTTTGTTTTTTTTTATTCAGACCTGAATTTGTTTTTATATGAGTTCATGTATATTATAATCTTGTATTCATTTAGATTACTGTAGTCCTTATTTAGTTCACCTGGTTCAGATTTTCTCATGATTTATAGGTTCATATATATATATATATATATATATATATATATATATATATATATATATAAACACTATGGATATTTTGTCACAGATGGAATACAGCTGCCATTCACCTCCTTGAGATATATGAGCATTAAGTGGATGATTTAGCCAATGAGTTTGAATATTGTATTATATTTCTTTAAATTATTTTCAGTGTTTAGACCAATTAATTGTTTTGTAAATAGTATGTTAGTGTATGTATCTTCATTTACTCCTTCCACGACTGACTACTTTACTCTTCAATTTATCTGTTCTTTTTCTAAAGTATGAGGTGATACTTTAGAGTTATTTTAATTTACATGACTCATCAATGCCTTGAGATTTAAAAAAAATATGATTACTTTCATTTCTTATTTTGAAAACATTGCTGGGGCTGCTAGGTGGTGCAGTCGATAAAGCACTGGCCCTGGATTCAGGAGTACCTGAGTTCAAATCTGGCCTCAGACACTTAACACTTACTAGCTGTGTGACCCTGGGCAAATCACTTAACCCCAATTACCTTACCAAAAAACAAAACAAAACAAAACAAAAAAACAAAACAAAACAAAACAAAACAAAACAAAACAAATTGCATATCCTTGTGACATTTAAAATTTCATGTGTGGTGCTCTGTCTCTGTCCCAAGTGTAGGGAAAACTAGCTAGGGTTTACTTATAAATATAAGCTTAGCACCAGTTTGGGGGGCATTAAGCATTTATTAAAGAGTGAGGAGAGAACATGTCAAGTTAAGAAAGTTAAGAAACCCATCTACCCTAAAGGAGAGATAAGAGTTAAGCCTGGTCTGGTTCTTTTCCCAAGTCTTCTGCCACCAAGCCTGTTTGAGAGACCTGAACTGCCAGAGGCCACTTCCTCTCTGTCCCAAAGAGAGGTGGTCTTTCCACCCTGCTTCAAGCTAATTGGATAGCATCACCCAAATCCCTTGGTTCACTGGACTTGAGGGTGCTCTCCTGTTGAGGTCAAAGTCCACAGCTTCTGAGAACAATACCCTCTTAAGGGCAGGTGTGGTTTCACTTGAATTAACTTTAAGTATGTTAATCAGCAAAGTCAGTCAATCTCACTCAATCCAATTAATCCAAATCAATCCCAGCTGGGAACTTTGGGCATTGGCAAAGCCCATAAACCCATTATTTTCTTACAGATCCACGGTACTTCATTAAAAAATAGTTTCCATAAATGAAGCAATAACATTACAAATACTTATAACTAACAATGTAAAGGGAATGAAAAGAGAGAAAAGAAATTGAGCAACACATTGACAAAAAACAAAGGGGGCGGTCCCCTTTAGTAGGAGGACCTTACAAACAAAGAAAAAATTAAAGGGGGCAGTTCCCTTTAGGAAGTGAATATTACAAAAAGTGTATGCAATGGGAAAAGGAAAATGGAAAAAATGTTCATTTAAGCCTTTGAAAATCTCTTCTCAGATGATTCTTGTGATGTCATCTGTGTATGGTTGTAAAGTTAAAGTCTTTCAGGTGTGGATGCTGATGATCTGCTAGCAAGTCTCAGATAGAGAGTTTTGGGTGGGGTTGTAGAGAAGTCTCTGAGGTGTTTCAGATCCTGAATATCAGCTGGAAAGTTTACTAAAAAAATTTATCTTAACACAACTTTAGCTTTTCCAATAACAAAATCAAACACTGAGAGTTCTCAAAAACATATGTCTAAGAAAATTCAGAATCTTTTAAAGATATAATAAAAACAAAAATTGAAACTGTTTTTTTAAACTTAATATTACTGTAAACTCCCCTGGGGAGAATAATAAATTGAGAAGATGTAACTTCTAACAAAAGTGGATGCCTCTTTAAGTTACTTTCAAGAGAGTCCATAAGTTATGCTGGTATACTCTTCTTCAATCCAGGGCTAAGACAATTGTCATATTAAGATAATAATTTTTGTCTTTGTTTCATCACCTTTTGCATCATCTGGCTAATTAAACTCATGCCATTATGAGAAATTAAAGAAACTAATATAATTGGTAAGAGATGTCAAGGCCAAATCCAACATTGTATCCATCTTGACATCTGAGATAATTATGAGGTTACCATAAAAGTACATAGAAGGAAGAGAAATGAATATTGCTAAACTTCACAGCTCTTCAGACAGCCAATGCAGTATGTTGAGGGGAAACTGAGTCAGACTTAATCAGATGTTTAGGAATGAGATGTCCATGGCACCAGGCATGGTTAATCAAAGTCAGGCATAGAATGAGATGGCATAGCTGACCATCTGGTGCTATGTGGGGAAGAAATTAAAACAAGAGAATCCAACCTCAGCTTTTGCCAATGGCCATTCTCCCTACCCTTCCCAAAGCAGTGCAGCACCTAGACTATGTGTTTGTCTCCCCTTCTCAGACAGTTCAGTTCCTGCTCTTGTATATATTCCTCTCATGGATGGGTGGCATCTTGGCTGCTCAGATCTGACAACCCAGAATAAGGGCAATTAATATCTCAAATGATAAGTTCCCATAATCCAAGTCTCATAAGGGTTTAATAACTGAGGATAATAATGACAGCAAAAAAATGTGAATTTACTTTGACTCAGACTATAATATACAATATACAATAATTCCAAATAATAACATTTTTGTTTGTTTTTTAAGCTAAGTATATAATTACCTTTGTGAAAAATCTGAACATATTTTAATACAAGTTAAAACACAATCTTAAAAGAATGAAAATCTCTATGAAAATAAACCCATACTATTAATTTCAAAATGTAGATGCAATAGCATAAAAAAGAAACCCTTATGTAACATTTGAACTGACATTATTATTCATTATTATGTAATTTCCATGAATGCATTACTCATCAAGTGTTTGTACTAGTTTTACATGGGGGCAATGGATCCAAGAGTCCTTCTCTCTGATTTTAATGGCAGTTGGAGTTGTCAGAAATACCTGGAAAGGACATTCCCAAATTGGCTGGGTCCCAATAGTCCGCTGAAAATTTTTGTTATATACACTGTCTCCTGGTTTCAAATCATGATGTAAGGAGAAGTCCAAGGGGCCAGCCTGTACTGCTGTTCCTGCCACATGTAGTTCATGTAGTCTGGCTTGTAATTCCTGTATGCAGGAAGCAATGATGTATATACTGGGGTGACAGGTTGTTGTTGGAAGTGGGGGGTGGCCATAAAGCATCTCAAAAGGGTATATTTGTAGTTCTCCTCTTGGCTGGCTGTGAAGATAGAACAATGCAAAGGGTAGAACATCAAGCCACTTCAAATGAGTTTCAGTGCACAATTTGCCAATCATCCTCTTAAGCTCTTTATTCATACATTTCACCTGGCCTGAGCTTTGTGGGTGGTAGGGTGTATGGAACTGTGGAGCTACTTCCAGGAAAGTGTACCTTTGGGATAGAACAGAATCAGTGAAATGTGTGCCTTTGTCAGAATCAATGTGGGCAAGGTGGACCAAAGGGAAGGACAATCTCTTTAAAGAAAATTTTGGCAACAAATGCAGCCTTGGCTCAGAGGCTGGGGAATGCTCTCCCCTGTCTCCTGAAGAAACTGATCAACAATAAAAAGAAAAAAACTTATAATTTCCTTCCTTAGGCATTATAATATAATCAATTTATAGATGTTCAAAAGCCGTATATGCTAAAGGACGTCCTCCATAAGCTTTAGCCCAGAATGCATGTTGATTATATGTCTGACAGGTGAGGCAAGAAGCACACACCCTAGAGGCCACATTAATAACCCCAGGGGCAATCAAAGCCCTTTTTACTGAGTCCACAATTCCTTGTGTGCCAAAGTGGCCATTCCTGTGAATAGATAGGCATACCTGGTGGTAGAAACTCAGAGGGAGAAGTGGTTTTCCCTCTGAAGTCACCCAGACCTCATTGACTTCTTTAGCCTTGAATTTCTTTTTCCACTTCTCTACTTCAGAGTAAGTAAGAGAAATGGGAACATCATCAGAAGATGAAAGGTTAAATACATGTTCAGGGGCTTTCAAAGCAGCAAGGTTAGCAGCAGCAGCAGTTCATGTGTTCCCTTTTAAGACAGGGTCATTATTCCCTGTGTGGGTAGGCTAGAGCAGATGGAAGCTTCAAGGCAAATAGCATAGGCTATATTCAGAGGGCAAGTGGTCACAATCTAGGTTACTTATACTTATAGTTTGTATTGTCGGGAAAATTTTTAAGTCCGACGGAAGAACAAAAACAACAATGTTTCCAGGCTGAAGCAAATAGGTTTATTGAGAAAGGGTTAGTCCCCCAACAAAGCCAATAGGTTTATTGAGAGGGTTTTAGCCTCCCAGTAAATCTGGGCATCCAGCCATTGGGCCTGAAAGACCCAGAATTACACAATCCATGGGTTTATATACCCTTCCAAAGTTACACTTGTACAGTATTATATCATTAGTTGTACTTCTAAAATTAAAACATATTCTTAGGAAATATGAGGAACTACCTAAATGACCATAAATGTCAGCATTATGATGACATCAGGGTGGGTCATTGTTAGGCCACTGGTCAGTAGTGTGAACTCTTTATAGAAAAGTATGTCACTTGTGAATATTAAAATATAGCAATGCTGACTACTAGATCTTGTGATATTACCTAATGCTTGACATTGGAAAATTAGGAAATATGAGAAAAGACTTAACCTTTTGACCTTATATAATCTATATTAAATAGAATAAATCATAATTTTTTTAGTTAATATATTGATTATTATCTTAATCCAATCACTTATAACTATGGTGAATCTCTTACAACTAAGGAATGGGGAATATCTCACTCACAGTATACTGAGGCAATAGCAGTAACCAAAGCTATAACTAGCAATTTTTATAGCTGGGTCAATTAGTACAAAATATGCTTTGGGCTAGATGGCACAAATTATGCCTTTTATGGGGCTATGGTGGGGAGGTGCCAACCAGATGTTTCTTTTCTTAAATTATCCTTGCTAACTAATTGTTACTTGGTAACTTCTGTGTTTCTCAGCTGCTGGAGAAGTTTAATTGCTGCAAGTGTCCTCTAAAGATTGGTGCCCTAGGACAAAATCCTAGTAGTCCGCCCTTAGGTATGACTAGGGCAATGAGGATAAAGAAAGACGAGATAGAGATATTCTATAAGTACAACTGAGAGATCTCACTAATAGGATGTGAAGAAAGAATCAGGGAAAATGGCAAGATTTCAAATATGGGAGACACATGACTAGAACACACACCTAAAACCCATGTCTAAAACCCATGCCTTAAACACATGCCTAAAACACACGCCTAAAACACTGGAGACAAAAATGACATCTCTGATAATGATGTCAATATTTGTTATCTACATCATGGCCTATGTAGATTTGTAATCTATATCATAGCCATGTATAGGCCTATGCACTAAGATGATAGGGCAGAGAAGCTGCCCAGACAGTATCATAATCAGAAACTACAGCAGCAACTGTATAGCATATTCCTTCATGTATAAAAGAGGATCTGTCAGTATAGAAAACAAAATCAGGGTTTTCTAAAGGTGTGTCAAAAAGATCATCACGAGATTTCTCAGCTATGTCAACTAAGGAGGTACAGTCATGCAAAGGCTCTCCTGAGAATGGCAAGTCAGGAATCAGTGTTGCTGGGTTAAGAACTGTACAACATGGTAAAGTGATTCTCTTATTTCCTAGCAGAGTTACTTCATACCTACTGAGCCTTTGATCTGAAAAATCTGTGTCCTATGACAGAGTAAAAGAGCCTTCATGAGGGCATTGTACAAATAGAGGGTTACCTAAGACCAGATCAGAGTCAGGAGGGGGCTATCAGGAGGGCACTTGCAGCCAGGACCTGCAGGCAGGGTGGGGCTCCAGCAGCTACAGAGTCAAGTTGAGTAGAACAATAGGCTATTGGGTGCCAGACAGGTTATAAATTTTGAGTCAGGACCCCAGAAGCCACTCCTCTCTGTTCATGTACAAAAAGAGTAAAATACTTACTGTAGTCTGTGAGTCTTAGTTCAGGTGCTGATAACAAGGCCCGTTTTAATTCTGATATAGCTGAAAGATGCTAGCAATCCAGCTGTAAAGGTTCTAGAACAGAATTTTTGGTTAGATATAAGAGACTTAGTAATTTCACCAAAAGAGGGTATCCATTGTCTGAAATACCAGCAGAATAGCCCTTACCTATTTCTTAGTAGAGGGAGCAGAAAGCTGTTGAATAGTTTGGATACACTTAGGAGAGATTGATAGAGTGCCAGTAGCCAAAGCAAAACCCAAATATTCCACCTGAGGTAGGCACCATTGTACCTTCGTCTTGGAGACTTCATGGCCTCTCTGGTGCAAATCTAGCAACAAATGGCAGCTGTCTTCCTGGAAAATCTCACCATTGGGTGCAACCAGGAATAAATCATCTACATATTGAACTAAGGTGGAACCTTTCAAAGTATTGGAGGCTAAATCCTGCTGCAAAATTTGAGAGAATACTGCAAGACTGTCAACAAACTCCTATGGGACTCTGGTCCAAGTTCACTGTCTATTCTTCCAGGTGAAGGCAAACAAGTATTGGCAGTCTCAGTGTACTGGTATTGAAAAGAAAGTGGAAAAGAGATCTACCACTGTGAAGCCTGTTTCCTCACATGGGATTGAAGAAATGATAGTAGCAGGGTTGGGCACTATCAGATGTCTAGGTACAATATAAGAATTAATTGCTCGCAGATCTTGTACAAAGGTTTGCCGTCTGGCCCAGGCTTAGGCTTCTTAACTGGAAAAATGGGAGTATTACATGGGTAATGATGGCATGGAACAATAATACCTTGGTTTCTCAAAGCCCCAACTATAGGCACAATTCCTTCAATGACTTCCCTAGATAAGGGATATTGTGGAATGGATGGTGGTGTACCAAATTTAGTCTTAATGGTGACAGGCACAGCAGATTTAAAAAGACCTACATCAGAAGAGGAAGAAGTCCATAGGGACTCAGGAATATCAGAAGGGATTTCAAATGTATCCCTCACTGTTTCCTGAGTGTCTGAGATAAAAATTGGCAGCAAGTGGATAGTGTCTTCTGGCAATTCCAGGAAGATGCCACCATCTGGAGAACAAGATATTGTTGCTCTAAGTTTACAAAGGATGTCATGACCTAATAGATTTGCAAGAGAGTCAGGCATAAGTAGAAATGAATGTTCTATTGTTAATGGGTGCATAGATACCATGTGAGGTGTTAATTTTGCAACTATTTGAGTTTTCCCTGAGACCCCAACTACATTTAGAGATCCACTAGATGTACATTTAGGGTCACGTTTGCTCACTAGGACTGATCTTGAGGTTCCTATATCTAATAAACAATCATAACAAATGTCCCTAACCTTAAGGGTTACAAGGGGTTCATTATTCTGGGGAGGTGAATGGACTGGCACAAGAGGGCTAAAGATGTCTGGGTCTGGAAAGGTAATGTTTTCAGATTCCACTGTCCTTTCCCCTCCACTACACCATCAGTCCTCTGTATCTCTCTGAAAGTATCTATAACTGTTTTGGTTCTGCCCCTTTGTTCCTCTCTGAGAGGATCTAGAACTAGTTTTATTCTGACTCTCTCTACCTCTCTGAGAGGGTCTATAACTGTTTTAATTAAGTTCCCTTTGCATAATCCTACAGTATCACATTGTGTGTCCCTGTCTATTGCAGTAATAGTAAAATCTAGGGGGTTGATATCAACTGCCTGACCTCAATGCCTCCTGGTTTCCTGTAATGGAGTTAAAATTCTTTGTTCCTTTCTTCCCTCTCATTTCCCTCATAAATATATGTTGCTATTTCTTTAATTTTGGCAGTACTCAGGGAATACTGACCTGTACACTGCCTTTCAAACTTTTGTATTTCTGGCAAGGATTGGTGAACAAAATGATTAGAAATAAAATGTGCATCTCTAGAATCTAATGGGCCTAATCTAGTATATTGTTTGGCACTCTTACACAGTCTATCATAAAATCTATTAGGTCTTTCATTAGGTTACTGAATAGTATCTATAAATTTTTGCTAGTTATCATTCTTGCTAGCATAGGATTCCATTGCCTTTAATGACGTTTCCCTTGCTTCCTGCAACTTATCCAAATGATCAGAGATATTGCAGTCCCAGTTAGTGTCTTCTAAAGACCACCAAATAGGAGCTTTTCCTGATATTTCTAAGGAGTTTGCTGTAGCTAAGATATCAGCTCGTTCCACTGGGGATAATATTGTTTCCATAAGATCACTAACATTACCCCAGCTGGGCTGATATGCTCTGAAAATTGCTCTAAACTGGCTGATAATTGTTGTAGGATCCTCATCAAATATAGGAATATCTTGTTTCCATGAACTTAAATCTTTGGGCCCAAAAGGTGTGTATCATCTGAGCTTTAGTACAGCACTTTTTTGACCATGGGTGTGGATCTCTTGAAGGGGAAGAATTTTTTTTTTCTGTTACCTCTAAAGGTGAATTTTCTTTTGCTATTGGCATAGAGTTTTCTTCTATGGTTAGCATAGAGGAAATAGAGGGAGAGGGGATAGGAATTGGGCCATTTGGCATTTTAGCCTGGGAAAGTGGCTTGATCCAACCTTGGGCTCAGATCCCCCTTCTCTAGGATGACCTTGGGTCAGCTTCTTACTCACTATATTCTAGAGATTCCAATAAGTTAACGTTGTGGGAGAAGTAACTACAGGATGAATTGCAAATCTCTCAGTGTTAGAGGATCGTAAGATCCATACTCAGGCCACTAGTCCTTTAAGAAACTAAAATTTTTTTCATGCCACTTAAAACACAGTTTGATAAGCTTTCTTTTTTTCATGCCTGGGTGGATTGTTAGCTTATATGGTTCCCATGTTGTGAGTAGCCTTTCTAGAGGAGACTCCTGTATTATATAGTAGGGTTTGGTATTTTTAGTCCTCATGCTATTTTTAGTCCCTATATTGTAATTCTGAATATGCCATAATAAAATACAAAGATAATCAAATTAAAAATAAAAATAAGTGTAGAAAATCCCCCCAAATAACCAATGCACAGCTATAGTATGAAGATAAATAAAATTTAAAATTTAAATAGAATATCTGCAGAAAACACATTTTGTTACATGATCTTATCTCTGGTTTGTCTGATTAAACAGACTAAAGTACTTAGGGGGCTGAAGAAATTCATTTGGAAATTTAAAGAGACAGTCATATGAAAATAGGAAAAACATTTCTTACCCAACATGAAGATCCGAAGACTGAGCAGTTGAGCACCCCCTTTTGTTGTTGCCAACTGTGCCATTTTAAATGTAATGTGTGGAGTTCTATCTCTTTCCCAAGTTTAGGGAAAACTAGCTAGGGTTTACTTATAAATTAGAAGCATTAGCACCAGTTTTGGGGCATTAAAGATGTATTAAAGAGCAAAGAGAGAACATGTCAAGTTAAGAAAGTTAAGAAACACATCTACCCTAGAGGAGAGATAAGAGTTAAGCCTGGCCTGGTTCTTCTCCTAAGTCTTCTGCCACCAAGCCTGTTTGAAAGACCTGAACTGCCAGAGCCAACTTCCCCTCTGTCCCAAGGAGAGACAGTCCTTCCACCCTGCTTCAAGCTAATTGGCTAGCATCCCCCAAATCCATTGGTTCATTGGACTTGAAGGTGCTCTCCTCTTGAGGTCAAAGTCCGCAGCTTCTGAGAACAAAATCCTCTTGAGAGCCAGGAAGGTTTGGTTTCAATTGAATTAACTTTAAATATGTTAATCAGCTAAATCAGTCAATCTCACTCAATCCAATTAATCCAAATCAATCCCAGCTGGGGACTTTGGGCATTGGCAAAGTACATAAGCCTATTATTTTCTTACATCCTTTGGTCATTTACTTATTGAGAAATAGTCTTTATTCCTATTTATTTCTGTTTATGCTCTACATATTATGGATGCCAAACTTGTATCATAATTTGTAGACATATTTCCCAAGCAATAATCTCTTATTATTTTAGCTCAGAGGAAATTTTTGTTCAGTTGTTAAATTTTTAATGAAATTATCTAGTCTTTTTAAACATCTTTCTCCTTTATCATTATGAATTTCCCTCCTAAGCATGGTGTTGAAAGATAGAATTTAAAAAAACAAAACAAAAACATATCGTGTGTGTGTATGTTTAAAATGACTGATACTTGGTCTTTATTAAAATATAGGATGTATAATTCTGGTCTAAACTAATTTGCTATCAACCTGATTTCCAATTGTTATAACATTTTTTATCATGTAAGAATTTGAAATAAATAAATAACATTATTAACTTAATTGAATCCTCACTTATTATTATACTTGGTTGCCTCTTAGTCTTAATTTTCTACTTTGTACTAATGATCATTTTTTTTTCTACAGTACAAGAGAGTTTTATGATTAATTCTTTTTTGGGGGGGTGGGGCAATGGGGGTTAAGTGACTTGCCCAGTGTCACACAACTAGTAAGTGTCTGAGGCTCTGTTTGAACTCAGGTCCTCCTGAATCCAAGACTGGTGCCTTATCCACTGTGCCACCTATCTGCCCCTGATTAATTCTTTATAATTTCATTCGAAATTCAGTACTTCTACCTTTATGCGCTCTCTATTAAAATTGTTTAATGACATTTTTGAATGTTCTTCCAATTTCAGAACAAAAATCTTTTCTTGATATAGATTCATCATTTTGTTTTATTTCAAAAGAATAGTTTTTGGCATTGACTATCCTCTTTTAGGCATTTTCTTTATTTTTTCTAAAATGTGGTAAAAGATTATAGTCATATCAGTTCTTTACTTGTTGGGGAAGTTAATTTCTAAATATTATTTACATTCTATCATTAATCAAAATGACATTTTTATTTTCACCATTTACTTGCATGTTGTGTTACTAATATGCAGAAATGCTGATGTTAGTTTTATTTTGTATTCTTCTATTTTACTAAAACTGCTAATCATCTCAGTTATTTTTTGTTTTTAATTATTTTAAAAGTAAAATATATTGTCTGAAAATAATGATTTATTTTACCTCTTTGCTAATATTTATTCTTCTGATTTATTTCTCTTGGCTTATATATAGGATTAGAATTTTTTTTGGTCTATTGAATAGTACAGAAGTGGAACATTATCATTTTCTCACTTTGGGAAGATTTTGAGCATTTCTTCATTATAAATAATGTTAGCTCTTGTCTTTATTTATTATTTTAAAGTGTGAGGTTTCCATTTCTGTGCTTTTTAAGTTTTGAAACCAAAAGGACTGCTATATTGTGTTGAAAATTTTTAAACATTTATTTATTATCAATTATACTAAATTCTTGACATGAATATTTTTGTATCATTGTTATACATGAAAAATAGTCATAATGAATAATTTGGATATGTTATAGTAATTTTGCTTAAGTTTTATTTTAAAATTTCCATCCATATATTATTATATTGACATTGTCAATATTCGTAATGACATTGTTCTTTAGTTGTTTTCCCTCCCTCTATTTACCTTCCTGTCCTTAGTTTATTAGACTAATATTTATCTTATTCAAGGATTTCCACACAATTTTTTCTATTATAACATCTTTGCACTGGAGAGATTTTTAAAAGATACTTGATATGATTCCTTTGTAAACCCATCTAGACTGGGTTCTTTGCTTACCCCCTAATTATTTTACAATTCATTTAAATCTTTTTTTAAAGTAATGTTTTTATTTAAAGTTTTGAAATCCAAATTTAGTTCTTTTAAGTCTTATCAAATTTTTTATCCAAGTTGATTTATTTAATAACTCTCTTATTAATTGGGTTAATTTGGGGTTTTAAATTTTGCCAATTTTGGTTTCTTTATTTTTCTGTCCTTGATTTAATTACTACTATGGATTTTTGGAATTATGAAATTATTTCAGAAATAAAGAAAAACTACTTCCTTTCCAGTTTATTTTAATTAAAACTTTTATGTTTGTCTTCTTATTTAAAAAGTTTCCCTTTTGTGCTTGAGTTGCTATTTTTTATTTTAAATTTTAAGTTTTTCTAGTTGATTAATATATGTTTTGAGACAAAGATTTTCCTCTGAGGAGTTGAACCCCATAAATTTCATTGCTTTCTCTTTATTATAATTCTCTTTAAAATAATTATTTGTTGTTCCAATCTTTTTTGTAGTATCTATTTTTTCTACTTTTTTTTAAACAAATGCAAACTCCAAATCAACAATGAAAACTGCACAGGACGAACCTTATATTGTCCCACCTTCTTTAATGGAAAATAAATAAGTGAGAAAACGAATTAGGAGTAGAAATAGCAGGATTCATCAACTTCTGCTCAAATTGTCAGGTCGGGTGCCCACAGGGCCATATTACTATTTTCAGTTAACATAATAAATATAGTTAATACAAACTGTTCTCCTGAGTAGCTGATTCACTCATTCCCACACATACATACAGCATCTATCTGAGAAGTAAGCTTAAACTTAGAACATAATAGTATTGAGGCATATATGTTAGAAATATGTTTGACAAGATTTAACTCATAACACCTGTTCTGGAAGTTCTTCTGTCTGTAGAGAATTGATGGAGAACCCTTGTTGTTGTTTGTCTTTCTTTCTTGAAGAGGACAAATGACATCATTGGCCTTGACTTGGCTATGGGAATTAGGGGGAAAGGAAAAGGTAATTATGACTGAACATTTAAGTCTATGTGCCTGAATCAATGCAGTACCATCAATAGAAATAATGAAATTATGAGGAGGAAAAGACAATCATCTCGACATACAAGAGCAGGGAAAAGAAATGTTGCAATCTATTCATTTAGACAGACGATATGTGCAAGAATTTTGCCACCTAATGTGGGGATTAGTTAAAAAAATGAATAAATGCATTTAGCATAACATTTAAAAAATAGATTCCTGTATACTGCCAGCAAATGGTTAAAAATGTTTAACATTACTCTAATAAAATCAAAAAAGATAAAAATAAATGAACAAAGCTTTGAAAATTTTAAATTACTCAGTTTAAAATATTTTAAGAAAGTGAAAAAAGTGAGAATGCATACTTTTTTTATGTCATTATATTGAACCATACAAGACCATGCAAAATGTAAAGCCAAATTAATCTTTAAACTCAAATGAGGCACTATTAATCATTGTTTCAATTAACTTGATTTTACTACTAATTTGTGCTTACTGATGAAAGAGAATTCTTGATGGGGAAAGTGTAGAACAGGTATTTTATAATAAGGTAAAGAAAATGAGAATAAGTGAACTGAAATATTAATTCCTCCTTTCTGTATATTTAATTGTAGTCTAAAAATTCCTTAGCTGATGTTCAACTTTTGATGCAGTGGGGAAACTAGATTGGGTTTTAAGTAGGAAGACCTTGGTCTGAATTCCAGTTTTCTTGGTTGGTTGTTGTCCTTTGTGCTAGAAGAGGAAAAAAATGTCATCACCACATTAGGGTCAAGGTACAGTGCATGTGACTATAGCTGATCAGACAAACTTAGCTCAGAAGGCTCTACCATAAGTTGGGCACAAATAGTTAATATGAACATTTGGAGTGGAGATGTCTCTAGATTTACATGTCTCACATTTCTTTGAGCTTTTGCAATGCTACTTTGCTTATAAAGCACAGAATCTTCTTTGATATAAGCAGGCCATTTGTGGTGGGCCTTTGATAGTGTCTCCCATGTCTCATTTTTTATTCCAAATTCTTTGTCAATATGCATCAATTGTTGGCTGGTTTCAAACCAGTTGAAATAAATCATTAATTTCTACTATACATTTTGTGAGAAAACTATTAATTAATAGTAGTTTGGGGACTCCCAGTGGCCCCTGC
Organism: Dromiciops gliroides; assembly: GCF_019393635.1. Lineage (NCBI taxonomy): Eukaryota > Metazoa > Chordata > Mammalia > Microbiotheria > Microbiotheriidae > Dromiciops > Dromiciops gliroides. The sequence goes on along the minus strand of NC_057861.1, from coordinate 202,741,036 downwards.
TGAGAGAGCCTTGCCTGACCTTTCTTAAGGCCAGACCAGAGTCAGGAAGTTACCTCACTCAAAACCACACCCACCTAAAACCCTTATTCCTACCAGAGGGTGTGTTCTCTGAACCCTGACCTCAGCATGTTCTGCTCATGGACCACCTTCAAGTCCAGAGAACCAATAGATTTGAATGATGCTAGCCAATTAGCTTTAAGCAGTGTGTAAGGGCCGCCTCTCTTGCTTCCCTCAGAGAGCTTACACTTGCTGATCACTCTCTTGTCTTGGGAAACTCAAGGAGGCAGGATGCAGATGATTCTCTCCCCTAGAACCTAGCTAGGCTTTCCTATTTTCAGAGCCATGTGTGCTCTTTACTAATATTTAATATGCTTTGATAATTGCTTAATGCCCCCAAACTGGCGTAGTAGCCTCTAATTTCTCTAATTGCTAAGTTATATATATATATATATATATATATATATATATATATATATATATATGATAAAAACCCAGCTACATTCTCTGAACTTAGGACAATTATAGGGTGACCACATATAGTTTTATACACCACAATTTGCATTGAATAGTTAATAAAGTGATTTAGGGTTCAGCACAATTAGGTGGGGAAAGTTTCATATGGGTGAAATTAGCTTCAGATTTTAATATATTAAATATATATATTTATATATAATAAAATTATATATATATATATAATGTAATATAATATATAAAGCAAATGAAACCAAATGGCCATGTCATAGGACTTTAGTCCTATAAATCTTCAGTCATTTGCTTAATAGCATATATACTTTATATGATGTTTACTTCCAAATACATTGACTGTGTTTATTTTCAAGTGTATGCACTCCAGACACAAATGTAAGCAGCCAATGGAACTATGCACACAAGCAAAGGAGATGCTCCTTGGTTTGGAAATTAATATTCCTAAAATTTGCTTGCTTTCTGAAGGCACCAAAATACCATTTTGATTTCTTAGTAGTGAAAATTCTCAAATAGGAAGACACATGTCTGTCCACTTAATATTAATCTTACATAAACCTAATACCAAAAACTTGTACCCCAAAATCCATTTAATGTTAGAGCTTTGTTGGTATTATTTAGTTGCTTCAATCATGTCTGACTCTGTGATCTCATTTGGGTTTTTATTGGTAAAGATCCTGGAGTGGTTTGAAATTTGCTTATACAGACCATTTTATAGATAAGGAAACTGAGTCAAACAGGGTTAAGTGACTTTACCAAGTTCACACAGCTAGTGTCTAAGATCAGATTTGTACTCAGGAAGATGAATCGTCTTGACTCAAGGTCTAAGTCTCTATCCACTGAGCCATGTATCTGTCTAATGGTAGAGCTATAGATTACAAATCCAGATTAGAACTGTGGTTCTAGTAAGAGTGAGGAGATTAGCTGGTCATAGAATTTTAGGATTATATAGCTAGAAGAGACACTAGAGCCCTTTCATTTTAATTCCTTCATTTTACAGTAGAAGAAATAAATGTAAACAGGTCAAGTGACTTGCTCTGGGTAATAGAGCTAATATGTCTGAGATGGGGCATACTAGAATTTTCTGATTCTATTCTTGTACAAGACAATCGGAGCTAGGGATATCTACACACTTTGAATTAATGAAAGTAAATACTATTTTTAAGTATGCTTTCCACTCTTGATTTAGCTCTTGCTTATATATCTTTTGTTACCAGAAAATGATCAGAGAAAATAGATCAAGTGAATTTAGGAAGAGTAAAATTGTCCTCATTAGTGTCTATTTACTTTCATAACACCTAAGAGTACTGCAATTCTTGTTACATTAGCAATCTCTTAAAAAAAAAAAAAGCATGACTTTGTTTGAAGAAGAAAAATGGAATCTTGGAGTTAGAATTGGTTTTCACAACATTGACTTCATTCTCAGCCTGACAGCTGCCCTTTGCCATTTTGTAAGCATTTTAAGTCAAGATATTGGGGAACAGAGATGTGGTGGAAAGAGTCAAAAATCAAAGAGGATCAGAAGTGATTTTCTCCTTTAACTCAAATGTAATTGTGGAAGTAAATGATATGGACACATCATTGATTTGAAAGGCAGACAGACTAACTTTAACGTTTATGATTTCCCAGATTATATTATCATTTTTGTTTAGTGGGTAAATTTTAACACAGAGTATTACACATTGGTAATTATTTAAGAAAGAAAATGTTAATAATATAAAGACCACACATTTCTCCAAAGAAGGTGTTGGAAAAGAGATTATAAAGTTACTATTGTTATTTTGCTTTCTCAGTGTTTTAACTTGATCAAGCTGCATTTTAAAGCAGCTATAGCATAATTACCTCATTGTAATGAGGCTAAATGAGATTAGTGCCTTTGGTCATTCAGTGAGTCAGGAAGAGTTGGAGGTAGAGAGAAGAGCCAGACAGGTTAAGGATCTACACATGTTGAATTACAAACAACTTAAAAAAAAAATTTTGCCTGTTGAATGCAGATAATGCTAGCATTTATCATCCAAGGCCAATAAAATTATCAAATGAAGAACTAAGAAAAAAAAGAAGAGACAATACTATTCTAAAATGTATTCTTGGGGCAGCTAGGTGGCCCAGTGCATGAAACAACAGTCCTGCATTCAGAAGTACCTGAGTTCAAATCTGGTTTCAGACACGACACTTATTAGCTGTATGACCCTGAGTAAGTCACTTAATGCTCATTGCTCTTCCTCCCCCCCCAAAAAAAAATAAACAAAGAAATAATCAAATGAATGAATGAATTCATGAATGAATAAAATATATTCCACTTGGGAAATAAGCTTGAATGTACATAGTTTCCAGCTTAATCCTTTTTGAACCCTCAGACTTTCTTTTATATTGAGTAACTAATGAGTTTGTATACTTAGTGTCTTTCAAAATAAATACCATTTTAATTTTTAAGGCAATGTTTTCTTCAGTGAGATTATGCACCTTTTTTTTCCATTTGGCCAGATGAATTTTTTAAGGTATTGTTTTCTTCAGTGAGATTATGCACCTTTTTTCCATTTGGCCAAGTTAATTTTTTAAGGCAGTGTTTTCTTCAATGAGATTATGCACCTTTTTTTCCATTTGGCCACATGAATTTTTTAAGGCATTGTTTTCTTCAGTGACATTATGTGCTTCCTTTTCCAAGCTGCTGATTCTTTTTTCATAGTTTTCTTGTTTAGCTTTCATTTCTCTCCCCTTTTTTTCTTCTACCTCTCTCAATTGATTTTTCAAATCCTTTTTGAGCTCTTCCAGGAAGGTTTTTGTTCTTGAGACCAATTCACCTTCCCTCCTGACGCTTCAGATGTAGGCAATTTGAAGCTATTGTCCTCATCTGAGTTTACATTGGCTTCTTCCCTATTGATACAGAAGCTCTCAATGGAGAGGGCTCTTTTTTGCTTCTTACTCATTATTGCAGCATATTTATTTATTTTTTAAGTTGAGGTCTGCTCTGGGGGCACCAAGGTCCCTGTTTTGGGCTTCTTGTGCAGGGATATAGGTGCTGTGTGACCAGCTTTTTACTCTGAGGCCTTTATGGCGTGTGGAGATCCCCTGCCCTGCACTTCCTGTCTGAGTGCGCTCAGCCAGCCAGGCACCCGATCCCGGCATCCGATCCCTCCTGACCCATTCATGGCCCTCCTGGCTGGTGCAGGTAGGTTTTTCCACTGTCCTTCTTGGCCACCAGATTTTTGAACCAGGTTCCAGGGGCCTCAGTTGTCCGGCTGTGGCCCGCAGCTCCTGCTGACTTGCTGCGACCCCCTCGGAGCTGGGTTGCTACCCTGCGCTGGGCCTCCCTTTTGCCTGAGTCAGACCGACCTTTTCCTGAAATCTTCTAAATTATCCTTGGTTGGAAGACTGTGTCTCTCTGTCTCTTTGCAGGTTCTGTAGTTTCAGAATCCATCCAGAGGCTTGATTTAATGTTCTTTTTGAGGGAACAGAAGGAGAGCTCAGGCAGCTTGCTGCTTCCTCTCCACCATCTTGGCTCCGCCCCCAGTATATAAAATTTTTAAAGAGCTTTTACATTGATAAAATTAATCATAATATCAGAAATGATACAAAAGAGTGGAAAATATTTGTGTTACCTATCACTAATAATGATCTTTTTCAAAATCTTATTCTGTTGAAATTAACCCTGGATTTTTGAAAGCTATGTAAGAGGAGTTCAAGCTCAATCATACTTCCTCATGTTTCACCATGGTAGAATGAATTTCAGTTGGCTTTGGCAAAAGATTGAGTTTGATTTCTGAGGACTAGCCCACAAAAGTAGGGAACAGTTGATAACCAGTGTGCTGGATATTAGAGATATATTTTTTTTTCACCACAGCAACTCATGTAATAAGACAGTTTAGGTGTGATACTGGAGCTATCAGAGGTTTTGTAGCAGTAGACAATCCTTCCGTTTGATCAGTCCAGTCTAGCAATTCATGGCTTGAACTATGGGTGGATTAACTGGAGGCCAAGGAAGTTTGCCAGCAGTCCTTTCTTGAGCTAAAAACTGCCTGAAGCCTCTTTCTTCAGTTCCTTATTTAGTCACTGCTGGCGGGAAGTTGAAAATCTCTCTTTCTCTCTCTCTCTCAATAGACAAATATATATATATATATATATATATATATATATATATATAAAATTCTTATATTATGTGCTTTTAATCGTCAATTATTAGTTTTAATTGGATTTTATAGTTCATTTCTTCTTGTTGCAGCTTTAAACAGGAAAAACAACAATAACCAATAGCCAATGTGTACAAATGGCATTCAGTGTGTGTTTCTTTGTTTTTCTGGCTGTCTTTCAATTTTACAATGACAAAATTAGAATAGAGAGAAATAGGGCATTCATTATTAAGAAACAGAGTTTTAAACCACCTAGAAATTTTAAACAGTTGTATTCCATATTAGATATCCTCTTGCAATAACTGAGTCATATCAGCAAATCTTATTATCAATTGAATCAGAAGAATGAAGCAATTTTCAGTTAAATGGGATGATGGCTTAGAGGAAATTCTGAAAGAGAAAAAGAAAAAAAAATGGTGGAGTGTGATTTGCAGTCCATCCAGTTAGCAACAAGAAACAACATTTTAATTGAAATGTGGTCACTTCATATTGAAGCATTAATGATAAATTATTTGCCAAAATTTCATCATGAAAATAATTACAGTGAATGAATCAATATCAATTATTAAGGATGAAGAGGTAGAAGTAGAGTTCTCTACACAAATTTGAAAATCCCTCCAAATTAAATTAGCATATTCTCTCATTCTTTATGAGCAATGGAAATTTAAGAAATATATGGGAATGTATGGTTCAAGAAAAGAGAAGCAGGGAGGCTAAAGTTGGGCAGATTACATACAAGTATCATGCCAATATAGCATGGACATTTCCTTGGAGAAAGTAAATCATAGAACCTAGATATAATTTAAAAAAAATATATTTTAGGGGGTGGCTAGGTGGCACAGTGGCTAAAGCACTAGCCTTGGATTCGGGAGGACATGAGTTCAAATCCATCCTCAGACACTTGACACTTACTAGCTGTGTGACCCAGGGCAAGTCACGTTTTATATGTATAAATATATATATATATATATATATATATACACACACACACACACACACATTATGTTTTAACAGTCAACAAAGGAAAACTTACTGATGTGAGAATTATTACTGAATAATCCATCGTTGTAAAACAAATATTACCTTGTCATGGCAATTATAAAAATTAATAAAAAAATAAACAAATAAGAATGACTAAAAGGAGAAAGAAGATAAGTTGTACAACTTAAAAATTCAATCATGAACTATTTAAAAATAAGTAATTTAAAATGGGAAATGGACAATACGAACAAGATCAACAATGAATTTAATACTTTTATATCTATTGCCATGATAACAAGAATAAAAAAGCTCAGTAATCATTTGACTTATTTGCTCAATGGTGAATAATGATATTAAATGGCAATACTGGGTTAGAATATAATCACATTTCTAAGATTTCATAAATTATTGATGGGAATTTATGAATATTATCATTTCATAAAACCAACAGAAAGAGTGGAGGATGAAACCATTTTAAAGGAAGCATGGCAGAAGATTCACTGAAGCATTCATCCCAAGTCGTTATAATTGTAAAAATGAAAGGGCAACAAATAGAAGAAAAATGGAAAAGTTAACTATGATGAATTATTCTAAATCTTACTATTACAAGTTGGGTATAGGGATGTTAGTATGTCAACCATTCCAATATAGGGCATGAAGAGCAGAGTCCAAGTTGAAGGTGGGAGGGATTTTTCTGGTTGCTTTAAATTTTGTTACATTGCAGAATCTCCTTGAAGAGTTCTGTAATGACTTAAAATTGTTTCACTTTGATGTACAAAGGATCACAGAAAATAAAAAGTGGATGAATGGCATGTATTTGAATGAACAGTTTTTTTCATAGGTATTCATATCTGGTACAGACAGAATATATATGACAACAAATTGGAAGGAATTAGGCAGGAGAAGGAGGAGAGAAAATTGTACTGCCTTCAGAAAATTATGTGGCTCTTTTAATGATGTATCTCAAGCTTCACATAAAACACAGGTCTACTTAAGCACACAAAAATATTCTATCAATGTTTCTATATGAAATTGAGAAGTAGTATACAATCACTGGGAAATATTTGAAAATGAATATCTCTTATTCAATGGGAAGGAACATTGTTGAACAAGCTACCACAGAAAGTCAATGAAGAATTTTAAAGAACAAAATTAAAATATGTTCAAGGAAATTTATGAGGGTATATGGGCTTTTTGCACTCCAAAGGTAAGGTATAATATGTGGGCAACTTAATTGTTCTATTAATCATCTCTTGATGTTAGGACAAAGTGAGGAAGGCCAGAAGCATATGTTGGATCTCTGCTGAAAACCTGTGGGAACATATGGAAAAAAGTCACATAGTATGAGTAGACATAGACAGGTTTTGATTTGCCCAATTGGAGAGAGAATGGAGAAAGAGGAGAGAGGAGAGTATTTTAGCAAGAATAATCAAAATATTGACTATGTCTGACAGTTTATATGATAGTTAATAAAGATAGAATGACTACTTTGCAAAGAACACAGAGAGATACTTTTATTTGTTCTTGTTGATCAATGCAGTGAAGAATTATGACTTCAGAATAGTAATGATTAAGAATATTTTTCACTTATTGACAGAGAGGTGATAGACTAGAATTTCAAAAGGAGATATATTTTCAGAACAAGTTAATTTGTTGATTTGTTTCACTTAATTTTATCTAGTTACAAGTGAAGGCTTTTGTTTAATGGGTGGGAGAATTGAAGGACTGTAATTGTTCTTCAAAAAATAAGAAAAGCAAGAAAACAGTAGCAATAGAATATATAACTTAACAAGGAAAGAGGAAGGCTGTTTAGAGGGCAAGGGATCATTCTGTGTGGGTTTGGGATAACATGATAGTGGTGCAAAAAGAAAGAAAAGAAAAGTGTCAAAGAAGCATTAAAATACCTAGAAGAAAGCAGAGGGAAGCTCAGAAGATTGAAACAGGGAGGGCAGTTACATTCCTATTGTGTCAGACTGCACACTTTAAAGAAACAATTTGTTTCTATTAGAAGTTCTAAGCTCCAAATACTTTCATCTTTTCTGTTCTCTGTATATTAAAATGTTCTTGTTTTTTATGTCTGTAAAACTCATAATAAAAAAGAATATTTTTAAAAGTAGAAAAAATATTCACATACCGGCTCAGTTTGCTGTGAAATTTTTACTTTTGTTTTTGTCTTGGTCTTGAAGTTGTAACACTCCATGAAGAGAGTAGACATTTGCATCAAACAGATTATTCACACTGTGTCAAATGACAGTAATCAAGTTAGTCATTAGCATATTATTTTCACTTCTTCTAGAACAATAGTATTTAAAAGGTAATTTATTCTTCAGTAATACTATGTAGATTATTAGTAATTGAAGCTAGCTGCTGCTAAACTTTGCAGCTTGGGAACAGTATAAAACTATGTGTGCATCTAGAGTTAGCTCTTAATTTTCCAAGTTAATGAAGGGGGAAAACTTGAAAATTATTATGGAGCAAAAGATAATCCCCAAATCATTTATTTTTGCCTTTAGAATTAAGGTTCAGACATTTCCTAGTGGGTGAAAAGAAGAAAAGACATAAACACGAATGACCTCCCTGCTCTTCATTCCTTTAATGCCTGTACTAAGTGCTCTTCAGATTTGATCTTGCTATCACTTGCTAATTTGTCTTGACTTGTATGGAAAGAAGGGATAAGGGCATGTAGATTCTAAATATAATTCTGAATTATAAATTATGTTTATATACAGTACTATTCCCCACTTATTTGGTGTAGATACACATATAAATAGATCAATTGATCAATAGACATATGTGTGTGTTATTAATATGAATGTATGGATCACTTAGATTTGATGGAGCTGCCTTATTATCCAAATGGATTTTTATGAGACCTGAGATTAATAGAAGTAAAATGCCTTTTGTTCAAAGACTTCAAACTGAAGCCAGACAATGCCTATTTACTTTCCCCAAGAAAATAAACAATCTTAAATGTCCCTTTGAAATTCTTATTCATTATCTTTTTTTAAAATTATATATTAGGGGCAGCTAGATCATGCAGTGGGTAAAATTCATTTATTTATTTATAATTTCATCCAAGTTACATGTAAAAAAATTTTTTTTTTGACATTGATGTTTTTAAAACTTTGTGTTCCAAATTTTCTTCCTCCCTCCCTCCTCACCCCTCACTAAGAAATCAAGAAATTCAATATGTCATAAATGTGCCATCATGCAAAACATCTTCACATTAGTTAGGTCATGCAAGGAAACAGACAAAATAATGTTAGAAAGAGAAACTAACAAATAAATTATACTTTATTCTGTATTCAGATAGCATCAGTTCTTTCTCTGTTGATGGTTTGCATTTTTCATACATCCTTCTCATAGTGTCCTGCTCATTATTTCTTTCACAATTACTATTGGTATCTGTTTTACCCTCCATCCTACCATCCCTCCTCTTGATAATTACTCTATTTTCTATCTTCTTTCACCCTATCCTTCCTCAAAAGTGTTTTGCTTTTTACTGCTCCCTCCCCCAACCTGCCTCCTTTCCTTCACCTCTCCTCTCTTATCCCCTCACCTCCCACTGTTCCCCTGGCAAAATATATTAATATACTCATTTAAGTTTATATGTTATTCCCTCTTTGAGCCAGTGTTGATGAGAGTAAAGCTCACTCGATCCTCTTCTCCTTCCCCATATTCCCCTCCACTCCATAAGCTTTTTCTTTTTTCTTTTATGTGAGCTACTTTACTATATTCCATCTCCCCCTTTCCCTTTCTTCCATTGTATTCCTCTTACCATGTAAATTTATTTTAAACATATCATTATAGGTCAGCAAAGTGACACAGTGGACAAAGCACCTGCCCTGGACTCAGGAGGCCTGGAGCCAAAATCTAGCCCCAGACATAAGTCACCCCACCCTGCCTTCCCCACAAAAAAACAAGGATAAACAGATATCAGTTCATATGAGTTAGAAGTATTATCTTCCCATGTAGGAATATAAACAGTTTAGCCTTTTAATAACCCTTATGATTTCTTTTTCCTGTTTACCTTTTTATGCTTCTCTAGGGTCTTGTATTAGAAAGTCAAATTTTCTATTCAGTTCAGGTCTTTTCATCACAAATGCCTGGAAGTCCTCTTTTTTGTTGAAATCCCACTTGTTCCCCTGAAAGATTATACTCAGTTTTGCTGGGTAGGTGATTTTTGGTTGAAATCCCAGTTCCTTTGTCTCCCGGAATACAATATTCCATGCCCTCCTGTCCTTTCATGTGGAAGCAGCTAGATCTTGCTTTATTCTTATTGGAGCTCCACAGTATTTAAATTCCTTTTTTCTAGCTGCTTGCAGTATTTTCTCCTTCAACTGGGATCTCTGAAATTTGACTATACTATTCCTGCAAGTTTTCCTTTTGGGATCTCTTTAAGGAAGTAATCAGTGGATTCTTTCAATTTCTATTTTACATTCTTCTAGAATCAGGGCAATTTTCCCTGACAATTTCTTGGAAGATGATGTCTAAGCTCCTCTTTTGATCATGCTTTTCAGTTAGTCCAGTGATTTTCAAATTATCTCTCCTGGATCTATTTTCCAGGTCAGCTGTTTTTCCAAGGAGATATTCCATATTTCCCTATTTTTTATTCAGTTGGATATGCTTTATTGTTTCTTAATTTCTTATAAAGTAATTTGCTTCCATTTGTTCAATCCTAATTCTTAAGCAACCATTCTTTTCTTTTTTTTTTCCAGAGAGTTTATGTATCTCCTTTTTCAATTGGCCAATTTGGCTTTTCATACTGTTGACATTTTTTTCATCACCCTGCTTAATCATTCTCATTTCTCTTTCCATTTTTTTCCTCTTCTTCTCTTACTTTATCTACAAAGTCCTTTTTGAGCATATCCATAGCCTGAGACTAATTAATATTTTTCTTAGAAACTTTGGATGTAGGAGCTTTGACTTTGTTATTATCTTATTCTGAGGGTGTATTTTGATCTACCTTTCCATCGAAGAAACTTTCAATGGTCTGCTGCTTTCTCTGCCTGCTTATCTTGGCTGCCTATTTCTTGGTTTTTAACTCCTTAACATGGAGTATTTCTTCCAGGATGCACTGTCATAATCTACAGTGGGTCCTGGGGGGATATGATTACACTCATTCTCAGCCTGCCTGGACTGCAAGTAACCACAGGACCACTTTCTCTTTAACCCAGAAGCAGAAATCTGATCAAAATCGGATTCTCAATGGTCAAAAGCTTGGCGTACCTGTACACTTCCCCCATTGAGCCTTTGCCACTCAAGTCCGCTTTTTGGGTAATGTGTTCTGCCTCTGCTTCCGTAGAGATGGCAGGTTTTCCCCCTTACCAACCACTGGCCCCCCTCATTGGTCCATGAGCCATGTTTCAGAAGAAGTAGCTGAAGCTTAAGATCAAGAGGCTTCAGAAGCATGGCCTGTCTTGGGCTGGATCTGTGCTGAGTGCTGAGCTCCTCTCTAACCCTTTATAGCATACAATCCCTGCCACCTTTTAAATTCATCTTTGGCTGGAAAATAGTTTTACTCTGTTCTTGTGTTGGTTTTGCTGCTCCAGGAATTGTCTTATGGCATTTTTTTGGAGGTATGTGGACAGAGTTTTCAGGAGCATGGGGAGTTGCAACCTTTCCTTCATCATCTTGGCTTTGCCCCACACTATCTTCTTTCCCAAGAAACTACATAGATTGTATTGTCCTCCTGATCAATTATCTAGACCTCCTTGCCTTTGACAATACACTTCCTGTTTCCACATAATCTAACCACAGCATTTGCTTTAAGTTGAGCTGTTAAACTGATTATTATTGTTTAACTGATTTACATTTGAAGTGTTTGCTTTGGGTTGATATGTATCATGCTCTTGAAGTTATTCTGTAACCTGTGAGTAAAGAAACCTTAAAAACACTTAGAAAGAGGGAATCTTTGAGCTCTTTGGAAAGGAGTCTCCAACATGATCATGTTATCTTTCTTCTTGGGATAAATTTAAATTGGTATTATGTTTTCCTGTCTGTCTCTGATCTGGATTATCCTGTAGGAGACATGATGTTCTCTGATCTAATTTTTACCCATGTTCTCTGACCTATTTGTGTTTTTTTTTTTTCTGTAGGAGGAAACGTATGGAAACAAATTGTAAGAGGTTATATCAGATTAATTTCTCTGATCTGTTTATTAATTTTTGTCACACATATGCAAATTACACTATATTTAGTTTTATACTATGTATACATGTGTGCATGTACATATATACACACACATACATATACATGTGTATATGTATTTGTGTGTGTGTGTGTTTGTGTGTGTGTGACTTTTTAGCAAAGTTGAAACTAAAATATGAAGACTGGCTGGAGCTGATGCAGGAGAGGCTGTTAACTTCCTTCCTTTTCCTCTGGCACTCCTGAATAATCCCTGAACTTCTGCTTACTGGAAAATCATAGCTGTCTTCACCCTCCCCTTGGTAGTGGTGGTGAGGGGAGGGGTTTTGATAATCCAACCAAAGTTTGTGCTTTACCTAGGGATTTGATTTGCTTATCCCAGGCCTTTAATACACTCATATTCCATAATTTCTGTTTGTTACATTACAAAAAAGACCAGAGTAACCAAATGTTTGACTTCCCCTCATAATTTTCATAATAGAAGGAAGGCTACAGCTCTCAAATATCTAAACCATACATTAGGATTATGTAAAAAAATAAACAAAACCTAAACCTCTCAACATCCAATTTAAAGACATTTTATTTGCTAAAGTATTTTGTTAAAATGTAAATAATGGGGGCAGCTAGGCGGCACAGTGGATAGAGCACTGGCCCTGGAGTCAGGAGGACCTGAGTTCAAATCTGCCCTCAGACATGTCACTTAATTACAATTGCCTCACCCAAAAAATAAAAAATAAAAAAAAAAACCGAACAATAACAACAACAAAAATAACTAAAATTAAAAAAATGTAAATAATGGGGGAAGGAGAGAGATTATTAACCTTTTCATTATCATTTCCCTATAAATTGGTTTATGAGTGGGCTTTCCAACTGACAGCTGAGGTAGGGGTATAAATCTAGGAGAGAAGAGACAATCTAGGTTTCAGGAATAAGAAACTTTCAGGGGTGCAAACTTAGAGGGGCATCCTTTGTGAGTTCAGAAGCAGCAAAGCAGTATCTTTAAACCCTTGGTACCTGGAAGAAGAAAGGCATATAAATTGGCCTTCATTACCTAGTCTAAAATTCTCTCTGAGCCCAGCTTTGTCTGTCATATAGCATCAAAGAATTTTTAGTGCTAGAGATAACCAGAGAAGCAATTTGTTCAACCCATGCCCTAAAGAAGCCCCACTGTTATATACTCAGTAAGGAATTTTCTAATCTTTGGAATTTTCAGATAGAGAAACTCATGACTTCTTGAGGGAAGCAATTAAACTGCTGATGTTCAGTTTGTTGTGCGCTACATAGATAAACCCTATCAATAAAGGACTGGATAATAAACTACCAGCTAACACTCCTCTAATGTTATCTGCCCAACCTAGGTGCTTATATCATATCATGTTCTCATCCATGACTGCAATTAACACAAATGTTCTTCATTCATCTGGAAATTGACTACTGATTGAAAGAGAGAGGGAACTGGAACATTTTAGAGATGCTCTTGAGTCTTTGGTCCCGGTTGTTCCATTTTTAGCTCCCTCTAGGGAGGAAGGCTAAGTAGAAATAGCCAACTGAATTCTCATTCCATTTTCTGCAGGAGCCATATTGCTCTCCAAGGGACTTTAACTAATTAAAATTAAACTTGAAGTCTACTTCTCTGGTTACAAAGCAGGGATGTACGAGGCATCCCCAAAACAAAGTATTCTATTTCTGATCTCTGCTGTGGATAATGACTACCATGAACTTTCTTCTAGTAGCATACCTAGATTTAATAGATACATGCTTATCCTTCTCTCAGGAGTGGATATTTTGGATTATCATTTCCTTTGAGTTTATTTTTCTAGGGGTTGAGTGTTTATACACTGTAGAAACATATTCCTTCTCCCTACCAACATTTCCAGTGCAAGATCATGGAACCTCCAGTTAGTGAAATTTATTTACTATTAACAAGTCATTTAACGACGGAAATGTCAGTTACCAAGTGAAGATTTTGTATTAGAGTTTGGTTAAGTCCCTAATTTGTCAGGAAAATAATCAGAGGAGACATGACCAAAAGTAATTTGTATCTAAGAATAAAGGGAGTGATGAGCATCCAGGATTTCCCTACCTCACTCTCAACAGTAACTTTCCATTTTCTAGTGGACACACCCATTTATTCTATATAAAAGCTTTTTCCTTCTTTTCTGGGAGGAGGATATTTCTAAGCCACCTTCTCCCTGGGATGAATGTTTTCACTTCCCATTTGGTCACTTTCTCTAGAGCCAAATAAAAGACCACTTTAATTCTAATTGAACTGTATGCAAGAGTGTAATTCTTTATTGAGGAATACCTGAGGATCTCCACCATTTCCTCCATGACAGGAGGGGAGGGAAAATCACAAGATCACTGAAATGGTAAAGCTGAGATAATAATGTAGCTTCACTGCCATGTAGTCCAAATATAGAATATATAGAAAACAGCACTGTATGAGCAAATGGAAATGTTTTATGCAATCTCTGAGTGAATAAATATAATTGTATATACTCAGAGTAAATCCTGGGAAGAGGAGAAATTGGATTGAAAAATAGAATAGATTATTCATTTAAAAAATTAGAGTAAAATAGATTCTGAACCTCAGTTTCCACATTTGTGAAATGAAAAGTTTTGTTGTTTTCTTTTTGGGGGGAGCCATATGATATCTAGTTCCCTTTTAACCCCAAAGGTGATTATGCTATGAGTAAAAAAGTTGTACAAAATCAAGTAGCGCATTTATACTGAAGTGAAAAGGAAAAGAATCAGTAGCTGCTAAAAAGAACAGCCTATTATTCACAGAAAACAATTCTGTGACAAAGCCCTTAATAGCCCTTTGTGCATACTTCCAGATAGTGAGGGTTGAATCAAATACATTTTGAATGGATGTCAACTACTTCCTTAACCCCTATTTAAGCTCATCTGCAAGAACATTACAGGCTTTTTACATTTTCCATAATTTGACTTTTAATATGAACTATGTTAAATCAAAAAGTTATGATCTAACATTCAGTTCTGGTACTGTCATGACGTGAATTACATTTGGTAACAAAAAACTGAGTGACCTGATATGCTTTTTTTTTTGAGACAATTGGGGTTAAGGGACTTGCCCAGGGTCACACAGCTACTAAGTGTTAAGTGTCTGAGGCCAGATTTGAACTCAGGTCCTCCTGACTCCAGGGCCGGTGCTCTATCCACTGTGCCACCTAGCTGCCTCTCTGATATGCTTTTAACATGTTGATGTCTATCATGCTAACATCCTTTTTCTTTGACTGATTTTCAAAGTTAAATAATATTTTCCTGTTTTTGAAAACTTACATGTTTTCATTATCACTTACTTTCCTACTGCCTACAGATGTGCCCATGTTTTTTTTTTCGTTCTTAAAACAACAGCAACAATAATAATTTTTTAAAAAGCAACTTATTTTGTCTGTTCATTCTCCCCCCTCCCCAGCTCTGAGACTATATTTCTTCTTCATTTTGAAATTAAACCCCTTGATAAATCTGTGTATAATTGATGCCTCCATTTTCTTTCCTCCCATTCTCTCCACAATATGAATTCTGACTTGACCAATCAACCCAGATTGCTATCTGCAAAATTGCCAGTGATTGCTTAATTGCCAAAACTAATAGAATTTTTTTCCATCCCCATACTCTTCAAACTCTGAAGTTTTTGATAGTGTAACTCACTCTTTTCTTGAGACCTTCTTCTCTCTAGGTTTCTGTCATACTATTCTATCCTCATTCTCTTTCTACCTTCCTCATTACTCTTTTTCAGTCTCCTTTACCACATTTTAATCCAGGTAATGGCCTCTAACTTTGTGTGTACTACAGGTTCCTATCCTGGGCCCTCTTCTTTTCTCTATTTTATTTCACTTAATTGCATCAGTTCACAATAGATTCAATTATCATTTCTTTGCTAATGAAACTCAGATCCAGCTCTAACCTTTATCATAACCTACAGAGTAGCTTATTCAACTTCCTATTAGACATCACATACAAGATGTCCTATGGACATCTTAAAATCAATATGGCCAAATCTGAACTATATTCCCCCTTTCTGCATTTCCTTGTTTTATTCAAGGTCACCAATATCCTGCCATTCACTCACTAGGCTAGCAACCTAGATGTCATCCTCAATTCCTCACTTTCACATAACCCCCATATTCATGTATTGACAAGTCCTATCTATTTCCTTTAAAACATTTCTCCCTTATCCCCCCTTCTTTCCTCTGACAGTGTCACCTTATTACCATACACCTTGACTATTACAATAGATGCCTGACTGATCTCCCTACCTCACATCTCTCTCCACTCCAGTTCATCCTCCACTTAGCTCTCAATGTGATCTTCCTAAAGTATAGTCTGACCATGTCACCCCATTTATCCCATTAAAAAATCAGCAAATTCATGACATCTCCAGGGTCACATATAAAATCCTCTCTTTTATGTTCAAAATCCTTCACAAGATGATGCTTTTCTGCCTTTCCAATCTTCTTGAATCTTTGTCATACTTAAGTGCACTACAATCCTATGACATTAATCTCCTTGCTGTTCCTCAAACAAAACAATTCATTTCCTAACTCCAAAATTGTTTCTTTGTTTCTTTGTTTTTCTTCCTTCGTTCCTTCGTTCCTTCATTCCTTCCTTCGTTCCTTCCTTCGTTCCTTTGTTCCTTCGTTCCTTCCTTCGTTCGTTCCTTCCTTCCTTCCTTCCTTTCTTTCTTTCCTTCTTTCTTTCTTGTGGGGTAATGAGGGTTAAGTGATTTGCCCAGGGTCACACAATATAGCTAGTATCAAGTGTCTGAGACAGAATTTGAACTCAGGTCCTTCAGAATCCAGGGCCAGTGCTTTATACTCTGTGCTACTTAGCTGCCCCACTCCATGTTTTCACTGGCTGTCTATTATACATGGAATGCTCTCCCTTGTCATCTCTAACTCTTGGGTTTTCTGACTTTCTTCATGTTCCACTTTCAGTGAGAAATCTTTATTGATTTCCATTAATACTAATGCCTTCTCTCTGTTGATTCTTTCCAATATAGCCTGTATTGCTCTTTTGTATACATTATTGTTTTTGTGTTGTCTCTGCCATTGAACTGTGAATTCCTTGACAATAAGGACTACCTTCTACCTTTCTTTATGTCATTAGCTCTTAGTAAGTACATATCACATAGTAGGAGCTTAAAAAATATGTAGAGTCACTATGGATCTGCTACTATGTAGCATAAATACACGTACTTTTGTGCATGTATATACTATGTATGAATATATTTACTACTGTGTATGTTATAGATAGTACAAAAACACATGTGGGTGTGTGTATATTCATTTACATATACCTGGGTGCATATATGGATATTTTGTGTATATCTGTGAGTATGTATGCATATGTACACATGTATGTTACTTATATGTATGTTTTATAGATGTGTATGTATATATATATATATATCACCTGTATTTCATTGATGCCTTTTATAAAAGCAATTATGAAGATTTTACAAAGGCAGAAAATGCTTTATAAAAATAATTTCTATGTATAACCACAACTCATTCTGATTCAATCTCTTTTTCCTCGTAAAAGAAAAATAGCTGTGGAAAATTAATCACCATGCATGATCAGATTTGATGATCATATCTATAATCTATATTATATATGTATATGTGTGTTTGTATATATGTGTATATCCATTCCACAAACACACAGACATACCATATTCTCTCAATTTTTCAAAAAGAGAGCAGGATATTTCTTCATTTCTTATCCAAGATATAGAGTAGGTCATTATAGTTAGTAGAGAGTTTTATTTTATTATGCTTCTCATTTACATCTTAATAGTCACTGTCTATGTTATTTTTATTTTTATTGATTTTGATTACTTCATTTTAAATGAGTTCAACAAATTTCACATATTTCTTAAAATTGTTATATCTTCCATTTTTATAATGCAAAATGGAAATACATTTCTTTTCATTAATATAACACAATTTATTTAGTTAATCCTTTTATTAGTAGACATATACTCTCAAATTGTATCTTTTTGTACCATGAGGAAAAAAAAAATACTCCAATAAATATTTGGTATATGTTGCAACTTTATTTTTGTTTTAGATATATCCATTTTATACATACATATATATATATATATGTTTGTGTATATATATATATATATATATATATATATATGTGTGTGTGTGTGTGTGTGTGTGTGTGTGTGTCTATATATGTATAGAGCTGGATATGTATATACATATATCTGGATATGTATACATACAGCCAACTTTTTTCTGAATTTCAGTGTCAAAGTTATGAAATATTTCATTACTTTTCTATCATACTGTTACAATTTTACATTGTTTACCTGATTGGTTGAAACAATTGAAGCCACTATTTTTCTTGTCTTTCTTCAATCATTCCAAAATTGAAACATTGAGTATTTATTTTACTCATCACATTTGACAATTCACTGGATGTGAGGTAAAAGTTTTAACTTGTATTAATTTTGTTTCTCTAATTTGTAGCAATATTCATCTATGTTTATCTCTCTTTTGAAAAATTTTCATATAATCTTCTGATAATTAGTCTATAAAAGAATAGATATTGTTTTTTATATTTGAGCTAATTCTTTATATCTTATATTTTATAACTTTTTGATAATAAGCTTATATTTTCTAAATCTAGTGGCAGTTGTTTTATTAGGGGACTAAATTGTCTTTGTTATTTGCAAATCTCCTTTATTATTATTTATAGATAAGATCTTCTGCTTCATTTTTTTCTAAAGTCCTGAGAATTCCAACATTACAACCCTGCCTTCCCACTCCCATTATTCCTCATTAAATAGAAATGAATGTGAAGATAATGGAAGACTGTGACAACGAGTGTTATGTCAGACCTTAATATCGATGTTGGATGTATTTTGACGGAGTACTTCAGGTACTTTAAGTATTGATATACATAGTGATTAATTGGTGATTTGATTAGTTAAGTTACCATGTCCACCTGAACAGTGAGAATGGAAGCACAACTAAAATGCAAAGCATCGAAACATTTATTGCTGAGTATAGCAAAGACATGTGTGTGGAGAACAGCAGAACCTGGTCTGATGCTCTAAAGTTTGGGGGTATAGAGAATGGTTTATATGGTTTTACAGCAAAGGGAGGTAGGGGAATAGGAGGAATTCAGAGCACCTTGAATCAGGATATTTTTGTAAGCTCTGTACATTTGGGGCTGGTATAAGCCAGTTTGATCTAGTCCTGTGGTTGCTGGCACAGTAGAGGTGTTCTGGGTTCACCCAGTAGAAACCACAAAGGATCACTGGTATGTCAGACACTCATTATGTCTTCTGGTTGGTTGATTTTGATCCCCAGGTTATACAGCCCTCTATTGGATAATAAGGGAGATCAAGCAAATCAAGGTGATTAGTAAATTAATTATTCATTTTATGTCTACAATAAAACAAATACATGCATGCAAATATACATACATGTGAACTTATATTTCTACAATTTTTAATCATATGCAATCAAAATATAGTCTACTATGGAAAATAATTTAAAAGAATGTACCCTTTTTTACCTTCATCCACAGATTATTATCTTCACAATTTATATACAAGGAAAAGAAGGCTATTGCTTAGTAGTTACTAATAATCTCAGTTACTATTTTTGTTATAACAAGGTGAAACATTTTTCCCCATGGTTTTCTTATTGTCATATCTTTCAGATACCTGGAAAATCAGTTTGTCAAGTCCTTTAAAATAGTGTCAACAGACATCCTATCCTTATACTTGGTCTAATCTGGCTCCCTGTCCCATCTTTGCTTTCTTTAGTGTCATTTCTACCTACTTAGTAAGAACTTCCATGATTGTAGTGCCAACATTTAAATGTGCTGGCTCTGTTATCTTTGAACATTTTTTAAAAAGCTTTTTACAAATATTTTTTAAAAATTTATGTGTGTATATATATATATATTGTGTTTATCTCTTCCCTACTTCAGCCTTAAATGAAGTTGGGATGCAAGTTTGGTGTCTCACTAAATTTTCTTTAAACATTTTTTTCTACTCTCCACCATTCTGTGAGCTTTGAAATGATTTAGCTCATGATCATCCATCACGGTTTTCTTTTTCTTTTTCTTTTTTTTTTGTAGGGAAATGAGGGTTAAGTGACTTGCTCAGGGTCACACATATAGTAAGTGTCAAGTGTCTGGGGTCAGATTTGAACTCGGTCCTCCTGAATCCAGGGCTGGTGCCACCTAGCTGTCCCTACCTTTTCTTTTAAGATTGTACAAATTTATACATTAACTGTTTTAATCCTCTGTTTCACGAACATTGGTTTACAAAGCTTAAAATCTTTCATGATTTTCTATGTCATTATAGTATAGAAGTGACCTTGGTCTCTTGATAACCGTATCAGTGGAGCCCAAACTCTAAAATGTTCTAGCATTCTAGAAAGGCTTCCAATATGGTCATAAGACCAAGTATGCTTTTCAAGGATCAGTCTAATATATGTGTGTGAAGTTCATCATAAGTATTCTGGCCACTTGATAATGAAATATTTTAGTAAAACAACCTGAGAAACAAAGAATGTGTGTGTAGATAGATAGATGATATAAATAAAGATATAGAGATATAAATATACATATACACATAAACATATATAAATACATATACATATATGTTTAAGCACATATGTAGATATGCAAATATTCATATATATACACATACACATACATACACACACACACACACACACACACACACACACATATATATATATATATATAGTTGTATGTATAATGGTCCTGTCTAGGTTTGCTTCTTTCTATTTCTGCAGTGATATTATAATTGCAGTACATAGAGTAGAGAGGACTAAAGAATCATATTGTTTTAGATTATCTATCTATCTATCTATCTATCTATCTATATTAAGACAATTAAGGATAATATAATCATTAAATCCACTTCCAAGGACCAATGAGTAGAATAATAAAATGCTTCAACTTTCATAGTCAAAGTATAAATAAAATCAGATGGCAATAGGAAGTTGAAGTTGATTGAAAGGAAGGCTCATAAGTTCTTCTTGGATAGGCAAGACCTTAAAGAGTTCTGTTGTCTTCCCAAAGAAAATATCTGACAGCTTGATCAAACTTTTCACACATAACAACCAGTGTTTCCTCTTGATGCTTCAAGAAATGATAGATCATACAACATGAAATAACTTAGAAAAAATTACTAAGGATCACAGAATATAGGCATGGTACTTCAGTGTCCATCTAGTCCTAGGTATTCCTGAAGAGGGATCCCTATTAAAATATACTAAACAAATAATGTTTGAAAACCACCAGTGAAGGAGTCCTTTTGGTAGCTCTAATTACTTAGAAGTTATTTTTCTGATATAAAGTATAAATTTCTTTCATTTCAATTTCTGTCCATTATTCCTAGAATGAATTATAACAATATGAATCCCCCTCCAACATGACAGGCCTTCAAATGTGTCAATTAAAGAAAGTTGACAACATACTCTTCCATGTAACATGCTTAAATGGACAGGTTTGCCATTGTGGTTCGGTTCTATTTGCCAAACATTTATTATGCATTAACTATAAGTAAATCAATGGCCATTTGGATATAAAAAGAAAAAAAAGGAAATGGTTATCAAAAAGAAACGAAAAAGAAATGAGCTCTCATTAATGAGATTACCTTTACCTGTTAGCCTAGACTCAAGTGACACATAGGAAGCCCCAACAAAAACAGTAACAAAACTCTCCTCATTCATTAACTTTAGGAGCCTTCTCCTAAAAATACATGTAGTATTTTTAAGAAGCACAAACTTGAGAGTGCATTTATAGTGATATGATAACAGAGAACATGTGACTGAAACTACTCAAACCTTTCTTACCTTTAGGCCTTAATCAGTTTTCTCATTTTGCTATGTATGTCTTCAAATTGTTTGCCCTTACATGCAGCATCTAGGTTGGGCTTTCTGCATCTGGTAGTTCATGAATCTGCTACAACACTACCATCTTGACTGACTGCACAAGTTCTCTCTTGAATTTGCAGTATTTGTTCTCTCTTGCCAAAAAATTACACTCCTTGGGGCAGCTAGGTAGCGAAGTGGATAGAGCACCGGCCCTGGAGTCAGGAGTACCTGAGTTCAAATCCAGCCTCAGACACTTAACACTTACTAGCTGTGTGACCTTGGGCAAGTCACTTAACCCCAATTGCCTCACTAAAAAAAAATACACTCCTTAAATTTACTTTTACCCCTGATACTCTATGTCTCTTTGTTTGCCTTGGTTCTCTACTGTATCACTTTGAGGTGTCGCTTATTGGACAAGTCATTCTATTGCAAGATGGAAAGAGCCCTTGCATTTCCACTCCCCTTCCCTGATAATGTCTTCTGATAGAGAGGTACAGGAACCACATTCAACAAAGCCGATGTCTATTTCATACCCTCTCTTGAACTGCTAGGCTTAACAGTGAAAAGGTCACAATCAGGGGCATAAACATTATTTAGCCATTCAATTTTTAGCTTCATAATTCAATATTAGAAAAATTTTGACATTTAATAAATAGATAACAGGACATGAACTCATATTTTGCACATAGTTCAACAGAATAACACTTTGTCACTTCTGCAAAATATCTCTTATTTTCTGTGGATACAACAATCGTTTGGATAGAGCAAATTACTCATCCCCAAACATTAATGCAATATGATAATATTACTATAAATTCTGTATATATTACCTCACTTAATAAGGATTAAAATATTCAATCTTTCCATCCTCACTTACTCTTTTATTTTCAATTCCTTTCTTTTGTAAATTTGACTTGCAACCAAACATTTCCAAATATTAAATGTTAAACATATTCAACAGATATCTGTAAATATACTACTCCTTAAAAGGCTAAAACCAAACATTGAAGACTTCTGAATCATCATATTTATATAGTATTTCCTCTTGGGTAGACAGGGATGGGTTCGCACTTGATTATCCTTCTACTTTCCAGATGTGGTGATTGAATTACATGCTTTTTGGTCATTTCTTCCATTCACTATGCAGTTATTACACATTTAGCAAATATATGGTGAACAATAAAAATATCAAACTATTTTATATTCAGTTCATAATTCTCTTTCCACACTTCTTTACAACAAGTGATTGTATGAAATTAAAAAAAAAGGTTACTGCAGAAGGTAATTCAATTGTTGTGTGGAATAAATTATCTTGCCATTTCTTAAAGATTATATGGATGAAAAGTAAGGGTGGAAATGGAACCCAAGATAGGAAAATATACAATATCTCCCTGTGAAAATAATTTGCTAAAACAAAAGAAAATATTTCTTAGTTGTTCTTTCATAAATATGTCCAATGTTTACAATATAACCATGAAAATGGAATATTGAATTATCTAATATAATTAAATCCACTGGAAGAAGAATTTTCCATATTTGAAACATACCATATAAATATATTTGATAAAATATAGAAATTAGGGAGATTGTATTTAGAGTATTTTTAGTAAAATGTGGTAAAAATAATTTCATAATAAAATGTGGTAAAAGCGTATCTCCTACCCAATGTAGTTGCTTGAATAGAGGAAGGCAGTCCAGCTCCCCTATACCTACTCTAGGAAAAATCTAAACATCACCCCATTCAAAATGATGACCAAAAAACCTCTAAATGACAAACTATAATAAATAAGTTCTTCTGATCCATAATTGCACAAAAAGTCAGGAAAAAGTTGTTGGGCAATAAGAAAGGGATTGGCTAGAAAAACTAGAATCATAAAAAAGCAAACAAAACAGCAGGTCCAAGTGGGATCAAACATTGGTAGTCTGTTTCCAATGGTAGCAAGAGTTGAAGAGTCCTACCACAAAGTTTCAGGGTGGTTGGGAAACCAGAGGAAGCAGCTCAGAAGTGATTGGGGAAAGTAATAATCTGTTCCCAATGTCCTTTGGACCCTATTCTGACCCTATTATTCTATGCCATTGAAGACCTTAAAAGATATTCTCCTTTGAACCTCAAAAATAAAGAGTGCTTTATTCTGTAAGGTCAGCACACCAATCCAGCAATTCAGGTTGAGACTAAGCAGGTCCTAACATTCTCCCCTAAGAGTTCAGCAGAATTTAGGGTCTATTCCTAGAACAAAACTAAGATTCATGAATTAAGGCTGAAGAGATGAATTAACACAAAATATAGATCTTTCTTTATAAAGAATTATATCCAAAGATACTCCAAAATATAAGTTAGAATTGGTGAATTACTCCATAGCAAATACAGAGATTCAAATTAAAAGTTTGTTTTTGAAAGGAATCTATGACGACAGTAATTAAAATATGAAACATGGAGGAAAGGAATAAGCATTGATATAACACCAAATGTGCTAGGTACTGGACTAAATATTTTATAGATAAGTCCTTCTATCCTCACGACCACCTCTATAAGGTAGTCATTGTTATTAACCCTATTTTACCTTTTAGGAAACTGAAGCAATTAGTGGTTAACTAACTTACCTAGGATCACACAGCTCATAAATGTCTGAGGCCAGATTTGAGCTCAGGTCTTCTTGACACCAGGCCCAATGCTTTATTCAATATTGTACCTAATTTCCAAGAAGAAAAAATTGGAAAGAGAATAAATAGCTTGGAACACAAAGGTTTAAGTCTTACCCAAGTAACAGTCCATGAAAGTTAGAACAGCCCAAATAAAAATTAATATCATATGCTGTCTGTGGAAATTTATTGTGATTTGGGGACCCTGCCTTTGGGCTGAGATTGAAAAGCCTTGGGCCTTCAGGGTTTTTTTCTGTGTAAGAGGGGCTGGTTCCCCTTCCCCTCTGCTTCAGCTTATCCAAAAAGCCCCATGGGCTTTAAGAAATGCTGGCTAGGCGGACGGAGATCCTGGGTTTTGCCCTGCTGGTCTGGGTGTGTGGCAGGGGACAGGGGCCCCTGGAGCACTGGGTGGGGTACCCACAGGGCACTCGAGTGTCCCTCCCAGCCACAGCTCTAGCATGACAAGTGGATTAGCTTGGCCTGAGGTTTGAAGGGAGTGAAGGAACATATATACAGGGGAAAAGACAGTGAAGGGGGAGGCTGGAAGATTAAGAAGATAGTAGGAGGGGAATGGACAGAAAGGGGGTTGTTATAAGGACACTAAGGAGACTGAAGAGGAGATGGAAAAAAAGCTAAGAGCAAGGAGAAGGAGGTCTGTGAGAGAGTGACTCAGGGGCTCAGCACGTCAGTACTGAGAGGAAAGTTAGACAGTAAAGGGGGGTCAACAAAGTGAAAGGGGCTTGGAGTTAGAAGAAAGGAGCTGAGCAGTGAAAGTGGGGGGGAGCTGGAGTGAAGGATAAAAAGAGTGAAAATTGGAGAAAGCTGGAGCATACACTAAGACAAGAAGCAGCAAAGACCCTTATTAAAAAGCAGACAGTATAATTTGCATTTCTTTACCCTTATCTTTTACATTGATTTTTATAAATAAACTCTTGATTTCATTATTTAATAAAGAGGCTTCTTAATCATTTGCTTATCAACTTGAGAGCAGTGCAACAGTGTGGAGAAATTTAATAAATGGCCCATATTAAATTAAAGCAGTCAGATAGCCAGCCAGTCAAAAGTCCCCAGATAAGTCCCCCCAAATTAGCCCCCCCCAGTCAGATTAGGGCCCAGCTAGTCAGTTAAAATATTCTTACATATGAATGGCAAATGTGAAGGGACTTATGGCCCAATTATAATATTTCTAAAGTTATAAATTTTCATATACTTAAAATTTTTCACATAAGTCCAGTTATAGAAATTTTTCAGATAGGATTAGTTAAGTTATTAATTTTTATTTCACAAAGATTGGCAAGTCACCAGGAGTTACTAACCTACTAACCTGGTAAATCTTTTTTTTTTTTTTAAAGGGCCACTAGGAAATTTTTTTTTATAAAAAGAAAAAAAAATTCTACCCACTTCCTCACTTAATTTTTTGAAAGCCTCTACCATGGAAAAGCCTTAATGTTTATATTGAACCATGATTGAATATTTGTTTTACCTCTTGCCTTTTTTCATTGGGATATTCTGGGACAACCTAATGTCTCATTTCAAACAAATGTCTTGCTAAGTATTTTCTTATAGCCCTACAGGATTTTTCCTCATCCATACTATAAAAAAGTTTTGGAATGATGAGATGAGTGAGTCTATTTTCCCCAATGATCCCATGGTTAATATTACTGGGGACATTTTGACTAATTTTGACCCTTATTATGCTAATATAATAATAGCTCTAGTGACTGTATTTTTTTTCTCTCCATTAATAATATTCTAGCATGATATTTTCTTATGCAACTCTGGAGAGAGAGGATGAATTATACCCATAGTGAGCCATGTAGTCAGAGGGATGCGAGAGCTCCCTCTGCTAAAAAGGACCTGAGTTCACAAAAAGATGTTGACCAGTCTTTAAAATCAAGTCAGCAGAAGCCTCCTATACAGGATGCTGCAAAGCATACTTGCAGAAGCACCCTAGCACCTGCAATTTCAGGTTGAACATTTAAAAATCAGTATAAGACCCCTAAAATGTCTCAATATTGTGAAAAGCATAGACACTTGTTGAGAGAATGTAGAACAAGAAAATATGAATTGAGACAGGTAATGTCTGAAAGCTTCAAAGATTTTTTTAGGGGAAATAGGAATAATCAGAGAAAGTTTTACCAGAGAGGAAACAATCAAGGCAATTATAGGCCTTATTACAAACAGAATCAGAATAACTTTAGAAGACCCTATCAGGAAGGTAGAGAAGGACAGAATCAAGGTAATCATAGGCCCTATTACAAGCAAAATCAAAATAGAAATAGATATTTTCAGGGAAATACAGAGAAACAGAATCAAAACAGTTATAGGCCTTTTCATAGAGATATAAAGGAGCAACCTGAGAACACTCATAGACCCTCTCAAAAGTGAAATATAAAACATTGACAGTGTACAGGGGAGAAATGGACAATCCATTCTCCTCCCCAGAGTAACAAACCCCATGTGATCCTCAAAGTTGAGGACACATATTATGATTGCTTATTAAAAGCCCAAAGAGTCACAGAATGAATTAAAAAGCAGCTAAGGGCCATTCTGGGAGCAGCTGGGTATTGCAGGCAATGAATACCTTGTTTGGGTAAAATTGCTAATCCACGTATGGCTCTAACAAAAATTTCTATCCAAGTATCTTTACAACTGGATTCCCAGTATCTTTCAGCTGTGGCAGAATTGAAGCAGGCACCCTGGCCTGCTGGTATTGCTGTTCCTGTTCCTGCTTGGCCCCAGTTCGGTCCTCACCATCTCATTCTACCTGCACCATTTGTAGGCAAAGAACGTCTCTACCAAGAGCATATGGCTCTGAATTCTAGAAAGGGTTATTGAACCTCTAACGTCTAAAAAGGGTTATTGAACCCTATTGCTTAATTTGTAAGACAATGAACATTGAGTCTCGCTGATGTTTTAGTTCTTTTGATAAATTATCACTTCAAGTACGCTGATGTTTAAGCTATTTTTGATAAACTGTTTATCACTTTAAGTATCTCCTTTCATTGTACTAGAAAGGGAATTTTATGGACAAAATGATGTGGCTTAATAAAGATTTCATAATAATGTTTAATATCATCAGCCATTTATATTTATTTATCATTTAAATGTAATTGTGACTATGTATATAGCTTTTATTATCTTTAGTTAAAGAGTAGTAATTTTGTTGTAATGGTCATTATACCACATTCCAAATTGAATCTGGATATGGTTTGAGATGATTGTATATATTTCAAGTGTGCATTTAGTTATGCAGCATAACATGCATTTTTACCATCATATTGTCTTTGGTGAAATTAATATGAGATTTATGAATTATGGAAACTTAACATTTCAGAGACTAATTGCTTTTAGACTGAACTTGATGGAGATGCTTGTGGAAATTTATTTTGATTTGGGGATCCTGCCTTTGGGCTGATATTAAAAACCTTAGGCCCTCAAGGGTTTTTCTCTGTGTAAGAAGGGCTAGGGTCCCTCCCCCTCCATTTCACCTGCAGGGAGGCCTCTGAGCCGGGCTGAACTGTGCAGACGAAAACCCCAAAGGGATTTATGGCCCAATTATAATTTTTCTAAAGTTATAATTTGTCATATAATCATAATTTTTCACATAAGTCCAATGATATATTTTTTCAGATTAAAATTAGTATTTTTTACATGATGCAGTCCTTGGAGAAAATATATGTACAACAGGAGGAGACCGCAGCAAGACTTATGGCCCAAATTATAATTTTTCTAAACTTATAATTTTTCATATAGCCCACAGTTATAAAAATTACAGATTAGATTATATTAAGATTTTTTACATGTCCATAAAACAGCAAAGTCCATTGAAATGAAATTAAAAGTATTTTAATAGAAGAACATGTGAGATAGCTGCTGTTAAAAACAATTGACTTATATAACCAGTCAAGGGAAAATAGTTTAAAATTCATTAGACACCTTGAAAGAAGCAGATGGTAGCTCAGTGGATAGAATACTGGGCATAAAGTCAGGAAGATCTGGGTTCAAATTTAGTCTCCAGCAGCTCCTATCTGTGTGACTCTGGGAATGTCACTTAACCTCTGACTGTCGGACAAAATAGACCCACTGGATTTACAGGTGAAGGAAATGGCAAATCATTTCAGTATCTTTGCCAACAGAAGGTCAGATACAACTGAAATGATTAAAAACAAAATGAATTACTGCTTGAAAACTACTATCCTCACCACCATAATAAAACAAAACAAATAAAAAGGAGGCTAAACAATATTTCACAACATGATATATGTGTAAACTACATAGATATTTAGTTCCAGAGATCAAAGTGAAAAAAGAATCTACCAATAACCTCCTGAGAGAAACATAAAGCAAAAGTCTCAGTAATAGCATAGCCAAAAGCTACATCTTCTACAACAGAGGGGGGAAAACAAAAACCACCACAAAAAAAAAACAACAAAAAAAAACATTTCAAGTCACCAGATAGAAAGAGTTCAAATATCAATGTATTACAATCAGAATCTGGCAAGACCTAGAAGATTCTACTATATGCCAGAGGAGATCTTGAAATAAATTATTCCAAAAGAGAAAAAAATATGTTTAAGCCAAGAATGTATTACCTTGAAAAACCAAATATAATCCTATAGAAAAGAAAATGTAGCTTTCATGGAATAGAGGTATTTCACACATTCAGCATGAAAAGAACTGAGTTGAGAAGGAGCTTTTAAATATTAATAGAAATTCAAAGAAAACTGAAAATGTAAACTTATATTAGTAATAAGAAAGGGCTATTATGATATTTAAGAAGTGACATTATAGCACAGGGAGTAGAATATTTTTTCTCATAATTGGGCTATACAAGATTATACAAAAATGGAAGAATGATTTGGGGAGAATAAGCATCAAACACACATCACTTTTGTCTGAAATAAACAAATTAAGGGTGAATATGAATTTATACACATATTTTAGTATACAAATATCCTAAAATCAAAAGAGAAACAAATAGGGATAAATTATGGTAGTTAAAAATGAGAATCAAAGTACAAGGGGAATACTCACAACCAAAACAACCTTTGTAATCTTGAAATGCAAATTATAAAGAGAAGATAAGGACTGGTAACTACATGGGTATATATCAATTAATTAATGGTTAAAAAATTATGGCACATGATTGTAATGCAATATTCTGGTTGCTTGTAAGAAATGACAAATTAGGTAACTTCAAAAATTCTTAGAAATTAGAAATTGATGCAGAATAGTGTTAGCAGAATCAGGAGAGCAATTCCTATGACAATAAAATTCTAAAAAACAAACAAAAAATCTTTGAAGACAAGACCATAAATATAATTGACTATACCTTCAGTCACTCAGTGAATAATTATTATAAAGTGTTTACTACAGCCATCCTACTCAATTCTTGTATTACAAAAAGAGAAAAAAAAGACATTACCTACTCTTAAGGGCCTAATACTCTAATGGGGAGACAACTTGTAAACAGCTATGTACAAACAAGCTCTATATGGGGTGGGGAGGGGGAAACAAAAAAAAAATCAACAGGGAAAAGACCCTAGAGTTAAGAGGGATTGAGAAAGTATTCATGTATAAACTAAGATTTTAGCTGGCATTTGAATAAAGCCAAGGAATCCAGGAGGGAGAGAGAAAAGGGTGAGATGAAAGCATAGCAGGATTGGGGTATAGCCAGAGAAAATGCCCAGAGTTGGGAGATGGAAAACCTTGTTTGAGAAACAGGAAGAAGAACAGAGTTAAAGGATTAAAAAGATGTTATGGAGTATATGGTACAAGAAGATTGGCAAGGCAAGGAGGGCAGATTATGAACAACTTTCAACACCAGACTTTATATTTCATTCTGAAGATTATAGGGAGCCACTACAGTTTTAGTAAGGGGCTGAAACAATCAGACCTCTTCCTTACAGAGATCACTTTGACATCTCAGTGGACTGGGGTAAGGAAAGAATTATGAAAGGCACACTAGCCAGAAGGTAATTATAATAGTCCAGGTTTGATATCAAACCTGATATTTGCATATCAGCAATAAAATCACAATCTGCTTTCAGACTTACAGGTGTGTTGAGTTGTGGGGAAGAGGGGTGTAAAATCTACTTCTCACCAGGTTGAACCAAAGCTCCCTAGACATTGTATTTTCAGATGACCCCTTTGCAGCCAGACCTCTTTCTGGGTGGCTCACAATGATTCCTAACCAAAACTGATGGTTGAAAGCACTCTAATATCCTTTTGCAGGAATAAGTATTCTGTCTTTGGGATTCCTATGTCATGTAGAAGAGAAGTTTCTAAGATTATATACATTAGTGATGACAACTTGAGTATGAGAAATACCTGGAAAATGTATTTTGAAGTTTTTTTAATAATTTATGATGAACTTAACTTTCAAAAATCCAAATAAACTTTTTTTTCTCCCCATTAGATTGTTCTACCAGGGCAGTGACTGATTGTGCCTATTTATATATCCTCAGCATTTAACAAAGTTATTGGTCCAGAGTAGGAGCTTAATAAATTATTGTTAAATTGAAATAAACTTTCAATTACAACCATTCATTTTTAAAATTAACTTCAACATGAAGCTACCAATGATAGCTTATTACTTACTACTCTCATCTTCTACTGCTTTTTAAAAATTAATCCTGGTATTTGTGTCTTTATTTTTCCTATTATATAATTGGAGTTAATATGTGTTCTAATTTTCTTGGTTTGCTTTCCTCACTAGATTAGATTAGATCAAGCACTTATCAAGCATCTAATATATTCCAGGCACCATGCTAAGAATTGGGGATACAAAAACAAGAAAACAAGGAGGTCCCTGACTTTCAAGGTGCTTATATTATATTAATGGAGAGATACAATACACAAAGAGGAATTGAAAGCTTTGGTTGGAACTTAGAGGGTTGTGGGTACCTGCTATGGGGCAAGGCAAATGATGTGGAGGTAGAGCAGACTGAAGACTTCATGACACTTCATATATATTTGTCTATTTCTTTATAATCCTTATATCTTTTATTCTTAAATAAATTGTAGTTTGACTTAATTGATTTATCTAAGGTTGTTTAAACAATGCATAACTGGCACATAATGATGGTATTCCCAAGTTTGTTTGTTTTTTATTTTACTAATATTATTCTTTAAATATTTTTGAAATGATATATGATTTTTTCTTTCTCAATCACCATCAATAACTACCACCATCCCAATATAGTTATGGTTTTCCCATCCCACAAATCTTGTTCCATTCTCAGATATTCTGGGCTCCTTTTATAATATTAATTACCCTGTTCATCATTCCCTGATGGCCACATTTGTTTCAGTTCACCCCTTTATGATTCTTCAGTAAGCATTAAGAGATATGGTTTGTCTAGGTTCAATGCCATTAACCTTAGACCTCAGCAATGCTGCATCATCAAATGTAGGAGTGAGTCCCCTGTACCCCAAGACAATTTAACTACTAACACTCAGACTTTTATAAAGCAATATTTACTTCAAAGGTGAACAAATTTAGTCACCACCACTTGAAGATTAATCCCTGCTCTATATCATAGCAGTCTCTGGAGAGGGGAAGGGGAAAGGGACTAGGTTAATAATTTATCTCAGGTTCTATAGAGCATAGTCCCAAGTTTTCATGTCCAAAGCCCAACCTTGGCACATGTCCCAGACACCCTTGCTTCTCCAGGTTTCCCTGGAAGTCTGGTTGAATGTGCCAACCTCTCCAGAATCCTGGTTCCAATATTGCCATGATTTAAACTACTAATTCAGTGGGGATTACTGACTAAATCCAGAAACTAAGGACAAGCAAAACAGAATAGAAACACAATAGGCACACTTCTTGGTGCCACAAGAAAAGAGAAGGAAGGTTTGATGTAGGATGGATTTAATTGATCAAATTGATCATGAGGTATCCCAAAGAATTATAAGACTCAGTGACTCAGTTTCCCAAGTTTTATTGGAATACTGTAACCACAGGGAAAGCACCCAAAGGAGAAAGATGTCTCAAACAGGGAGAGGAAAATGGTTATATTTGTAGTAAGAAAAATTTGATTATCTTCTCATTATCTTAATCTTCTCCTTGTGGGAGGTTCATGGGAGGTCTTATCCTAATTTGGACTTCCTTGGGTACTAAGACAACCCATGAGGAGGGTACCTTTCCCCAGAGGTGTGTTTTTGGGGTTTACACGTAATAAGGTGAACCTAAGGATACATTTGGTCTTCTCTGTCCATGATCCTAAAAACATGCTTAAACTTGTCAGACCCAGAGGGTCTCTGTTTATGATACCTCTTTACTTAAAATCTGGTTTCTGGGTGTCCTGTCATCTAGCAATATTAATGGCTATTAATGTTTAATGGTCCCTAGTTACTTTCTCTGTTGATGGTGAGGGTTAATAGGGACAAACCCTCTTGGCTACAGTAAGAACACAAACCTTAGTTTCTCTTTTAACCCTTTTATGTACTATTGATCAGGACTCAAGCGTCAGTTTATCTGTTAACCCCTTTTTGCCTCCTCCATCAGGGGGAAATAGAGATCTTTCTTCATTCATTTTATGATGACTGCATTATGGGTGAACTGTGTGTGATATTTACCCCCTGGATATACCAGGAAAAATGTACAGTAAAGAGATTGTTCCAGCCTCACATTTTTTTTATAGATTCAGCCTATGCTAGATATATAGCAAATTCAAGGATACTACTCTCACCCACATAGTAGAAAATATAGAATGCAGAGTTCCTCCACTCAGGTGATATGAGCATGCTTCTACCCTCCATTGCTGTATGACACCTTCTCATTAGATTGTGAGTTCCTTTCTGGTAGTAATTGGTTTTGCATTTCTTTGTATCCTTAGAACTTAGCATGGTATCTGACTCATCATACTTTAAAAAAAATACATATTGACTTGCATTTTCCAGCCCTTTAATCAAGCTCATTATAAATCACTGGGGTACTACTAGCCAACACTATTTCCTGACAC
Organism: Dromiciops gliroides; assembly: GCF_019393635.1. NCBI lineage: Eukaryota > Metazoa > Chordata > Mammalia > Microbiotheria > Microbiotheriidae > Dromiciops > Dromiciops gliroides. The sequence continues at coordinate 202,707,787 of NC_057861.1, read as the reverse complement.
TACAGTAGTCTCTCTCTAGAATTCCTCCACTAAGACTTACCCTGTAATTCTAGAACATCTCTGCTTAGCTAAGCTTCCCCTCCTTTGGAAAACATTACTAGATCATCCAGCTATTCTATAGTTGGAGTTTGAAATCATGTGGGTTAAAACTACAAAACAACTTGCAAACTAAAAACTTTACAAGGACCAAAACAGACAATAAGCACTCTACAACTGAACATCATTTATGATCCATAACAAGAGAAAGCACATTATACTGCAAAAAATCCCCTGCAGAATAGTTATTTTACCCTTCAGACACATTATACTGTCTAGATTATTCTTTAATTCCCTTCCAAGCCTAAAACAGTCCTTCTCCAAAGAAACTGTCTCAATACAAGGCTTGTTAATTTCTGTGTTACCTGATGGAAGCAATTCTTCTCTTTCCCTTTTTTTTCCTAAGCAGAATCTCTACACAAATTATGCTCCTGCTCAACTAAAACCTAACATTACAATAAAATGAAAGGCAAATAAGGAATGCAATGACTTTTCTGTCATTAGATCACCTCATTTTGTTTTTCTTCTAATTATTTGTACGATTTCTTAGGTATGAAAATGCATACTAATTAATTTTTGGAATGTTAATTTCAAGTGCTCTTCAGTTATCCCCCTAGGAAAAAAATGAACAACAACAACAACAACTGTATAACATAGGCCATTTCATATTGTATGAAGTCATTTTAAATTACAAGCATTAATTATTTGAACAGTTGTCTCTATCCAAAATAATGAGAATATGGAAATTAAAAATGTATAACTGAAGGGCTTTCTTCATGCCAAAATGGTGTCCAAAATGGAAGCTGTTTGTACTATATGATCAAACTGGAGCTATAGACTCTGTGATAGAATCATTCTAAAATTGTTCCTACTAGAAGTTTCATTTGGTGGAGGGTTTCATCCCCCCATTTCATAGAATCTACAGGTATCTTTTCTTTCCTGTCACCATATTGCTCAATTTTGAAAAGCCTATCATTGGCTGTGGAGTCAGAAATGAGCATGCATATATAAAATGTAAATATTTGCTCTCGCTTTTTCCAGATTGTTTTTACATGAAGAAGAACTTCTGAGTGTCTCTGGGTGAAGATGAGGTTGAGAAACAGTGGGTATCATTGTCTTATTTCCTACCTGGCCTCAATCTAGTTGCCAATATTTGGGAACTTAGGTATTTTTGTTAGTGTTTTGTTCTGATTTTTAAAATATTGTTTATTCTTTTTGAATTTTAGGTGACTCATCATTCTGAGATGGAATTAAGCAGGTTTATGACTTCACAAGCTTTAAAAAACTCACAATAACCAAAACTCCCAAATTTCATAATGGTGCATCTGATGGGGATTAAGACAAGCTGGTCAGACTGTTCATATAGATGAATGATACCCAGCCAATTGATTGATCATTTACTGATTGATTACTGAGTAGTAATTATTAACTAATAGTAAGTAATTACTATGATTATTAACTGGTATTCCCTGTTAAAACCCTCTTCATTTACTATAAATTAGAAACATTTCTGTTGGGGAGTGTTAGCTAGAAGTTATCAACATAACAACACCCTCCCATTAGGCAGTCAAGAACATAGAATTCAAAACTGGAAAGGATTTTATAAATCTAGTCCAATCTCTGAATTTGTACCAATGAGGATACTATGGCTCTTGAGAATTAAGTGGTTTAGCCAAGGTCATGTATAAAGTAAGAAAATGAGAAATTGAACCAACATCAGGTTATTCCAAATTCAGGACTCCTGCCATTTTATCATTCTACCTAGTTAATAAGTGTGTGTGTATGTGTGTTTGTGTGTATATGTGTGTGTGTATGTGTGTGTGTGGGGGGTGTATGTGTACTTCTGGAATCCAAGATGGTGAAGTAAACACTAAGTAGCTGTAACACTCCCATATTGACCTCCAATCAACCATAAAATAGTGACCCAAAACAATTCCTGGAACAGCAGAAATAGCCAGGGTGAAAAAAAAATTTTTAGCCTAGAAACTTGGAAGATCACAAAGAATGGTCTGTCTTTTGGCAAAAGAGAAATATCATCTAGGACAGGAAGTATACCAGTAAGCCAGCTGCAAGCCCCACCTTAGCAAGCAGTGGGAGATCCTGAGCCCCAGTGTGGTGGAGAAGGTAAACTCCAACACCAGAACCACCAACACCCCCTCCATGTACATCAACATAGCCAGTGAACCCATAAGACTCCCACATCCAGACAGAAACTTGCTTCAGTGTAGACCCAGGGAAATGTAGAACCATTCCACCAGCCTCAGCACTAGGACTCCAACCTACCACCAGGCCAGATTCCAGATACCTACAACCTCCAGCAGTGCCAGCCACCCACCAGCATACCCCCTAAGCTCAGTGCCAGACATAAGGGTCCCCATGGGCTTCAGGGCAACATCAGTACAGCACCAGGTAAACAGGAAAGTCTTCCAAACCTTTACACTGGGAGCCTCAGACAGTGCCCCTGGGAACAGAGCTCAAATTTAAAAGAAAGGGAAAAAGCTAAAAAAAGGTGAGAAAAAAGAATATGACTATAGAAAGTTATTATAGTGACAGAGAAGATCAAGAGACAAATTCAGAAGAGAACAACAGTCAAAACACCTATAGGAAAAAACAAACAAACAAACAAAAAAACAAAGCAAAAGGGAAAAGAGTCTCAAGCCCAGAAAAAAATTAAAGAGCTCAAAAAGAAACTTAAAAATCATATGAGAGGTAAAAGTTAAATTTGGAAAAGAAATGAGTGATGCAAGTGAATTATGAAAGAAGTCAACAACTTGGAAAAATAAAACTCCTTAAAAAGTACAATTGGCCAAATGAAAAAGGTTGTACAAAACCTGATTGAGGAAATTGTCTCCTTAAAAGTTAGAACTGGGAAGTGGAAGCTAATGACTCTATGAGACCTCAAGAATTAATCAAACAAATTTAAAAGAATGGGAAAAAATAGAAAAAATATAAAATACACCTCATTGGAAAAACAACTGACCTGAAACAGAGATCCAGAAGAGAAAATCTCAAAATCTTTGTACTTTCTCAAAGCCATAAATAAAAGGAAAACCTGGAGAACATATTTCAAGGGAAACTGCCCTGATATACTGGAATCAGAAGGCAAAATAGGCATTGAAAGAATACACTGATCACCTCAGATAAGACATGCTAAAATAAAAACTCCAAGGAACATTATAGCCAAATTACAGAACTGTCAGGTTAAGGAAAAATACTGAAAGTGTCCAGAAAGAAACAATTTAAATATCAGGAAGCCACAATCAAGAATACACAGTATGTAGCAGCTGCAACAATAAAGGATTGGAGGTCATATAACATGATATTGCTATTCTGAAAAGGCAAAGGAGCTAGGACTAAAACCAAACCCAGTGAAATTAAGCATAATCCTTCAAGGGGAAAATAGACACTTAGTGAAATAGAAGAGAAGACTAGAATTGCCTAAAAAATATTATCTCCAATACCAAGAACCAAGAGAAGCCTATAAACTGAAAAAAGGTAAAAGAAAACATAAAGGATTCAATGGAGCTGAAGTGTTTGTATTCCTACATGGGAAGATGATACCCGTGGTTCTTAAAAATTATACCAATAATAGTATAGCTAGAAGGAATTTACATAGACAGAGAATACAGGTAAAGGTGAATTTGAGAGAATGGAATAAAAATAACTAAGGGAGGAGAAAGAGGAGTACACTAGATGCAACAAGAAGAGAGAGGTAGAATGGGATAATTATTTCTCATGAAGAGGTTCAAAAAACCTATTACAATAGAGAAGAAGTTGGGAAGATGGGCAATGAACATCCCTTGAATGTAACTCTCATTGGTATTGGCTCAAAGAGGGAAAATAGAATGGAGGGAAATGCACAGTTTAAATCATAAGTGTGAATGTGAATGGGATGAACTCTCCCATAAAACAGAAAGATAGTAGAATCGATCAAAAAACAGATTCCTACAATATAGCGTTTACAAAAAACACACTTGGGCAGCTAGATGGCACAGTGGTTAAAGCACCGGCCCTGGATTCAGGAGCACCTGAGTTCAAATCCGGCCTCAGATACTTGACACTTACTAGCTGTGTGACCCTGGGCAAGCCACTTAACCCCCATTGCCTGAAAAACAAAACAAAACAAAAACAAAACACACCTGAAGATGAGAGATATAGACAGAGCCAACATAAGTGGCTGGAGCACAATCTATTATGCTCAGCTAATGTAAAAAACAAAACAAAACAAAGTGAAACAAACAAGCATGGGTAACAAACAGTCCTAATCCCAGACAAAACAAAAATAAATACATAATTAAAAGAGATAATATTGCAAAAAGGTGGCATAGACAATGAAATAATATTAATACCAATCATATCAGCACCAAATGGAATAGCATCCAAATTCTTTTTTTTTTCCTTAGGGCAATGGGGGTTAAGTGACTTGCCCAGGGTCATGCAGCTAGTAAGTGTCAATTGTCTGAGGCCAGATTTGAACTCAGGTCCTCCTGAATCCAAGGCCAGTGCTTTATCCACTGCACCACCTAGCTGCCCCCAAAGCATCCAAATTCTTAAAGGAGAAGTTAAGAGTGTTTCAGGTTGTGGCATTTAAAAATTTATGGGCTGCCCTTTCCATGTCCCAAGTGTTTGAGAACTTATCTGGTGTTTCTAATATATAGCTACTTAGAAATTAGAGGCTACCACACCAGGTTGGGGCATGAAGCATTTACTAAAGCATATTAAATATTAGTAAAGAGATAGCAAGTTGCTCAGAAAGATCAGAAGGCCTACCGAGGAAAGAGGGGAGAGAAAATAATCTGTGTCCTGCTTCCTTGAGCATTAAAAGCCAAGTGAAGTCTATGGGAGCATAAGCTCACTGAGGTCAGGAGGAAAGCCCACCCTTCTACACTGCTCAAAGCTAATTGATTAGCATCATTCAAATCTATTAGTTTACTGGACTAGAGGGTAGTTTGGCACTATATGTGCTGTCAGAGTATGGAGCCCTCCAATGGGTAAAAGACTTCAAGTAGGTGTGGTTTTGAATGAGGTAACTTCTATTGTCTATATTCACAGTCAAAAGTTCAACTACATTTCCTTTGAAATTCTCCTGACTCTGGGCTGGCCTTAAGAAAGGTCTGGCCAAGCTCTCTGGGTTTCATAGAACCACATTATTTTCTCACAGGATTCATGACCAAACAAGAGATAAAGAACATTACAAAACACAAAATAGATAAGCCTGATTATGTTAAATTAAAAATTCTTTTGCACAAAGTCATTGTAACCAAGGTTAGAAGGAAACAATCTTTAAAGCAAGTGTTTGATAAAGACTTCAATTCTCATATATATAGGGAAATGGATTTATAAGAATACAAGCCATTTACCAATTAATTGATAAATGGTCAAGGATATGAATAGGTAGTTTTCAGATCAAGAAATTAAAACTATCTATAGTCATATGAAGAAGTGCACTTTTGATTAGAGAAATTCAAATTAAAACAAGTCTGAGGCACCACCTTAAACATTTCAGATCGGTTAATATGAAAAAAATGGAAAATGATAAATGTTGGAGAGTATGTGGCAAAATTGGGACACTAATGCAGTATTGATGGATTTGTGAAGTTTTCCAACCATTCTGGAGAACAATTTGAAGGTATGCCCAAAGGTCATTCAAACTGTGAATTTTGATCCAATGATACCACTACTAATTGTGCATCCTAAAACAGAATATAAAAAAGGGGAAAGGATCTACATATGCAAAACTATTTATAGAAGCCCTTTTTTGTGGTGGCAAAATATTGGAAATTGAGGGGTTGTTCATCAACTGGGGAATGGTTGAACAAGCCATTACACATGAATGGGATGGAAAACTATAGGGTAATATGAAATGATAAATGGGCAGATTTCAGAAAACTTGGAAAGATTTGCATGAGTTGATTGATATAAAATGTAATGAATAGAACCAGGAAAACTTTGTACATAGTATTTGCAACATTGTGCAATGATCAGTTTTGAATGACTAAGCTCTCCTCAGCAACACAATGATGCAAAACAAGTACAAAGGACTCATGAGGAAAAATGCCATCCACATCCAGTTAAAGAACTTATGGTTTCTAAATACAGATTGAAGTATGCTTTCTTTTTCACTTACCTTATTCTTTTTTGTACTTTTATTTTGTTTTGATCTGTTTCTTCTATCACAACTATGAGTAATATGGAAATATGTTTTATATGGTAGCACATGAATAACCTGTATTAAATTGCCTACCATTTTAGGAAGAGGGGAAAAGAGAGAGGGAGAAAAATTTGGAACTCAAAATCTAGTAAAAAAGTATGCTAAAATTGTCTTGATATGTAATTGGATGGAAATACTATGAAAGCGTATAACTGAAGGAAATTTTTCTAAGATGGTGTCCAAATGGAATCATATACACCTCTCTTGGTCTAGTACTGGTAGCAGTTTATCAGCACTACCCTCCTCCCCTCAAAATCATCAGTTTCTAAACCTACCACCCACCTGATACCCCATGGTACACTTTGGTGATATGAAAAGTATATCCTCGCATGAACAATATTGAAATTCTCTTACATAGATGAACAGTGATTCATCTTATTCATCTCTAAGATAAAATAGTGGATAGGGCAATAGACTTGGAATGAAGAAGACCATAGTGTTTTAACTGTTGTCAAACTCTCTGTGCTTAAATTTTATCTTTAGAATGACTCCATAGCCTCCAAGTTCCCTGCTGGATCTAAATCTATGATCCCGTGTTACAAAGTTTAGATTAGTGTTAAGGCCAAAAAAGCCTAAAAATTTTCCCACTATACCCATGGCCTTGTGTTAATATAAAATACAGGATGAAACTCTAGCATGAATGGGGAACTTTTAAATTTTTTTGTAAAATATGAACACTCATTAACCTTAATTTATAAAATTATATATGGTACCAATAAAATCCATTGTGAAAAGGCTAGAACTTTTCCCTCTTCTCCCCTCTCAAAATGAGCTGTTTCCCATGATAATGAATTCTAAACAGCTTTAAAAAATGCTCTTGCAAGTGTGAAGACCTAGTCTTCAGAGCATGTATTAGTATGCCCTGTCTGGTTCTAAACCACAAACAGATTTTGTGAGCTTGTTTCCAGGAATGTTTAATGGTGGGGTTCATCCCCTCATTTCATTGAATCTGCAGGTATCTTCTCCTTCCCATCACCTTAATGCAGTGATGAAAAACATTTGATCGTCTATGAAGCCAGAGTTGATTGTGCTTTTTTCCTAGGCTAATAAGCAATGAAAAATAACTGATATATGTCTCTGTTGGAAGACAGGGTTGGGGGAAATGACAATAGGTATAATAAACAGATCTGTCTTCTCTCCCACCTAACATTAATTTAGGGGGTCAATACTATACACCATTTTTAATTTTGGGTTTTTTTTTTTTGCAGGCAAAGTGGGTTAAGTGAATTGCCTGGGTCACACACCTAGTAAGTGTCAAGTGTCTGAGGTTGGATTTGAACTCAGGTCCTCCTGATTTCAGGGAGAGTGCTCTATCCACTGCATCACCTAGCGGACTCTCTTTTTATCTTACATTTATTCTTTTTGGATTTTATGTGACCAAATAGTCTGATATTTAATTAAGCAACTTTATGTCATCATGAACTTTAAAAAGGGAAGAAAACTAAGCAGAGGTCTAATAACAGGAGCCAGAAACAGTTTCCTGGTAGATAGAATCCAGTGAGAACTCTTGTGAGGAGATTTGCAGCACCTGAGTTATGTCTTTGACTTCGACTGGTAAAGAGACAGGCCAGCTGAGCAAGGGAGTGACTTGTTCTTTGGTTTTATCACATCCATGTGTGAAATTGGAGGTTACTGCCTCATTCTCTACTGTCCAAAAGCATGCCTTTGTCTCCCCTATTAAAAATAAAAGAAAGAAACTCTTAATTCTTCCATCGCTGCTATTGTTTTATATCTCCTTTGTTCTTTATAGATAAATGTGAAAGTGTCATCTATAGTAGGTGATTCCACTTCCTTTCTTCTCCCTTTTTATTTAACTTCTTATGATCTGACTTCCAATCTTATCAATTTTCCAAAACCACTTTCTCTAAAGTTACTACTGATGTCCTAATTTCCAAAGATAGTGGCTTTTTCTCTATCCTCTCCTCCTTGACCTCTCTAAAGCCATTGACATTAATGATTATTTTTTTTCCTTCTTAGTACTCTATTCTCCTTGGGTTTTGAGGACATCATTCTTCTGGTTTTTACCCTATTTATCTGACCACTCCTTCTCTATCTCCTTTGCTGGATCTTCTTTCAGAACATGTTTTACATGAGTACTTCAATATGTTTGTGCTTCAATATTTAACTCATTTTCCCCGGTACTCTGCATGTATTTTGGAGAGAGTGATTCTCAGACTTTTAGGGGGGGATTTTTTTTGTACTACTGTTATTAAGATACTAAGTTAGTAAATATCCATAGTTGAAAGTTTATTAACTCTGTTGGGCAAATTTAATTTAAGATTAGTGGGTAGTTTACTGGTTGGGGCTCATGAGCATCAGTACTCATGAACTGTTTAATCCTTTATGATTTACTAGGAGTAAAGTAGTTAGCTTTTCTCTGGGGACCCTAATCTTCCATGAGTAGGAGTTTGAAAATATGCCTAAAAGGGGCACCATTCTGTGTTTCCTCCATTCACTGCCTTGAGTGAATTGAACAATTCCAACAATTATTTGAGAGTTTCTTCAAGACATAAGAGAAATATTCAGGGAGAAAATTAGGGTGTGTTTTTTTCAGATCATGAGCAAATGACAGGAACATTTTTCAGGTTATGAGTAAGTAATACTTATGAATACTTCCTTGGAGAAACAGGGAGAAAAGACAATCAAGATTTTTCATATTTTCACCTTTAATTGCTGACAGGGACTCTGTTGAAATGGAAGAGTTACATGTTCTTGCCCCCTTTGTTAGCTCTTTTTTTTTGTTTGTTTGTTTTGTTTTGTTTTGTTTTTTGGTGAGGAAATTTGGGTTAAATGACTTGCCCAGGGTCACACAGATAGTAAGTGTTAAGTGTCTGAGGCCGGATTTGAACTCAGGAACTCTTGAATCCAGGGCCGGTGCTTTATCCACTGAGCCATCTAGCTGCCCCCCTTTGTTAGCTCTTATGAGACTGGAAGAGCAGAGAGATTAGTGGCAAATCCAATGTTTGTCTCTATAAGAGAGGCAGTACTGAGGATTCTGATTCTGAATCCTAGACATGCACCACACTCTATGATTTTAGGAATAACAGGTGCTCTGCTGTATCTCATGCCAAAGGAAAAACCTTTCTCACTTGGTTGGAAAACACTGGGTCAAGGATTTCCCTTTGTCAAGAACTTTACCATTACTTGTGAAAAATATAGGGAAACTATCCATAGGAAGATAGAATGAATTCCAAGAGAAACTGTAGGCATGACACAGCCTCAAGATTCTTTCAATGAGAAACAAAGATGCACAGGAATAGCCATGCCTCCTGACACTTCTGAAAGCAACAGAAATAGGAAAATAGATTTGTTTTTTAAGATTAAAATGATTGGTATCATAGGAGACATTTCTTCATTTCAAGATTTCTGGTTGTTCCTCTTTCCTTTCCCCTTCTCATTTGAGCTCCAGTTTATTTTTCTTCAGTTATATTAATCTTTTAACATTATATTCTAGTAGCAAGGCTAATTGATGTTAACATATCAATCAATAAACAAGGAGCTAAATTAATATGTGCCAAGAATTTTGCTAGAAGCCAAACATAGGAATGCAAAAAGAAAATTCTATTTTCCCTTAGGGAGTTTATATTTTATTAGGAAAAATAACATGTGCACATATAAACTATCATCTATCTATCTATCTATGAAGGCATTTAAGGTATTTGTATCAGAAGCATTAGTAGTGAGATTTATGGTAAAAGGAATCATGCAGAAAGTGACAATCAAACTGAACTTAAAAGGAAACTAGGAATTGAAAAATCAGAAGTAACAAAGACATAAAATTACTCTATGGGATCAGTGAGGGCAAAGGCACCTAGATAGAGGTGATGTGAGAAACAGCAAGATGCCAAATTTGGCTAGACTGAAGACTATATAAAGGAAAGGAATTTTAATAAAGCTGCAAAAGCAAACCGGGGCTGGGGATTTAAAGGCCTTAAAAGATACAAAGAGGATTTTGTATTTGATAACAGAACAGTGTTAATTTGATATGTGAAGGTTTTAAGTGATTTCCCCAGATATTCAGTGTGGGGAAGAAGGGAGAAGGTCAAGCACTAGAGAAATAAAAATCTCCCCAAAGTCAACCTGGAATGATTGTCTTATAGCAGACTGAAACATAAGGATTACATCTGTTCCTCTAGTTAGCAATAATAAATGTCAATAATTTTACCCCTTTTATTTAAAAGTGAGGATATCAAACATTATGTTCATTCTCCAAAAAGGACAAGCAGCTAGAAGCCACCTGGACTCCAATCTGACATATCACATAAAAATTACTTAAACATAATTAAAAAATAATTCTTATAAGATTTACGAACAGATGTTAACCTTTTCAGTTTAAAATTTAAGAAGCAAATGTGAATCTTGTATTTTACCAAATTTCATGTAAGTTTTGGAAAAGAACAATCCAAAATATTAAGTTTCTCTTCCCTCTTGTTCAGACACCCAAATTTAAGAGGTCTAGTCAGTCTTCTTCTCTTCCCCTTTTCCCCACTGCTACCTTTTCTTGGAAGGGGATTAAAATAAAAGGTTAGAAGTTATGGAAATTTAACTTTAATTAGTAAGTACTTTTCTGTATATAAATGAAAATCTTGGAAAAAAAATAAGCACAGTTATACATTCTACACTTACTAGATGTGTGACCCTAGGCAAGTCACTTAACCCTCATTGCCCTGCAAAAAAAAAGAATGGAAACCCTATAAACTTCAGAGTCCTATGTGAAAGGAGACAGAACAGAAATATGTTTGTGTTCATGGGAAGCTAATTGTAACCAAAGGGTTCTATACTCTCAAGAGAATGGAATCATGAGTAGTTGAAACTTTGTTTAAAAAGTCATTACCTTGGAGGCAGAGCCAAGATGGTGGAGGAAAGACATTAAACACACAGAGCTCCTGATACAATCACCCCAAAAACAGCAATAAAAGAACCCCTGGAGCAGAAAAAAACACAAAAAATATGGGCTGAGTTTATTTTCCAGCTATAGATAGATTTCAGGGGGTCATGCTGGACCATGAGTAAAGTCTAACCCCAAAATCAAGCTGACAAAAACACCAGACACATCGCTGGAGGAATTTACTCTGGAGCCCCTGAATCGGCTACAGCACTGGCATCTTCTGGAGCTGAGCATGCGGTCTGGTGAGAGGACAGATCGGCTGGATGGGGGGCAGGCAAAAACTAAAGGGGTACCACTGGGACAGGGAAGAATTCGGCTGTCCCACCCCAGCAGTGAACCAGGAAGTAATCCTGAGTGACTGGAGGCTCAGGTGGGAGAGGTGCACAGGCTTATGACAGGTAAGAACCACACCGCAGAAAACTTTGCTGGTTGGTTGTTTAGTAAGTAGGCTTGAGGTTATCTTCAGACCAGAGAACAGGTCAGGTGACAGCAAATCCGGCCCTCCATCAAATCAAAACACCTGTGACCCTCTGAAGCTGGGAACAGGAGTGGAGCTGAGAAGCAACACCTCCCCCGCCCCCCCACGGTGGAGAGTTTAAAATCAATTAAAAGATGAGTAAACAAAGAAAGTTCAAAACTATAGAAAGCTTTTTCAGGGAAAAGGAAGATCAAGGTGCAGTCTCAGATGAGGAAATTAACCACAGGGCCCCTACATCCAAAGCTTCCAAGAAAAATATGAACTGGTGTCAGGCCATGGAAACTCTCAAAAGGGATTTTAAAGACAAAATAGGGGAGATAGAAGGAAGATATCTATCTATCTATCTATCTATCTATCTATCTATCTATCTATCTATCTATCTATATCTATCATCTATTATCTATATCTATATCTATATCTATATCTATATCTATATCTATATATCTACATAGATATATAGATATAGATATAGATATATAAAGAGAGAGAGAGAGAGAGGAAAGAATGGCAAGAGAAATGAGAGTGATGCAGCAGAGTAATAAGAAAAAAGTCAACAGTTTGAAAAAACAAATGAAAAAGGAGGTTAAAAAACTGTCTGATGAAACTAATTACCAAGAATTAGGATTGAACAAATGGAAGCTAGTGACCTTATGAGAAACCAAGACACAGTAAAGCAAATCCAATTGAATGAAAAAATAGAGGGAAATGTGAAATATCTCCTTAGAAAAACAGCTGACCTGGAAAATAAAGCTAGGAGAGATAATTTTAAAATAATCAGACTACCTGAAAACCATGACCAAAACAAGAGCTTAGACACCATGTTCCAAGAGATTGTGAGGGAAAATTGCCCTGATATTTTAGAAACAGAAGCTAAAATAGAAATTGAAAGAATCCACCAATCACCTCCTGAAAGAGATCCCAAAAGGAAAACCTCCAGGAATATTATAGTCAAATTCCAGAACTCCCAGATGAAGAAGAAAATACTGCAATCAGCTAGAAAAAAGTAATTCAAATACTGTGGTACTCCAACAAGTATAAAGCAAGATCTATAAACTTCTATATTAAAGGACCAGAGGGCATGGAATATGATATTCCAGAAAGCAAAGGAACTGGGACTACAAACAAAAATCTTGGACCCAGCAAAACTTATCTTCTTTTTTCAGGGGAAAAATGGAGTTTCAATAAAAAAGAGGACTTTCAGGCATTTGTGATGAAAAGACCTAAACTGAATAGAAAATTCGACTTTCAAATATAAGACCCTGGAGAATAATAAAAAGGTAAACAGGAAAAAGAATTCATGAGAATTATTAAAAGGCTAAACTGCTTACATTCCTACATGGGAAGAACATTGAACTCATAAGAACTTTTTCAGCAAGGAATACACAGAGGACACAGGTCTGAAATGAATATGAAGGGATGGTATTTGTAAAGCATTTATTTTTTGAGTATCCTTGTCCTTTGTGGAGCAAACAGGGTGGGTCGTCTAGTGTCTGGGGCTGGATTTGGACTCTGGGCCTCCTGGGCTCAGGGCTGGTGCTTTATCCACTGTGCCACCTAGCTAACCCATGATGACATCATTAAATTAATGGTGAGGGGTAGGAGGAATAGACCAGGGAGGGGGGAGAAGAGAGGTGGAATGGGTAGAAGTAACTCATAGGAAGGAAATAAGAAAAAAGCCTATGGAGGGGAAAGGAAAAGGGGGAAGGAGAGAGGGGGTGATTGAACCTTACTATCATCAGAATTGGCTCTAAGAGGGAATAACATACATACTCAAGTGGGTATAGTAATATATTTTTGCCCTGAGGAAATGTGGGAGGGGAAGGAGTTGGGGGAGCAATAGAGGGTAAGGAGGGAAGGGAAGTTTGGGGGAGGGAGCTGTAAAATGCAAAACACTTTAGAGGAAGGTGAAGATGATCAGCATAACAGGTGTATGACATATGTTGAATTGCTTGATTTCATAGGGAGAGTTTAGGGGGGAGGAAAGAAGAAAAATTTAGAAAACAGAATTAACTCAAAGGCCATAACCTCATCAGAGTGGGCTCAAGGAGGGAATAATACACACATCCAATAGGGAAGAGTAATCTATTTAACCCTTCAGGAAAGTAGGAAGGGAAGAGGATAAGGAGGGAAGGGTGAATGAAGGGAGGGTAGAGTGGGGTAGGGGGCAGTCAGTAGCAAAACACTTATGAGGAGGATTAGGGCAAAATAAGGTAGACAATGGAATAAATATCATTGGAAGGGAATGGGATGGAGGGAAATAGTTACATTGATTGAATCCAAGGTCAAAATGTTTGGTACCTACTCTGCTGGGCTATTTTGAAGAAAATTCTCTGTTAAATTCAAGGTACTATGTAGAAATTGTGATGAACAGGATGCTATCAGAAAAACCTGGAAAGACACACATGAACTGAAGCAGAGAGAAATGTACTGTATACAAAATAACAGCATTAGTGTAAGATGATCTCCTGGGAAGCATGTGGTTATTTTCAGCAAGACAATGATCCAATACAACTGAAGAACCTAGAAAAATTGCAGTACATCTACAGAGAAAGAACTGATGGTATCTGAAAACAGACTGAAATATATTTTTTTGACAATTCCTTAATCTGAAATTTTGTTTTTATCTGTTTCCACTCACAACCTAGATAAAGTAGAACTGTTTGCCATGACTATTCATATGTTATTTATATTGAAATGTTTGAGTTCCTGCAGTGGGGGTGGGAATGGAGGGAGGAAGAGAAGTTTGAACACAAAGTTAAAAAAAAAAAGATGTCAAAATTTGCTTTTACATGTAATTTGGAAAATAAAAGTTTAAAATAAAAATTAAGTTAATTAACTAATTAATTAATTAATTTTAAAAAGTGATTTGCTTGGATAAAATTTTGTCGTTTCCCTTACTGTCCCTGCTACTGCATTTTTTTAATTTCGTATTTTATTTTTTCCCAATTACATATAAAACAATTTTCAACATTAGTCTTTAAAATTGAAATCCAAATTCTCTCCCTGCCTCCCCACCCCATCATAGAGAAGGCAAACAATTAAATATATATATATATATATATATATATATATATGTATGTATGTTATGCATGTGTAGTATGCAAAATATTTCAATAAAATTCATGTTGTGAAAGAAACATAGACCATAATAAAAACCTGAAAAAAAAAGATGTTTAAAAAATGTATGTTTTGATATGTATTTAGACTCCATTATTTCTTTCTCTGGGGATGGATGGCATTTTTCATCCTAAGTCCTTCAGGGTTGTCTTGGATCATTGAATTGCTGAGAATAGCTAAGACATTCACAGCTTATAATTTTACAATATTGTTTTTGCAGTGTACAATGTTCTCCTTGTTCTACTTTGTTTAGAATTATTTCATGTAAATCTTTCCAGTTTTTTCTGAGATCATCTAGCTCATCATTTCTTACAATACAAACATTTTCCATCACAATACTATACCATAAATTGTTCAACCATTCCCCTCAATTTCTAATCCTTTTCCACCAGGTAACAGCTGCTATAAATATTTTGACAGAGTTCAAAATTTCCCTACATAATGGCTGAATCAGTTCACAACTCCACAACAGTACATTAGTGTCTCAATTTGGAATTTTAGTAATTTTTATCACTTATTTCCCTTCCCCTTCTCCTCTTTCCTTGGAGAAATAACATTACATAAACCCAGGAGGTTTCTTTTCTTCTTAAGCATTATTTTTCTACTGTATGTAATTTCTTTTTTTGAATATTTTTTAATGTTTTCCAATTGCATGCAAACACAAAACATTCATTTTTATAGTTATGAGTTCCCAATTTTTCTCTCTCCTTCCTTTCTCCCTCCTTCCTTCCTCCTCTTCCTTCTCTAATATAGTAAGCAATTTAATATAGGTGATATATGTGCAATCATGTAAAACATGTTTCCATATTATGCATCTTGTAAAAGAAGACACAGACCAAACAGGAAAAAAAAAGAAAAAAAAGTAAAGAAAATGAAAACAGTATGCTTTGATATGAATTTAGACTGCATCACTTCTTTCTCTACATGAGAATAGTATTTTCCATTTGCTTTTGGAATTGTCTTATATCACTATATTGCTTAGAAGAGCTAAGTCAGTAATAGGTGATCATCACACAATGTTGCTATTACTGCGTACAATGTTATCCTGGTTCTGCGTTTCACACTTTGCATTAGTTTATATGTCTTCCTCAGGTTTGCTGAAAAAACCCTTCTCATCATTCCTTACAGCACAATAGTATTCAATTCCATTCATATACCACAACTTGTCAAGCCATTCCCCAATTAATAGATAGGCATCTCCTCAGTTTCCAATATTTTGCCACCACAAAAGAACTGCTATAAATATTTTTTGCACATCAGGTCTTTTCCCCATTTTTATTATAGCTTTTAGGATACAGACCTAATAGTAATATTGCTGGATCAAAGGGTGTGCCTTTTGGGCATAGTGCCAAATTGCTCTCCAGAATGGTTGGATAGTGCCCAGACCCCCTCCAAACTGCACTGCATTGAGCTGTGCTATGTTCCCTTTTTGCCCAAGTTAGACTGATCTTTCCTGAAGTCTTATAAATTATTTAAACTTGGAAAATTCTGTCTCTCTCTCTCCCTCTTTTTTGGGGCAGTGAGGGTCAAGTGACTTGCCTGGGGTCACAGAGCTAGTAAGTGTCAAGTGTCTGAGGTTGGATTTCAACTCAGGTCCTCTTGAATCCAGGGCCATTGCCTTTTTCACTACACCATTTAGCTGCCCTTCTCTGTCTTTTTATAGGTTCTGTAATTTCAGAGTCCATTAATAGGTTTGATTTAATGTTGTTTTTGAGGGAAACTCAGGAGAGCTCAGGCAACTTCCTGTCTTCTCTCTGCCATTTTGGCTCTGTCCCCTGAGTCCCTTAGCTTTTGGACCTTGTCAATCTCTTTTGTGTGTTTGTTTTTGGTTTTGTTTGTTTGTTGGGCAATGAGGGTTAAATGACACACAACTAGTAAGTGTTGAGTGTCTGAGGCTGATTTTGAACTCAGGTCCTCCTGACTCCAGGGCCAGTGCTCTATCCACTGCACTACATAGCGGACCCAAGGACCTTTTCAATCTTAAAGCTATAGATTTATTTTTCATGCATTTTTATATTACAATGTCTGTATATATGTATATCTTTCTCCAAATAGAATGCAATATCCTGGAGAGCAGGGGCATTTCATTTTTTTATCCTGGTAACTAGCAGAGCATATGGCACCACTGTTGTTGTTGTTCAGTCATTTCAGTTGTGTCTGACTCTTTGTGATCCCATTTAAGATTTTCTTGACAAAGAACTGTAATGGGGGGCGCAGAGCCAAGATGGCAGAGGAAAGACATTAAAAACATTGAGTTCCTGACACAATTATCCCCAAGACAGTGATAAAACAAGCCCTGGAGCTGCAAAACTCACGAAAAGATTGTCTGAGATTATTTTCCATATTAAAGGGGCCTGTGCTAAGCTGTGAGCCAAGTCCAACCCGATGATTGTGCTAGCACAGAACCCAGACACACGGTACAAGAGGAACTTACCCAAAGACTCTGAAAAATCTACATCAACAGCGTCTTCTGGAACTAAGCTTTTGGTCAGGTGAGAGGACTGAAAGGCTGGCTGGAGGGGGGGTGAGTGGTGGGATATATGGGTATCTGTAGACCCTAAGGAGGAATTCTACTATACCACCACAGCAGGTAACCAGGAAGAAATCCTGAGTGTCATGAGAATAAAAGTTAACGGCTTGAAAAACCAAACGGAAAAGGAGATATAAAAGCTGTCCAAATAAAATAATTGCCTAAGATTAGGATTGAACAAATAGAAGATAGTGAATTTATGAGAAACCAAGACTCAGTAAAACAAATCCAAATGAATAAAAAATATAGAGGGTAATGTGAAATATCTCCTTGGAAAAACAGCTAACTTGGAAAATAGATCCAGGAGAGAGAATTTGAAAATCATTGAACTACCTGAATACAATTACCAAAATAAAACTTTAGACAGCATCTTACAACAGACTAGCAGGGAAAATTGCGCTGATATTCTAGAAGCAGAAGGCAAAATAGAATCAACCAATCACCTCCTGAAAGAAATCCTAAAAGGAAAACCTCCAGGAATATTATAGCCAAATTCCATAGCTCCCAGGTGAAGGAGAAAATATTGTAAGCAAGTAGAAAAATGGAATTCAAATACTGTGGAATTACAATAAGGATAAAACAAGATCTAGCATCATCTACATTAAAGAACTGGAGGGCATGAAATATGACATTCCAGAGGGCAAAGGAAATGAGACTACAGCCAAGAATCATGTACTCCCCAAAACTGAGTATAATTTTTCAGAGGAAAAAATGGGACTTCAATAAAAAAGAGGACTTTTTAGGCATTTCTGATGAAAAGACTTGAACTGAATAGAAAAATGTGACTTTCCAATATAAGACCCTGGAGAAACATAAGAAGGTAAACAGGAAAAAGAAATCATGAGGGATATTAAAAGATTAAACTTTTTACATCCCTACATGGGAAGATAATACTTCTATCTCATAAGAACTTTCTCAGTAAGGAACACATTTAGAGGACACATGTCCAAACTGAATATGAAGGGATGGTATCTGTAAAGCATTTATTTTTTGTTTATCCTTGTTCTTTGTGGGGCAAATAGGGTGGGGTGTCTTATTTCTGGGCCTGATTTGGGTTCAGGCTTCTAGATCCAGGGCTGGTGCTTTGTCCACTGTGCTACATAACTAACCCATCTTGAATATTTAAAACAGGATTGTAGGGCAGGAGGAATGGACTGGGGAATGGCCAAGGGGAGATGTGTACTAGGGAAAGTTAGTTCACATGAAGGAAACAAGAAAAAAGCTTATGAAGGGGGAAGGGGAAGAGGGGAAAGAGTAGGGCAGTGACTGAACCTTACTATCAAAGAGGGAATAAAATACATATTCAAGTGGACATAGTGATATATTTTTGACCAGAGGAAAAGTTGGATGGTGGGTGGAGAAGAGGAGAAGGAGGGAAGGCAGATTGGGGGAGGGAACAGTAAAAAGCAAACACTTTCAAGGTATAACTGCACAAGATAACATAAGGAATTGCTTGATTTCATAGGGAGTGTCGAGGAGCAAGGAAAGAAGAAAAATTTAGAACACAGAATTACTCAAAGTCTTAATCTCATCACATTGGCACAAGGAGGAAATAACATTCACACCCAATTGGGAGGAAGTAATCTATTAACCCTAGGGGAAAGTAGGAGGGGAAGAGGATAACGTGGGAAGGGTGAAAGAAGGAGGGCAGAGAGGGGGAGGGGGCAGTCAGAAGTAAAACACTTTTGAGGAGGAATAGGGTAAAAAAGATAGAAAATAAGTAATATCATGAGAAAGGGAATAGGATGGAGGGAAATAGTTTGATAAGTGGGTTAAATGGCAAAATGTATGGTACCTACTTTGCTGGGTTATTGTGAGAAATTCTTTGTTCGCAAATTTAAGGTAATATATAAAAGTTATGATGAACAGGATGCTATCAAAGAAGAAACCTGGAAGACCTCCATGAACTGAATCAGAGTGAAATGTACTGTATAAAAAATAATAGCTATAGTGTTAAATGATCTGCTGGGAAGCATGTCGTTATTTTCAGCAAGGCAGTGATCTAATATAACAAGGACTTATGAAAATTGCAATCCATCTACAGAGAAAGAACTGATAGTATCTGAAACAGATTGAAACACATGTTTTTTGACAATTCCTTAAAAAAAACAACTGGAATGGTTTGCCATTTTCTTTTCTAGATCATTTTACAGATGCAGAAACTGAGACAATCAGGATGAAGTGATTTGCCCAGGGCCACACAACTAGTAAGTGTCTGAAGCCATATTTGAACTCTGGAAGATAAGTCTTCCTGACACCAAGCCTAGCACTCTGTACACTGCCCAGGCCTAGCTTTCCCATATGCAGTACATAATAATTGCTTTTGAAAAAACTGAGTATATGAAATACTGGCCTCCCCATCTTAATACCCATGTAAACATTCACTACTTCCTATTTTGTATGTAGCTTTTGTTTCTACCTTTCCACCTGTTTGTTCATACTTGTCTTTAGGACTTCAGGAATATCAAGTCTCTGACCAAGCATTGTTTCTGTATTTGGACACATTGTAATTTCTGTAGATAGTGTGTTCTGTGGATGGTAAATTATAATATCAACAATGCCAAGTTAAACTCCCATAATAATATAACATAATCATCATCAAGGGCTTGTAACAACTAATGACCTCAATCCAAACTATGTCTGTGACAGTAAAGACAGAGCATGAAAGAGCCTACAATCAATTCTCTAACAGCCTGACAGTCTGGGCTAATGTTTACTGTACAAATTATGTCAGATGTTATTGCAGAAAATAATAGTCTACTGGGAAAGGAGAAAAGGCAAACACAAAACAAAACAAAAAAGTATATTGCACACTATCATGATACACACACACACACACACACTACAAGCATTATAATACTACAGACTGAATCACATCAATGTGAAGGGAAATATAGTTCTAGGATTTCATTTTTTTAAATTTTACTAAGTCAATTATAAATAATCACAAAATTATACTGCCATGAACTTCAATTTATCTCATTCAAATTTTATAATAGGTACTTATTTCTCCTTCATAAATCCATGAACTTGAATTCAATATTTCCTTAGATAAAATGAGTGGTTGCCAATAAATTATAAGCTTTAGCAAGAGTTAGACTTTTAAACATTTATTAAGGAGAATGAGAATTTGGTAAAGAGAGAAGAAAAAGACCTACATTCATCTATCTATTAAAGGGAGAATGCATTTCTAGCTCCCTTCTCCACCAGAGTTCTCAGGAAAAAGCCCCAGTCAGAACACCAGGCTCCCCTCTTCTTCCTCCCACAAGCAAACATCACTTCCTGACTCCAAAGAAAAGACTACTGGTCTTGCCCTCAAAGACCTTCACTTCATGGCAGCATATTTATTTTTTGAGGCCCTGAATACAAATAGTCCCTATCACTTTAAAAATAAAGATGTTTGTGGACATTAATATCCTGCTGATATTCAATATCAACAGAAGTTAACTTATTTATTTATTTATTTATTTATTTATTTTTGGCCTTCATGACAACATTTGAGAAAAAGCAAACCAAATTCTTTCTTGTTTTAGTCTGGTGGCTGCTCAGTTAGGTTTTTCTTGTAAAGTGCCAAAGAAAAAATTAACCAGTCTTGCAAAGCTAGTTTTCATGACCTATTCAATTAAACTATGAATTTTAGTGGAAGTCTTAAAGAAAAAGTTGGTTGTTATGAGTAGAGTGTTAAGCATCCTATTGATTCTTTTTTCACTTTTCTGTTTTTTTTTTTCCATTGGTCTGTGAGAATTGGAATGACAAACCTTGCTGGGAAAGATATTGCAGGGAAGCTCTACCATGAGGAAAAAGCATGTCATTTAGAATCCATGTGACTCAAGCTTCTGGAACCCGACATCTGAAAGTTGCCTGGCATCCAGAAGTTGTATCAATAAAACCACCTATGGGACCTGTCAATCAGAGCTACCAGCCAACTAGCTTGGAACTGTGTGTGTGTGTGTGTGTGTAAGGCTCTGTTTCCTGTTTCACATGAGGCTTCTGGGAGAAGCCCCTGGAGAAGGGACTTTTTGATTGGAGACTTCGGCTGAGGAGCAAACGACAGGCAGGATAGGGAGAGTAAGCAAATTTCATACTTGATCCAAGTGTTTCTCTTTACTTACCCCTAATATATGTAACGATTGGAATGACACCACTTGCTGGAGACTTACTGTAGAAAAGCTCTGCTGTGAAGTGAAGGTCTTTGAGGACAAGACCAGGAGTCTTTTCTTTGGAGTCAGGAAGTGATGTTTGCTTGTGGGAGGAAGAAGAGGGGAGCCAGGCATTCTGACTGGGGCTTTTTCCTGAGGACTCTGGTGGAGAAGGGAGCTAGAAATGAGCTCTCCCTTTAATACATAGATGAATGTAGGCCTTTTCTTCTCTCTTTACCAAATTCTCATTCTCCTTAATAAATGTTTAAAAGTCTAACTCTTGCTAAAGCTTATAATTTATTGGCAACCACTCATTAGATATTTTAGACAGAATAGCTAGAATTTTAGCCCTTAACAGATGGCTGACCATGAAGAGGAAAGCTGAACCTCAGTCTTCTGATCTTCTGGTTGGGTAAGAAATTTCCCCTACCCTGTCCCTTTAAATCTGAAATACTGCTGAATTGCTAGGCGTTTTCCCTTTAAACTTTTTCAAATGGACCTTTTAAACTGCCTAATTACCTTATTTGGGATTTTAGTCTGTTTAACCAGACAAATGGGAGATAAGATCATGTTAATGCTTTGTTTTCGTGGATCTTCTATTTTTCTTTTTGTTGGAGGAGCCAGCAAGGTGATTACACAAGGGAATATAAATAGGCCCCCTCTCCCAGACATGCTTTTTCAGAGAAAGTTCTGATTTCTTCAGCTTTTCCAAATTCTAACACTAATTGTTGCTCTAATTTTGCATGCCTGGAAGCTTCTCTAGAAACTTTTAATTCCCTAGAAGCTGGGGAAGGGGAAAACAGGCCTGAATTTGATTCCTGGGGTGTACACTATGTGGGAGAGGTGGTCCCCTCCCCTTCTCTAGGGACCCCACCTCCTCCCCCTCCTCTCTTAGATTCTCCTGCCCGGGAAGTCCAGAGATCTAATGCACATACACAGCTTTCTCTACCTGCATTTTCGGCCTTACCTCAGCTGAACTGTGCTCCTGAGACTACCTTAGAAAACCCTTTAAATTCCAGATATGCTCGTTTTGTTCATAATTTTGCTAATCTGCTTTTGTCTTTAATTAGTAACTTTCTAAAGTATTCACATTATGAAAGGACCAACAGGCAATATAGAGGTGTTAAAGAAGAAAACCTTAAGCTGAATAGTTCAAGACTCCGCTTCTTTTGCATTGGAAGGGTACATATTTTACAGAAATGTAGAAGTAAGCAGCAAGGTATTGATATGAGTATTGGGGATTTTAGATATAGGAATCAAAAGGGTTCTAACTTTACTCAGAGTATTAATGTCAGTTCAGAGGTTACGTAGGATTTCTATGCTATTACATATACATTTTTAAATTAATGGTATGGGTTTATTTTCATAGAGATTTTCATGCTTTTGTGATTGTGTTTTATATTTAGTTTTTAAAACAAGGAGAATATTTGTAAAAGCTTTTTATAGCCATGTGATAAAGATTATATTTTATAATACTCTTATTAATATTAAGATCATATTCATTTAGATTTCCCTAGTTTGAATTTTATTGTCTTTTATACTTTCATGTATATTTTCTTCTATTCATTCATCTATCTAATTTTGAAACATTGCAAGATGGTTTTGATTTCATAATATGATATTAATTCTGGGAGTATTGTGCTCTCATATTCTGAGTTGTTTGTTTTTGTTATTTTTTTCTCTCAACTGATTATTTGATCAAACTCTATAAAGCATTTCCCTAGCAAATTGGTTGCCATGGCAAGTGTAAATTGATGCTAGAAGTATTATTTTTTGATAAGCATATTCAAAAAAAAGAGGGGAACATTTGTAAAAGTCTTCTTTTTTCAAAAAAAAGTTTTCTTTGAGATTGTGTTGTGCTTTAACTTGTATTTAAATATGTTCTGATTTTTCACAAAAGTAATTGTATACTTAGTAAAAAAGAGGGGTATTATTTGAAATTGTTGCATAATTATATATTATATTCTGAGTCAAGATGTATTCACATTTGTTGCGATCATTTATTATCCTCAATTTTTAAATCCATATGAGACTTGGATTATGGGAACTTATCATTTAAGACACTAATTGCCTTTATTCTGAGTTATCAGATGCCAGTTGGCCAAGATGCCATCCAATCACAAGAGGAATACATGCAAGAGTAGACACTGAACTGTCACATGAGCGGAGACATGCATGAAATCAAGGTATGGCCGAGGGAACGGCTTTTGACAAATGTTGAGGTTGGATTCTCTTGATTTAATATTTTATTTTATTTCCCCCACAATACTGTACAGATGGCTGGAAGTTTTGATCCCACCCATCTCATTCTTCACCTGGCTTCTATGCCCCCTCCTATATGCCTGATGCCATGGACATCTCAATCCCATGCATCTGATTAAGTCTGACTCAGTTTCCTCCAATATGATCGGTGGCATGGATATATATTCCATCCAACTATTTAATGTCTGGCATATTGCATGGGCAGTATATATTGCTCAAGTGTGGGAATGCTCATATCCCATCATTTCTCTGTTCTTTTATGGTAACCCCCATATCTCATATTATCTCAGGTGTCATGATAAATACAGTGTTGAATTTGGCCTTGACACCTGTTTCCAATTATATTAGATTTTTAAATTTCTCATAATGGCATTAGGATAATTAGGCAAATGATGCAAAAAGTGAAGAAACAAAGCTAAAAATTATTTTTAAAAATTAATATCGCAGCAACTGTCTTCTCAATTACCCTCCATAAGGGGGGACTAGAGTAATATTAAGTTTTAGAGAATGTTTCAATTTTTGTTTTAATTATATGTTTCATGTATAACAACTAAGATTCTGAATTCTCTTAGACAAGATTTTGAGAACTTTCATTGTTTGATTTGATTATTGACAAAGCTATTTTAAAGTTATGTTAAGCTCAATTTTGTAGGAAAGATTCCTGGCTTATTATCAGCACCCACACATCAACCCCTGAAAAGACTTCCATTCCATGACTACACCTAGAGGACATCTGAGAAAAGACTTTCAGAGACTTTAAATGAACAGTTTTGTTTTGTTGTTGTTGTTCTTTTCCTCTTTTCTCTTTCTGTTATAATATACACCATCTGTAACATGTACTCTCTGTAGAGGCCCTCCCTTTGCGAGACCAATGTCAGAGCATCAGTTCATGAGGACAAAAAATTGCCCCTCTGGACAAAACTTTCCTCTCTTCCTTTTCTATATTGTTATTAACATATTGTTAGTTAGCATAGGTTATTATTTTCTGTTATTTTTGACAGTTTCATCAAGGAAACGTCCCGTTTCTTGAGGAAACAAAGCAGGGACTGTAATGATTGGAATGACGCCACCTACTGGAGACTTACTGTAGAAAAACTCTGCCATGAAGTGAAGGTCTTTGAGGGCAAGACCAGGAGTCTTTTCTTTGGAGTCAGGAAGTGACGTTTGCTTGTGGGAGGAAAAAGAGGGGAGCCTGGCACTCTGACTAGGGCTTTTTCTTGAGGACTCTGGTGGAGAAAGGAGCTAGAAATGCACTCTCCCTTTAATAGATAGATGAATGTAGACCTTTTCTTCTCTCTTTACCAAATTCTCATTCTCCTTAATAAATGCTTAAAAGTCTAACTCTTGCTAAAGCTTATTATTTATTGGTAAACACTCATTAGATGTTTTAGACAGACTAGCTAGAATTTTAGCCCTTAACATATACTTTAATAAATACTTAATGCCCAAAGATTGGAGCTATATGTTTTCTAATTTAAGGTGATCACATTAGATTTTAGACATCATAGCTAGAATTTTAACCCCTTACAGGTCAAAATTTATGTTTCACATTGTGAAAAAAATAAATTTAGTTAATAAATCTTAATCTAATCTTAAAAAATTTTAACTGTATTTATATGAAAAATTATGATTATATGAAAAATTATAAGTTTAGAAAAATTATAATTGGGCAGTAAATCCAATCTGGATTACCATTTAAATGTAGAAATATTTTGACTGACTAGGGCTAATTAGGGGGGCCTAATCTGACTGGGGTACTTAATCTGGGACTGTTGACTGTTTGGTTATCTGACTGCTATTAAATTAATATGGGCCATTTATAAAGTTCCACAACACTGCTCCACTCCCAAAATTGATAAGCAAAAGATCAAGAAGCCTCTTCCATTTTAACAGCAGAGGGTTTATTTATGACATACAAATTAAAATTAAGAATACAGGGAAATAAAATGTACAACCTGACTGTGTTCAAGTGTGTTTCTTTCCATATACTGAGCATGGAACATTTTTAGCTTCCTCCTGTGTACCAATGGACCTTCTTCTAGTGTTCCCCTCACTGAAAAGCCCTCCTGCCCCGTATCGGCCTCTATCCCTTCTTGCTCTTAGTTTTTTCTCCTTCCCCTGTCTCTAAGTGCTCCAGCCTTTCTATTCTCTTAATCTTCACTTTCTCCAACCTGTACCCTGTGCTGACTGCTTCTGTTCTCTCCCTCGGCCCCCTTACTGTCTAACTCCCTGGTATATATAACTTCCTTCTCTCCACTCAAACCTCAGGGCTCCCTGCACCCCCACACAAGCCAAATTAATCCACCAGTGGCAATAGGGCTGCAAGCTGGGGGGGGGGGAACACTCAAGCTTCCAGTGTGTACCACACCCAGGGCTCCAGAGGCCCATGCCCCATGTTGTGCACCCAGGGACATCGACATGGGCTACGCCAGAGGCCGGCCGAGCCCAAGATCTCTCAGATAGATCTGCTTAGGGTGGAGGGAGCTGGGGCTTTTCCCCCCAGTTGTCTGACCTGGTGTCTTGTACAGCCCACTGTGCTTTTTTAGCTCATCTGAAGTAGAGGGGGAGGGGCACCAGCCCCTTCCACACAGAAAAGAAAAACCTGAGGGCCTAAGGCTTTCTAATCTCATCCCAAAGGTAGGGTACCAAATCAAAATAAATTTCCACAACATAAATTTCTTTTTTGGTGCCCGTGAAAAAATGATAAAAATGATTATTATCAAGCCTAAAGAAGAATCAATCAAAAACTATGTTAGATTTTTGTACACTGTAGGAAAGACTTACATGTTGGATATTAAGTATACTTTTACATGGCAAACTATACTGTTGATAAAAATGTAAATTTTCTTGCAACTGAAAAATAACAAAAAACATTTTAATAATCAACTTCTTTAAAGAAATAGTTAATGAAATGATTCTTTAATTTAAAACATCAAAATTTCCCTCTTGATTAAGGAGTACTAGTATAAGGCCTCAATGTTGTTTGCAGATTGCATTGAGTAATTGGGGTTTATGCACATTGAGCACACTGAGAAGATTTCAAGTTCCATCCTGATGGCATGACTTATGCCATGAAACAACTGTACAAAAGAGAAAGAGAAAGAGAGAGAGTGAGGGAGACAGAGAGACAGATGGCGAGAGAGACTCACTGCTAGATTTTTCTAATCCAATACAGTTCAGTGCAGTTTAGTACAAGACAATCCAACTCAAAAAATATTTTTGAGTACATGATATGTGTGTGAATGCATATATATAATAATATATATGCAAATACATTTTAACATTTTTAAAAGGGAAGAGAACTTGTAGAATATTACATTTTGTATATATAAATATATATGATATATTCATCTAATTTATATATATATATATATATAGAATATCTTTATATTTGTCTAAATACATTGCTTTTGTGATTTCCAAAGAAACACATTTCCCTACCAAATATCCATTTTACTCTACAAAGAACAAAAAATATAAAAACTAGGGTTTTAACTGTCTTTTTAGGGAATAAGCAATTATATTGTATAATTTATAAGGTGTGATATTCTCTTGAAGCACATCATTTGAGGTGACTTTCCTACTGCCTTATGTCATTGACCAGTCATGTCACCTGAGTGTTAGCTTCCTCTTCTCAGGGCTGTAGGGGTAGCCATGTGAGGTATGAAGTTGTGTTTTGCTCACATCATATTTCATGAACCATGCACAGTGTGCTTCTATCTATATTCAAATGAAAATTTAATTAGTCTGTGTCAATTAGCTTTCAGAAAAGAGTATTTATTAAGATGCTATAGTGAGAACATTTCATTCAAAATAGTCCCTCCCTTCCCAAACATCTGTGACACACTTTCCCCCCAAATACCTCCAGAGCTCAGGGAAAAGTGGGTTTAAGTTCAGAGGTCGCATGTGACAAAGGGTTAAATAACAGCCCCTAGAAGATAGAAGTCCCTTCCTCACCTTTGCATGTTGCTCAAGAAGGTCCCCTTTTGTATGGAAGAGCTTTCTTTCATCATGGAGCCAAGACTGCCTTTAATCAAATCCAGCCAGCTCTCAGCTCCCAATGCAAACTCTGCCACCAGAACCTGCTATTCTACGGGAATGATATTAGAACACTGATTGCTAGATTAATGTTTGTATGTGGCTTTTAGGTTTGCAAAGTGCTTCATGCATTTTAATTAATTTGATCCTTATGATGATGCAATGAGGTAAGTGCTACAATAATACTTATTTCACAGGGGAACTAATTGAATTTAAGACACTTGAAGTAACTTGCTTGTGGTGTACAGTTATGAATGTCAGTAAGTCAACATTTGAACTCAAATTTTCCCTGCCTTCAAGTCTCTTCTTCTAGTAAGGGTAACACCTAGCATTGTTTTCTTTTTAAAATAATTAATTAATCAATCAATCAATTATTTGTTTTGTTTAGAATTTTATTTCCCAAATTACATGAAAAAACAAATTTTCAGTAGCTGTGTGACCCTGGGAAAGTCACTTAACCCCAATTGCCTCACCAAAAAAAAAATTGAACCAATTTTAAAAAATCTGTGTTCTAAATTCCCTTTCTCCCTCCCTCCTCACACCCTCCTTAAGAACTCAAGTGATTCAATATAAGTTAAACATGTATAGTCATGCAAAACATTTCCATATTAGTTGGTTTGTGAAAGAAAACAGACAAAAACACTTCAGAAAATGGAATTAGCAAAAAAAAAATATGCTTCAATCTGTATTCAGATACCACCCATTGTTTCTCTGTAGACGGATTGTATTTTCCCTAAGTCCTTCAGAGTTGTCTTGGATCATTGTCTTGCTGAAAATAACTAAAGTCATTCACAGAAGATCATCTTACAATGTTGCTGTTATTTTAGATACAGTAAATTCCATTTTGCATCAGCTCATGTAAGTCCAGATTTTTCTGATTATCATGCTGTTCATTATTTTTATAGTAAATTACATTTATATAGTACTTTAAATAGAGATTTCCTTACAATAAACCCATTAAGTTGATTATTTCAACAACAGTAATAGATAACATTTATATAATACCTTATACCTGACAAAGAATTTTTTTACAATAGCCCAGAAAAGTAGGTACCACACATTTTATCATCATCATCAATCATCATCAATCAATCCTCCTCCTCATCAGTCAATCCTCACAAGCATCCAATCCTTATCAATCCATCCATCACTCAATCAATCATCATTGTCATCATCATCTTACATTGCTCTTGCCTCTGCATCAAATATTTTTTCACAGTTACTACTGCTAAAATTTTTTCCCTCCCGGGGCAGCTAGATGGCGCAGTGGTAAAGCACTGGCCCTGGACTCAGGAGTACCTGAGTTCAAATCCGACCTCAGACACTTAACACTTACTAGCTGTGTGACCCTGGGCAAGTCACTTAACCCCAATTGCCTCACTAAAAATAAAAAAAAAAAAATTTTTAAAAAAATTGTTTCCCTCCCACCTATTCCCTCCCCATGATATTTACTCTATTTTCTAACTTTCACCCTTTATATCCTGAAGTGTTTTGCTTCTGAATGCCTTCTCCCCCTGCCCTCCCTTTTTTCACCGCTTCCTCTTATCCCCTTCCTCTCCTACTTTCCTCCAGGGAAAGATAGTGTGTATGCTATTCCCTCATTGAGCCAATTCTTATGAGAGAAAAGCTCATTCACTTCTCAGCACCTCCCCTATTTTCCCCTCCACCTCATAAGATTTTTCTTGTTACTTTTATGTGAGATATTTTACCCCATTCTACCTCTCCCTTTCCCTTTCTCCCAGTGCATTCCTCTAACCCCTTAATTTTATTTTAATGATATCATACCTTCATATTTAACTCATACCTGTGCCTTCTAAATATACTCTGTTTAGTTGCCCTAATAATGAGAAAGTTCTTATGAATTACAAGTATCACCCTCTCATGTAGGAATGTAAACAATATACCCTTTTAATATCCCTTATGATTTCCTTTTCCTGTTTACCTTTTTATGCTTCTCTAGTTTCTTGTATTTAAAAGTCAAATTATCTATTCAGCTCAGATCTTTTCATCACAATTGCCTGGAACTCTTCTCTTTCATTGAATTCCCATCCACACCCCCACCCCCCGAAAGATTATATTCAGTTTTGCTGGGTAGGTGATTCTTGGTTGTAATCCCAGTTCCTTTCCCTCTGGGATATCATACGTCATGCCCTCTAATCCTATAAGGTAAATTCTGCTAGATCTTGGATTATCCTGACTGTCACTCCACAGTACTTGAATTGTTTCTTTCTGGCTGCTTGCAATATTTTCTCTATGAGCTGGAAGTTCATTTTGGGATCTCTTTCAGGAGGTGATTGTGGTTTCTTGGAAGATGAAGTCTAAGTTCTTTTTGTGATCATGGTTTTCAGGAAGTCCAATAATTTTCAAATTATCTCCCCTGGATATATTTTCCAGGTCAGCTGTTTTTCCAAGTATATATTTCACATTGCCCTCTAATTTTTGATTTGTTTGGATTTGCTTTATTGTTTCTTTATTTCACATAAAGTCATTAGCTTCCATTTACTCAATCCTAATTTTTAAGCAATTATTTTCTTCAGAGAGATTTTGTATCTCCTTTTCCATTTGGCTCTTCCAAGCTCTTGACTTTTTTTTTCATGACCCATCTGCATCACTCTCATTGCTCTTCCCATTTTATTTCTTCTGCTTCTCTTACCTATCTTCAAAGTCCTTTTTGAGCACTGCCATGATCTGAGACCAATTCACATTTTTTTGGAAGGATTGGATATAGAAGCTTTGACATTGTAATCTTCTGAGGATGTATTTTTATCTTACTTGTCACCAAAGAAGCTTTCTAGGGTCCACATTTTTTTTGTTTGCTCATTTTGCCAGCCTATTTCTTTACTTTTCACACCTTCTTGAAGTGGGATACTACTCCCAGAATGCACTGTTCCAAGCTTCAGGGTGACTCAGGTGGTACAATTTAAGGAGGAGCATGTTCCCTACTCTCCTGACCTGTGCTCTGGCCTTTAAGTAACCACAGGCCTGCTTGCCCTCTGACCCAGAAGACAATCCTGTTCTACTGGGGCTGCAATCTCTGGTGTGTCTGCTCTTCTCCTCAACCTGGGCTGCCACTCAAGATCTCAAACTGGATCCTAGCTTGGGCAAAACAACAGAATCCTGTCTCAGCACCAACAGAGACCCCTGTAATCTTCCCCTGGCCAAACACTGAACCTTGTCACCATCTGTGGGCTGAGTTCCAGGAGCAACTACTGCCACAGTCAATTCCAAGGCTCCTCTGGGGTGGCATGCCTGGGGCAGAGTCTGAGTGTCATACTTTCATCCTGGCATATAAATCTTTTTTGTCAACCTTGTAAGCTGTCTTTGGCTGGACCATGATCATTTTTGTAGGTTCTTCTGCTCCAGGAATTTTGTTATGGCATTATTTAAATGTATTTGGAGGGGTCTTGAGGAGAACTCAGGAAAGTCACTGCCTTTTCTCCACCATCTTGGCTCAGCCCCAGAAGTCAACCTAGCTTGCTTTAAAGGTTCTCAAGGTTCTCTTATAAATATACTGGTGATGTGGATGGGGAGGTAGGGAAGTAGATCTAGACTGAGGTCTAAGTGAAAAGGCTTTACTAAAATTCCTATATAGCTCCTCATTAGAAATTTTGCTAGAACCCTCCATCCTAGTTCATATTCACTCTAGTCCCTTTGGGTATACTTTTTATTCTTTCTCTTTTTTCACAAAGTGGATATACACATTATCATCAAAACAGCTTCAATAAATTTTCAAATCATATCACCAGTTAATTATTTGAATGAGAATGAGCAAATAAACAAATTAATGATTAAACAAACAAATAAATAGATAAATAAATAAATAAATGAATAAATGAAAATTTATTTAGCACTATGTACCAACTACTATCCTTATAGTTGAGGATAGAAATGGAAATACTAAGGAAATCTCTGCCCACAAGGAACTCATACGTAAATTCAGGAAGACAACATTTAATAGAAGATTAGGGTGAATAAATCCTAAGAGTTCAGTGGAGGGATAAATGGCAAGTCCCAGGAGTCCAAGGATTGCATTGGTAGGTTAGATTGAAGTGTTCAGCCCTGGAAGATTTTTATCATTTTTGTGATCCTTATTTAGACCTTCCTTAAAAACTCTATATTTACATTGCTACTAAAATTGATCTTGTTTTTTATTTATGTAAATTGAAAACATACATTTAAAAGGCCACTAATAAAAATAATACTGGACAATAGGATTAGAAATTTTGTGGAAGATATTTGCCCATTGAGCTTCTATTCTAAAATTTACTGCCAAAATCTTAGGAAGAATTAACAACACTTACCTTTACTTCCTCTCTTCCCACTCACTTCATGCAATCTGGCTTCCAACCTCGCTAATTGACTGAAAGTACTTTTTAAAAGGTTACCAACAATCTTTTAATTGCCAATTCCAATGGCTTTTTTCCAGTCCTCTTTTGCTTCTCTATAGTCTTTGATATTGAGAATCATGCTCTCCTTCTAAGTATCCTCTCCTTTCTTTAGCTCCCTGGTTATATTATCTTCTAGTTCCCTTTCTATCTCCTTGATTGACATGCTTTTAGCATTTTATGGTGAATAATTATCCATTTCCCAACACCTCAGCATAGGCATTACCCTGGGCTTTCTCCTGAGCCTCCTTTTGTTATTCTTCCTCTCTTGGTGATCTCACCAGTTTTTATGACTTTAGTAATCATTTGTATATAGAAGGATTCCAAATCTAAGTGCCTTGCATTCCCCAGAATTGCCAATTGTGTGTTGTACATTCCCTCCAGGGATATTGTCAGAACCTCAAATTCATATTGTCCAAACTTGTAACCTCAACAATCTCTTTCAGTCTCCTTTACCTCCTACATCAAATCTGTTGCTAAATCTTATATTGCTTCTGCCTTCACAGTATTTCTCATATCCATTCCCTTTTATCTATTCACCCATTGCACTATTTCAGATGTCTGTCATCTCTCATTTGGACTACTAAAAGCAGCTCTACTGCTTCAAGTCTTTTCTGTATCTATTTTTCCACACAATTAAAAAAAATGCTATTTCATGTCCCTGATAGAAAACCTCAAGTAGCTCCCTACTGCTTTGAGGATTAAGTAGGTACTTATCAGAGTGCCTGGCACATAGTATGTGTTTACTGGTTGACTACTGCAAAGCCTGTAACTCAAGGTACCCTATGATCCTTCCTATTGTCAAGATATTAGGAGACACCCTGTTTTATCAAGCTAAGGCCCAAAAAGCAAGCTGTGCCCTGACCTTGACATAAAAACAATCATTTGTGTTCACCCTTTGGATGATGCCATCCTCTAACAAGATCACACAATTATAGCATTGATTTGACTAGCACCAGGTATTCTCTGAACTCAGACAAGTATGAGAAAAGGTCAGACAAATACCCATATTCTGGTCATGAAGTCCTACTATGAGTTGAACTCATCTCATTGTTGTTGTTTTGTTACCCCCTTGTTATCAGGGCTACAGCTCACTTCATAGCAATTGTTATAAGTATTAAGATCTCACCACATTGCCTTGGGTTCTCTCACTAGGGGCAGTGCCTGGCACATGTGTCTATAGCCCCTCCTTGTTTGCAAGCCATTTCTCTTACTTTGATATTAAACTTCTGTTTTATTGCTGACTCTCCTTCCTCTAGCCTTCTCTGTTTGTCTCCAGACATTCACAGGTTAGAGGCCAGTTCCATCAAGGTAACAATGCCATC
Source organism: Dromiciops gliroides (assembly GCF_019393635.1). Lineage (NCBI taxonomy): Eukaryota > Metazoa > Chordata > Mammalia > Microbiotheria > Microbiotheriidae > Dromiciops > Dromiciops gliroides. Next base: position 202,674,378 of record NC_057861.1, on the reverse strand, counting down.
ATATCCTTGTTTGGCATGAGTGTCTTTCTCTAAACAGTATATTCCAGTAAAACTAGAGCACTTTGTAACAATTGGAATGACGCCACCTGCTGGACACTTACTGTAGAAGAGTTCCGCCCATGAAGTGAAGGTCTTTGAGGGCAAGACCAGGAGTCTTTTCTTTGGCGTCAGGAAGTAACCTTGGCTAGTGGGAGGAAGAAGGAAGAGACGAGCTCTCTGTCTCGCTCTTTTTTCCTGTGGACTCTGGCAGAGAAGGGAGCTAGAAATGTGCTCTCCCTTTAATAGATAGATGAATGTAGGCCTTTCTTTTCTCTTTATCAAATTCTTATTCTCCTTAATAAATGCTTAAAAGTCTAACTCTTGCTAAAACTTATAATTTATTGGCGACCACTCATTAGATATTTTAGACAGCTTAGCTAGAATTTTAGCCCTTAACAACTTATCACCCAAAGCAACTTTCTATCTTACAACTATAGCATGAGTACAAGCCATGTACAATGTCTAGAGTCCTATTCAGTAGAATGTAAGTCATTTATTTGGGGCCACAGACTAATCTGTTTTCTCTGGAGAGAAATTCTGAGTGACAAAGTTTTGAGCACAATCCATTTAATAGTAAGATTAACAATTACCAACAAATGGGTTCAAGAACCTCTTTTGAAGACCAAAGATCTTCAGTGAGGGCAAACAGTCTTTTAAAATAATTAGCAAGATGACAGAGCAAAATCACCAGTAATATAGATATATCTTCTTCTGATTGGCTGATAACATATTATTGAGATTACATTATTTGGGCCCTTATTCCAAAACACCCTTAAGGCAGACAAGACATATGACTCCTGTTATAAGACAAAGGATATCATTTGAAGGGATTATTATGTAGGCAGCATGGGAGTTGCTACAATAGTTTAAATTTCTGAGAGATAACCTCTTATGTTAATGAAGTTTTTCTAGAAAGGTGATGGGTGGGGTAACAAAAGTGCAAGTAATTATAAGCTAAAAGCTTGACTTTTAGGCAAGTTTCTCCAGAGTGTTAATGGTAGGTGAACTTTACAAGGGTAAGGGACAAAGAAAGGGAATATTAAATCTAGTTTTATTAAGTCTTAGCAAAATAGAATTAAAATCAATTTTCACTTTTATGGTTTTTAATAACAGTAGTAGTAGTTATTGTAGTAATAGTAGGAATAACTATCATCCATCAAGTATTTTAAGGTTTGGACAGTACTTTGAAAATATTTTCTCATTTTACCCTCACAATAACACTGAGAGGTGAGGGACTTTAGGTACATTAAAGTAATCCAGTGACTTGAGAACTGATCTTGGACTCAGGAAGTCCTGAGTTCAAACTCAGCCTCAGATACTTATTAGAGCAATGATCCTAAGCAATTCATTTATCTTCAGTTTCCTCATCTATAAAGTGGTGGTAATTACAGCACTTATTGCCTGGTGGAGGAGTTAACAGATAAACTGGGGCTTTAGCCCTGATCAATAGTTCCTAAAAGGGTTAACAGAGAAACTTATGTTTGTGTTCTTAGAGTAACCAAGAGGGTTCAAGTCCCTATCAACCCTCCCCAACAACAGAGACTGTAACTAGGGAGTATTAACCATTAATAGTCATTAATATCCCTAGATGACAGGACACCTAGAAACCAGATCTGAAATAAAGATATACAAACAACACAGAGACCCCTGGGTCTGACAAGTTTAAGCATGTCTTTATGATCATGTGCAGAAAAGACCAAATGTGTCCTTAGGTTCACCTTATGATGTGTAAACCCCAAAAACACACCTCCAGGGAAAAAGGTACCCACCTTGGAGGTTGTCTTAGGACCCTAGGAAGTCCAAATTAGGATAAGACCCCTCATGAACCTCCCACAAGGAGGAGATTAAGATAATGAGGAGATAACCTACTCTTTCTCATTATAAATATAATTATTCTTCCCCCTATTTGAGACACCTTTCTCCTTTTGGTGGTATCCCCGTGGTCAGCAGTCTTTCAATAAAACTTGGCAAACTGAGTCACTGAGTCTTGTAATTCTTTGGGATCCCTCACAGTGAATTAAATTTGATCAATTAAACCTACTCCGTACATCAATGCCCAGGTTTGTTTTGAGGGCAAGATGTGATAAAAATTGTAAAGTGCTTTGCAAAATATAAAGCACTATATAGATGTTAGTTATTTTATTACTATTAATCTTTGAATCATCAGTGCCTACCACAATGACTTGCACACAGTGAATGCTTAATGGATTCGTATTATATTGTGCTTGTTGAAATGATTGATGATAAAGACTATTTGTGTTATTGAATGCTGCTGACAATGTATTAACTTTGCCTGATCCCAGAGATGTGAATTACTAGAGAGCAATCAAAATGACTTAAAATGAGGGCTATGGAAACCAAATGAAGAAAGAAAATAGACAGACAGACAGACAGACACACACACACACACACACACACCGGCTATTTTGTAAAAGAAATTTCCTTTAACCCTCCTTGTTACTACTACTTCAAAGCATCCCCTAGCCCTCTCTATGGACTTTCCTATGCAAAATGCATTTAAACCTGACCCTGCTTCTCCTCCTGGACACTCCAGCACTCTAGTGTTGCATGATGGCACTGGATCTCTCTGTTTCTATTAAAAATCCCTAGCTTATGTACTTTGATAGAATTCTTTATTTCAGGTTGACAGTGTCTAAGATAACTTTTTAATATTTGACTGACCTTTATTTAAGACCAGTTCCAAATCTACCTGGATGATTGATTACTTACTAGCTTGTTGATAAAGTATCCCATACTACTTTTATGGAAAAAATGGAAAACTGGAATCAGTTTACATTTATATATTTATTTATATATATATATATATATATATATATATGTGTGTGTGTGTGTGTGTGTATACACACATATATATAAATACACATACATATATATGTGTGTGTACATACATATATATGTGTGTGTACATACATATATATGTGTGTGTGTACATACATATATATGTATGTACATATACACACACACACACAGAACTGGTTTAATGGTTAAACTTAAAGAGTAGACATTATAAATTTATTGATGCCAGCTTTGTGGGAAGTTTCTAGTAGAGTTCCAAAGGAATCTGTGCCTTATCTTTGTTAGTTTACCAGTTCTATAAATGATGAATAACGTTTACAAAAGGATGCTTGTGAAACATGCAGATGCCTCAAGTTTGCAGTGGGGCAGAGGTAACACACTGGATATTAGAGACATTCTCTATAACATTTTTGCTGTAGGTTTAGTTTCAATCAACCAAAATGAAATGGATTAGGAACAACTGAAAAGTCTTATCCAGGGATTCCAAAAACTAACTTCACATGCACACATTGATGGTTAGACATGGTTAGATGGCAGGTTGTCTGAAATCAATCCCTATATTAATTGTCTGTACTCCCTCTCCTCTCACTATCTTCTTAACCTTCTGCAGTTTGGATTCTTACCTCATCAGCTGAAATTTCTGTCTTTCAAATTACCAGTGATTTACAATAGCAAGATATACATTATCAAATCTAATGGCTTTCTCTCAATCCCATCTTTCTTGAGTTCTTGCAATATTTGGCGCTGTTAGTTTTCTTCTACTGGATATTCTCATCTCTTTGATTGCTTTTTGTTTGGGGGGGAAGGTGGGGGAGAACATTTCTTTTTTCTTGGTTATTCTACCTATCTGCCTTCTCAGTATCTTTCCTGAGAGTCCCTTTCATCCAGCACTTTGTTGTGGTGGCAGAACTTCATGTGGACTTCTAAGGAAAAGCAAGGATTTCTTTCTGGCTATACTGTGTAGATCTAAGCTAGGGTTTTCCATGCTATTAGGGATCTGTTCTCAACCTCTTGTCTTCACTAACTTCTAAAACAATTTAATAAATATTTAAAAGCCTAAACTCTTACTGAAATTATGAGTAAATCTTAGCTATTCCCCCCCCCCCAGATTGGGGGGGCAGGTTAGGACCCACATTAGATTTTAAACATCGCAGTTTGGCCACCATGAAGGGTACAATTAAAAAGTCATTATGTGCTATTTACTATGCTAAATACTTAGATAGGGACAGCTTCTGGGAGGTCGGGTGACCTGAAAATCAGGAGGTTCAATGGGTCTAAGGGAATTCCCATGGGTATATTAAGGGATAACTCTGGATTCAGTGCTGCCAGGACCACTGAGTCAAAATGTGGTAAGTTATGCATGTTCATTCGGAACATATCCATAACCAAAAAGAACTCAATCAAGAAAAATAATGCTGAGCAATAGGGGTGAGTCATGCTAGGGTACAGAATGGTGTGAGAGATTTGGCCATACAGGGGAAAATGCATAGGGTCCAAAAGAGAGTCTATATATCATGTCTAGTATTCCATGTGAGTTCTGCCCTTGAATTGCCATCATGTAATAGACTTTCTGAATTGAATATCCTATAGGTATTTCAAATTCAACATGGACAAAATAGAATTTATAATTTTACCCCCAAAGTGAATCTCTTCTTCTGTTACTGTCAAAGGCACCACCTGGTAAATCAAATTTGAAACCTGGTTGTCATCAGTTATTTCTCACTCTCATTTACCTTATTTATTCAATCAATTGCCAAAGGTTATCTTTCCTACAGTATCTCTTATATGCATCTACCCTCTTTCTAATAAGTCACCCTATTAGTTCAAGCCTTCATTGCCTCTCACATGGACACATAATTATCATCTCATTGGTCTTCCTGCCTCAAGTGTTTTTCCACACATAATCCATCTTTCACATTCCTGCTAAAGTGATTTTTACTAAAGAAAAGTCCTGAAAATGTCATTCCCCTATATAATAAACTGCAGTCCCTGCAAGATTATATTTTTTTGTTTAATATTCAAAATTCTGAACAACCTTTCCCCTTCCCACCTAGCTTTTTAGATTACAATCCCCTTCATGTATTCTATGATCTAACCACACATGCCTACTTGTTACTCACAAAATCCAACCCTATCTTTCTCTGTAACTCTACATAAAATGCTCTACATTATCACCTTCATCTCTAAGAAGCCCTAAAAATAGATTAAGCTTAAATGCCACCTGTTCTAGAGGCACTTTATTACTCCTGGTATTAGAGTCTTTTTTGTGTGTGGGGAGGCAATGAGGGATAAGTGACTTTCAAGGGGGGAAAGACACACAGCTAGTAAGTGTCAAGTATGTGAGGCCAGATTTGAACTCAGGTCCTCCTGAATCCAGGGCCAGTGCTTTATCCACTGTACCACCTAGCTGCCCCTAGTGTCTTCTTTAAAGTCATTTATATTTTCTGAATATATCTGTTCTGTTTCCCCTTTTCCTTCTTCCATTAGACTATAATTTTCTTGAGGATAGAGGATGTTTTTGCATTTCTTTGTATCCCCTGTACTTAGCACATTTGACTCAGACTAATGAATTGAGATCTTGGAGGTTTAGTTGACTTCAACCTTGATATGAGTCATCAGAGTGAAGTGGCAGCAAAAAAACCCAACCAAACAAACAAAAAAAACCTAATGCATTTTTGTACTACATTAAGAGAGGGAAGACATCCAAAACCAGGAGGTCATCTTCCATAGTTGTGGTCTGCCATGATTAGACTGTTTCTAGAGTAATGTGTCCAGTCATGATCACTATAATTTATGCAGAACATTGCCCTTTGTGACCAAAGCATGTGTAATACTGTACTCTTGTGAGAATACTTTAAATACTTTGAAGCAATAGTCATATCATTCTTAAGTTTTTTTTTTTTCAGGCTAAGTATTCCTAGTTCCTTCAACTTATAAAATTCATACCACATGAGAACATGAACTTATATATTTTATGTCATATAAGATAAATTGAAAGAATTAGGAATGTATAGCCTAGAGAAGCAGAGACCCAGGAATGATTGAGATAGTTATCTTCAGAGTATTTAAAGTAATTTCTTGTGGAAGAAGTATTTAACTTAATCTATTTGGTTCCAAAGGGTAGAATATAAAGGCAATGTGTAGATAATTCATGGGAAAAAATAGGTTTTACATCAGGAAAATAAATCCAACAATTAAAGCTATTCAGCAATATCTGGACTGCTTCAGGAGGTAGTGGGTTTTTCTTTTTTTTGTAATTCATTACCCATAGACCAGATGACCTCTAGTTGGAAATAAGTAATAGAGATTCATTTTCAGGTAGGAGTTTGACTATTCTATAAAATTCCCCCATTTTACTTGTTTTGTTGAAATGTAAACTTCAAATTTGCTTATTTCTCATAATTTATCATATTGTATTTTTCCCTTAGAACAGCATATCAATTATACCTATAAATCATTCATTCATACCAGAATATCACAATATATAAGGCACCATACTAGGCATTTGGGATAGAGAAATAATATGAAAAGAAAATTATTCCCTACCCTAAGGGAGTTTATATTCTAATGGAAGGATACATTTTAAAATATTTATAAATTCAGATAATATGAAGTGGGAGAGAATTTTAACACAGCAGTATATTACTTAACTCTTCCCATAGAATATGGCAAATGAACTAATCGTTATGGAAACTGCAGGTTCCCAGATATAGAATTGAGGAAAGTGTGTATTTTAGCCATGTAGCTATACATGGTGGGGGTGGGGGGAAATGGAAAATAGGAATTCAAGAAACAATAAATAAGTTTTGTGGGTATATAATGTACATGATAAGATTAATATAAAATAACTCTGGAGTCCAACTATATGGGGCTCTGTAACAATTGGAATGACGGCACCTGCTGGAGACTTACTGTAGAAAAGCTTCACCATGAGGAGAAGGCCTCTGAGGGCAAGCCATGCGGTCAAGGTTGGGTAAGAAATGTCCCCTACCCTGTCCCTTTAAATCCAAAGTACTGCTAAGGTATCAGCTGTTTTCTATTTAATTTTATTCAAATGGACCTTTTAAACTCCCTAATTACCCTGTTACTGATTTTAGTTTGTTTAACCAGACAAGTGGGGGATAAGATCATGTTAATGCTTTGTTTTTGTGGATTTTCTATTTTTATTTTTGTTAGAAGAGCCAGCAAGGGAATATAAATATCCCCCCATCTCCCAACCATGCTTTTTCAGAGAAACCTCTGACTCCTGCATTTTTTTCAAATTCTAATGCTAAGAGGTTCTCTAATTTAGCATGACTGGAGACAAAGATTCCAGCCTAATCCCCTAGCAGTGGGTGAAGGGGAAACCAGGCCTGAGTTCAAAATCAAGTCTGATTCAAATTGCCCTGGTCCCTCCACTCCTCTCCAGACCCCAACTTCTACTCCTTCCATGGCCAAGTCCCTTGATCCTCCTGCTCGGGAGGTCAGGACATCTAATCCACCTTTCTCAGGTCCTGATCTTGCACATGTGCAACTTTCTCGAACTGCATTTTCAGCCCTATCCCAGCTAAACTGTGACTCTGACTCAACCTTAGAAAACTCTTTAAATCCCAGATATGCTTGTTTTGTTCATAATTTTGTTAATCTGCCTTTGTATATCATTAGTAACCTTCTAAAGCATTTGTATTATGACAGAACTGACAAACAATATAGAGGATTAAAGAAGAAAAACTTAAGCTGAATAAAAATGACAATCATCATCATAGTTCAAGGCTGCTTCTTTTGCCATGGAAGGGTACATATTTTACAGAAATGTAGACGTAAGCAGCAAGGTATTGATATGAGTATTGGGGATTTTATATATCGGGATCAGAAGTGTTCTAAATTCACTCAGAGTAATAATGTCAGTTCAGAGGTTAAATAGGATTTCTATACTATTACATTTACATATTGAAATTAATGGTATAGGTTTATTTTCATTGAAATTTTCATGCTTTTCAGATTGTGTTTTATATTTAGCTTTTAAACAAAAGGGGGAATATTTGCAAAAACTTTTTATAGTCATGTGATAAATTTTATATTTTTGTAATACTCTTATTAATGTTAAGTTCATATTCATTTAGATTTCCCTAGTTTGAATTTCATTATATTTTATTCTTCCATGTTTATGTTCTTCTATTCATTCATCTATCTAATTTTGAAACAATGCAAGATGGTTTTGATTTCATAATGCAATGTTAATTCTAGGAGTATTGTGCTCCCATATTCTGAGTTGTTTGTTTTGGTTATTTTTTTCTCTCAACTAATTATTTGATTGAACTCTATAAAGCATTTCGCTGGCAAATTGGTTTCCATGGCAAGTGTAAATTGATGCTAGAAGTATTATTTTTGATAAGCATATATGTAAAAGTTCTTTTTTAAGTTTTCTTTAAGATTTTGTCGTGTTTTAACTTGTATTTAAATATGTTCTGATTTTTCACAAAAGTAATTGTATACTTAGTAAAAAAAAGGGAGTATTTTTTGAAATTGTTGCATAATTGTATATTATATTCTGAGTCAAGGTACATTCACATTTTTTGAGATTATTTATTATCCTCAATTTTTAAATCCATATGAAACTTAGATTATGGGAACTTATTGTTTAAGACATTAATTGCCTTCATTCTGAGTTAAGAGATGCCAGTTGACCAAGATGCTATCCAATCACAAGAAGAATACATGCAAGAGCAGACATTGAACTGTCACATGAGGAAAGACATGCATGAAGTCAAGATATGGCCGAAAGAATGGCTTTTGACAAATGTAGAGGTTGGCTTCTCTTGGTTTAATTTTTTCCCCCACAATATTGTACAGATGGCTGGAAGCTTTGATCCCACCCATCTCATTCTACACCTGGCTTCTATGCCCCCTCCTATATGCCTGATGCCATGGACATCTCAATCCCATGCATCTGATTAAGTCTGACTCAGTTTCCTCCAATATGTTCAGTGACATGGACATATATATTTCATCCAACTATTTAAAGTCTGGCATATTGCATGGGCAGTATATATTGCTCAAGTGTGGGAATGCTCATATCCCATCATTTCTCTGTTCTTTTATGGTAACCCCCATAATTATCTCAGGTGTCATGATAAAAACAGTGTTGAATTTGGCCTTGACATCTGTTACCAATTATGTTAGATTTTTTAATTTCTCATAATGGCATGAGGATAATTAGGCAGATTATGCAAAAAGTGATGAAACAAAGATAAAAATTATTTTTTTAAATTAATATCACAGCAATTATCTTCTCAATTTGCCCTCCACAAGGGGGGGACTATAGTAATATTAATTTTTAGAGAATGTTTCAATTTTTGTTTTATTTTGTTTCATGTATAATAACTAAGATTCTGGATTCCCTTAGACATGTTTTTCTCATTGTTTTATTTAATTATTGACAAAGCTATTTTAAAGTTGTTTTAAGCTCAATTTTGTAATAAATTTTCCTGTCTGATTATCAACATCTACACATCAATCCCTGAAAAGACTTCCATTCCAAACTACACCCAGAGGATGTCCCAAAAACCATCTGAGAAAAGACTTTCAAAGACTTTAAATGAACAGTTTTGTTTTGTTGATTTTTATTCCTTTCTGTTGTTATGTACACCATTTGTGGTGTGTAATCTCTGCAGAGGCCCTGCCTCTGCAGGCTAGTGTCAAAGAGTTGGTTTATTAGGGACCACCCCTCTGGACAAAACTTTCCTCTCTCCCTTTTCTGTATTGTTATTAACATATTGTTAGTTGACATAGGGTATTATATTCTGTTATTTTTGACTGTTTCATCAAGGAAACACCATGTTTCTTGAAGAAACAAAGGGGGGGCTGTAATGATTGGAATAATGCCACCTGTTGGAGACTCACTGTGGAAAGGAGAAGAAGGCCTCTGAGGGCAAGCCATGCGGTCAAGGTCCTTAGCATCAGGAAGTGATGTTTGCTCATGGGTACTGTCTATCAAGCCAATCAACTTGAGGAGCCTCCATTTTCTGGGAGGAGGACACAAAGTAGGAAGCGGACGCTGATGGAGGGGTTCTCTTTTGCTTCCTGACCTCACCATGGTGGGTCAGATGATGGGCTCTCTTAGAAATAGCTAGATTTTTACCCTTCTCTCTGATCCTAATGCTCTTGAATACTTAAACACTTAAATACTCTTGCTATAGCTTATAATTTATTGGTGACCACTCATTAGATTTTACATAGTATAGCTAGTATTTTAGCCCCTTACAGTTCTAAGAACTAAGCTGTAGAGTTTATATTGCATAGTCAAAATAAGCCACCAATAATGAAGAATGGTTTTAGAGATTCTGGGAAGGTTCTAATCTATCTATCTATCTATCTAATCTATCTGTCTATCCATCTATCTCTCTACACACATATATGTATATATATAGAAAAATATATACACATATAATTATGTCTGTATAATTTTATATATATATATATATATATAATTTATATATTACAGTATACATACACATTTCATCTTCTAACTTCAAGTATTGACTTGTAGTATCATTATTTTGGTGTTATGTATGTTTTTAAATTTCAAGCATTTACTTTTTCTTCCATCCTCCTACCTCTACTCACTGAAGAAACAAAGAAACAAAAAAGAGAAACAAAAAAAAAGAAATGAAATATATGCAAATAGTCAAACCTATAAATAGAAAATTTGCACCAGAATCAAAAATTTTTTTGTTTTTTTTTTCCATATCTGTGGACATAGAAGAGTTCACAATCAAACAAGTGATAAGAGAGGATAACAAAACTATCTCTTTGTAAGATTAATTCATCTTAATAAAAACTTTAATTCTAGTTTATGTTTATAGATGTGGCAAAATTATTAGAATTTGGCTGACTCATTTGGGAGGGGCCGCAACTGGCCTTCCCTGAAGTTACGTATGCTACTGAGGTCAGAAGGAGAAACCTCTCTCCATAGGCAGTTATTGAAGGACCTCCCTTTTGGGTGAGGAGAATTAAATGCTCACTGAGGGGAGTCTGAATCTCTTCTGTAACTCTCTCTCTCTTCTTCCCTGGTAGTGGCATGAGCAGGAACATCAGTACACAAGTCATTCAAGCCTCGTTGTAAACTGTGCTTTCCACTGAAGCTACGAGTTCCAGGTGGTGAGTGATTCTGCTCTTTTTTATTAGACATGTTAGAACTAGGAGGATTATCTGTATTTCTTCTCCCCTATTTCCTTGTCTTTGATTTTATAAATTTCACCTTCGCTGTTTACCTTATTCTCCTTAATAAAATCTGACTCATCTGTGGGACAGAGGCTGTAAGGCTCATTTCTTATTGGCCTGGGAGAAATATCTAAAAATGCAGTTTTGGATGGGAGGGAGCTTTAAACACAGAAGTCCTTCATTATCTCCAGGACCCCAATATTTAAACGAGCCACCCAATTAACTCTTCATATATTAAATTTGGTCCCTACATAGGATAGGGGTGAGATCTGTAATTTCTTTCGTAGAGGGAACTCTCTTGTGACAAAACTCCCTTTATCAATGTAGGTGAACAACTTCCAGAGTTAGAGAATTGCCTCTAATCCTGAAAGACTACGCAAATTGCACAGAGCTACATGAACAGTATGCAGTAGAGGCAGGACTGGAATCAAAACCTCCTTGACATTGATTTCTGCTCTCTATCCACTATATGTTGAGACAGTTAGATGGAACAATTAATAGAGAATTGGGTCTGCAATCAGGAAGATGTGAATTCAAATCTGGTCTCGGACACTCATTTGTTGTTTTATCCTAGGCTAGTCACTTAAACTCTGAGTGTCAGTTTCCTTATCTGCAAAATGAGAATAATAATAACATCAAAGCATTTTAATGTAATATAATAAAAATTATTTATTTCCCTTCTTGTAATATTCTCTTATTTCTTCATAAATTCTTCTCTTCTCCATATGTGTGATAGTTCAACTATTCCTTATTCCCTTAATTTGTTTATGGTATTACCCATTATGTTTAAATCATGCAAGCATTTTGACCTTAAACTGGTATTTAATGTGAAATGTTGGTCTATACCTAGTTTCTGTCAAACTATTCTCCAGTTTTCACAACAGCTTTTGCAAATTAGTAAATTCTTGTCTCAAAAATTGGGATCTTTGTCTATATCAAACTAGATCACTATAGTCATTTACTTTTCATTACTTACTTTGGATACATAATTGATTCCACTCATCCACCACTCTATTTCTTAGCCAGTAGTAGATTGTTTTGATGGTTACTGTTTTGTAATATAGTTTAAATCAGGAACTGCTAGGCTGCATATTATTTTCCTTTGATTCCCTTAATGTTTTTGGCATTTTATTCTTTCAGATGAATTTTAACAGTGATAACATTCTTAGGAATTAAAAGTATCATTTTTCCAATGAAGAAATGCAAACAGTTTAGCCTTATCAAATCTCTTATGCTTTCTCTTTCATATTTGCCTTTTTCTGCTTCTCTTGAGCCTTGTAATTGTAAATCATGTTTTATGTTAAGCTCTGGTCTTTTCATCAGGAATGCTTAAAAATTCTCTATCTCATTGAATGTCTGTTTTTCCCTGATAGATTATAATCAGTTTCCCTGCATAGATGATTCTTGTTTGTGACCCTAATTCCTTTGCCTTCTGAATTAACATATTCCATATTCTCCAGTCCTTTAATGTAGAAGCTTCTAAATACTGTATAAGACTGACTGTGGCTCTAGGATATCTGGATTATTTCTTTTTGGCTGTTTGTAATATTTTCTCCTTGACTTGATAGCTCTGGAATTTGCCTATAATATTCCTGGGAGTTTTCATTTTAGGTTCTGTTTCAGGAGGTGATCAGTGGATTATCAATGTATATATTTTTTTTCATTTCTATTTTACCCTCTTATTCTAAGATATCAGGACAGTTTTCCTTGACAGTTCTTGAAATGTGAGGTCTACTCTTTTTATCATGATTTTCTGGTAGTTTAATAATTCATTATTTTCTCTCTTCTCTTTTTTAATCAGTTGTTTTCACAGTGAGACATTTCATATATACTTCTATTTTTATTCATTGTTTTGATTATGTTTGATTGTTTCTTGATGACTCATTAACTTCCACATGCTGAGAATGACATTGTGAGAACCAGGGTGACCCCCCACGAGAAAGCATGTGACTAGCATCCAGAAGCTTCCTGGAGTCCGGAAGTTACCTCTCTATTCATAGACTGCCTGTGAATCATGTCAATCAATGGACCAGCCAATTAGCTTGGAGCTGTGTTTGGAGACTGCCCTGTTTCCTGTTCCACAGTGGGCTTCCTGGGAGAGGTGCAGTTTACTCATTCTCTTTGGAAATGGATACTGCTAGATGAAGGCAGGTTATCTCTCTGTCTATCCCGCATAGAACTGAGCTAGCTTTTTCCATCCTTTGAGTTCTGTGTTCACTCTCTCTCTCTCCCTCTCTCTCTCTTCACTAACTTCTAATACACTTTAGTAAATACTTAAAAGCCTAAACTGTTGCAAAATTTATCAGTAAACTTAGCTAGTTCTCCCCCACAAACTTGGGAGGAAGGTAAGTTGATCACATATTAGATTTTAAACATCACAGTTGGTGAGCCATGAGGTAGAATGCTGAACTCCTCAATCTTCTGATCATCTAGTTGGGTAAGAAAATTTCCCCTGTTTCCCTATGTGCCTGTCCCTTTAAATTTCAAGGTAATGTTAAGTACCTGCTGTTTTCTTTTTAGATTTTCACATTTTTTTTTAACTTCCTAAGCACCCGTTTTCTAACTTTAGCTTGGCTAATCACACAAGCAGGGGAAAAGTTTATGTTTATGCTTGGTCAGTTTGAATTAAATGAATATTTTTTATTCCTATTATTCTTTTTGCCAGGCTTTGTTATGTGGTATGGAAAGTTAAAATATGTCATGGAGAGGATTAGAAAGAATGATATTCTCCAGGATTCCCCAATAGGAAAGCTACTCATGGATTGGCATGAGGGAAAACTTACAGTGAAATCAACCATGACCAGAGGAAAACTTATCAAATTATTTTTTATGTGCCATAGAGTATTAGAGGAAGACTGGCCTGAACATAGGTCATTTAATCTCCAAACATTGAGGCATTTGCAGAGAATCCTATGCCACTGGCCACCTAAATATTAACTTTATTGGAAAGTCTGGTTCAGAGCAAGCAGGGATTATGATACTGGGGATGTAGGGCAAGGAGGATCCAGGCCCCAGATTGAATCTGAGCCTGTTTCTCAGGCTAGAATGCCAAATAGCCCAGCTTCTCTCCTTCTATTTCTTTTACAGATAATTCACATCTAGAGGAGGCAGAGAAGCCCTAAATTCTTCCCCTTCAAGAGATCCTCACCCATAATCAAAAGGGAAGTGTGGTAAAGTTCAGACAATATTCACCTTTTGACCCCAAAGATTTGAGTTCATGGAAATGAAATATTCCTAAGTTTGTTGGGGATCCCACAGAAGTTATCAATCAGTTTAGAACAATTTTCAGAGGACATCAGTCCACTTGGGTTGATGTTACTGATCTCATGGAAACAATATTATCCCCAGGGTTGATATAATCATTGCAGTGAACTCCTTAGAAACATCAGGAAAAATTACTACTCAATGGCCTTTAGAAGATCCTAACTGGGACCCCAATATCTCTGAGCATTTTGATATGCTGCAAGAAGCAAGGAAAACTTTGTTGAAGGCAATGGAATCCTGTGCTAGTAAGACTGATAACTGGTATAGATACAGTTCAAGAACCTAGTGAAAAACCTAATTGATTCTATGACAGATTGTGTAAGAGTGCCAAACAATATACTAGACTAGACCCATTAGATTCTAGAGATGCCCATTTTATCTGTTCCCATTTTGTGCACCAGTCCTTGCCAGAAATACAGAAATATTTTGAAAGGCAGTGTCCGGGTTGGAAAGCCCTGAGTACTGAAAGGATTAAGGAAATAGCACCATATATTTATGAAGGAAATGAAAGAGAAGAAAGGAACAGACAGAACATTTTAGCTCCATTATTGGAAACTATGAGGCAGTGAGGTAAGGCAGTTGAGAATCATTATCAACTGTATTATTACCAACCCCCTAGATTTTGGTATTACTGTAATAGATGAGGACACATAATGCGGTACTATAGCACTATGCAAAGGGAACAGAACCAAAACAGATATAGTTTCTCTCAGAGAAGTACAAAGAGACAGAATCAAAATAGATATAGGTCTTTTTAGGGGGATACAGAGAAGCAGAATCAAAACAGTTATAGACCTTTTCAGTGTATTTTTTGTACATCTTTTTTTTTTTCTCCCATTTTTTGTGATTCCTTTAACAAGCTCTTGACTCTTTTTTTCCATGATTCTATTATATCGCTCTCATTTTTCTTTGCTGCTGGCTTTTGCTTGGGGTATAGGACCTGCCTGCTGGCCTAGACTGGGAATCAGGGCTTTTCTACTTGCTTGTAGGCTTTCCTGAACATGACCTGGGCCAGCCTGATTTCCTCTTTTACCCCTGTGTAATAAATGTTTCCTGCTGCCCTTCTAAATTATCTTGGAATAGAAAATTGTTTCATCCCATCCTTTTTGCTGGTTTTGTCTCTTCAGAATTCATTTTATACCTCATTTTGTAGTTGTTTGGAGGTGAATTTGTGAGAGTTCAGGGGAGTTTCTGCTTTACTCTCTCATCTTGTCTCTGCCTCTCCCAAAATTTCTTAACAGTTAGAACTAACCTAGGGGCAGCTAGGTGGCACAGTGGATAAAGCACCAGCCCTGGATTCAGGAGGACCTGAGTTCAAATCTGGCCTCAGACACTTAAAACTTACTAGCTATGTGACCCTGGGCAAGTCACTTAACCCCAATTGCCTCACCAAAAAAAATAAATAAATAAAGACTATCCTCAAATGGTATGATATAGCTGATGAGTCACTGTAAACTGCTTCCTTCCTTACTGGGGATGTTATAGCAGAGGGTATTACTATAAGTAGGACAATTATGGGTTTACTGGAGCCAGATTCAGCTCATTTGCCATTAACTGTTAAATTATCAGTGTGAGGATTTTCCTTTAAAAATCAGCAAATGCTACAAATCAATTGTTAAATCATAATTCTGCTGATTGTTGAGACTTAATAAAGTGTTAAAGATGAAGCTGAAAATTAATTGCATTAGAGACTTTGTTGTTAAACATTTATTTATTCAGCCAATAATTTTTTTAAAGTACATGCTTTCTGCTAGGCCTTGTGCTAGGTAACGGGGATATTTGAAAAAATATTCTCAAGGAACTCACAATCTAATGGAGCAGAGAACACAAAACAGCTATCTACCAACAAGCTATGTAAAGGACAAATAGGAACTCATTAACAAAGGAAATCTAACGCAATTAAATGGGATCAAGAAAGACAATCTGCAGATGGTAGCATTTTAACTGAGACTTGAACAAGCCAAGAAAGAATTTATCAGCTCATTCTTATAGTAGATGATACCTAATTCCCATTTCAATTTTAATAATATTTGATTCCATAGTTTCCCTTCTTAGAGATAATGAAGGACTGTAGCAGATTCTGATAGGGGAAAGACAGTAGAGAAGGATTAGGTAACTGAGAGTGGCTGAGGAGGGGAAACAGGAGATGTATTAGAATGGGTAGGCTAGGGAACCTCTGAGAATTTTGCCTATAGACAGGTTTGAATTGCTAGTAATATTTTCTGTTTTCTCAAGTCTATATTCTTTGTAAATCATTTTTGTGATTAAGACCATTTTGTGAATTGACTTTCCATCAGTAATCAGTGACAAGGAGAAAGTTGGATCTGAAAAATGCCAGAGATGTGAGCCTGATGTGAAATTCAGGAAATTATGCCAGCATTCAGCAACATAAGTCACATAAAGTACATAGAGAGTTTCACTAGGCTTAGAAGGGAAAAAATACTGCTTTCTAATAAATTCAAAGCACAGACACTTCATAAACTACAGTGGAATAAGCTAGCAAAAATGTGTTGCCATTTGTGGTACAACACTTTAAAGGATCATTAATCATAATTGAAAATTGAAAACGCCCAACCTAATTCTAATTTTTTGTGATGTTTTATCAAGAGACATCCAAACCAGTTTATAATGCAAAACATTAGAGTACAAATAGGTTTTAGCTCATAAATTTCAGGAGAAATGTAAGAGTTCAAACAGAATGTTTAGTGAAATGTTGATGGCTCAGAAAGCAGGTTGGCTGGTGATAATTCAGAGGTAAAACTAGCACTTTAGATTTGAAAATAATGATTATTGGAACAAAATTTTATTCCTGGATTTGTACTACCCTCCCTCTTTAATGCACTCATGACAGAATTCATGAAGCCTTCAAGTATATGGGATTTTGTGGAAAATTATATGAAAAGACTTGGTATTTATGTAATGTTGCATTCTCCGAGAATACCAAGGTACTTTACACATATTAACAAACCATTCTTCACAAATCCTTTAGAAGTAGATGCCAGGTATTATCAATTATCTCAGTATCATAGGGAGAAGAACTGAAAAGTTAGATGAAATGAAAACAGCTTCAGTAACTTGGGCCATGCCATGACTTAATTTTATATCCTGATGAGAGATCTTGATTCAGTTTCACAGGTATTCTACTGGCTCAAATAGGTGTTTACCTATGTGTAGCTATGGACCTCCTCACTGTTTCATACAAATGTAGGCATCTGTGGAAAGTGAAAAACACAATTCTGTTATTACATGATGAAAATTCATAGTTTCTTAGATAAGCTTCTATCTTGTTTTTTATTGAAACCCCACCACCACCATAATCATAGAGTCTGATCTCAGAGAATATGACCATTCATCCCAGAGGATATTTAGGTCTTGGGTGGTGGGGCAATGATATTGGCAGTGAAAAGCTATATCAAACGAGTTAAATCCCAGGAATTATTTCTAAAATTTCCTCCTTTTTAACAAACATATGTGTGTATGTAAATATATCTATGTATGTCTGTGTATATTAGAATAGAATGATTCGGTTGCTATTCCTCATATTGTAACATATCCCCTCTTTTAGCAGAAACACTAAACTTAAAGTAATTCATAGGCTACGATATTCACACATGACTGAAAATGTTTATTTAAATGAATCCTCTCTCTCTCCATATACATATATATATCCATCCTAATATAACATTCATGTGATTTTTATCTCCCATTCCCAGCATGAGTTACTCTGCTTACTTTTGGCATTTGGTACAGAATAGTAATGAAGAAAAATGGCAAGTTGTTCAGGGCAAAAGATATGCTTCCTCAGAAGTTAGAATGAAAACTGATGTTTTAGCATATGAAGAGAGCTCATAGCTCAATAAGAGGCAATCATGTTTTTGCACAGTAAAGAGCTGAGCAAGCTTACTAGTGCTTGGGGAAAAAACAAACAAACACTTGTTTGATGGTTGAAAGAGATCTAGCAATTCAAACATTTTGGGTGGGTGCCCTTGATACCAAATAGACATTAAATTTATTTAGATGAATAACTTTGCTTCCAACTCAGGTAATACAAACTTTTCCAGAGGTTGGTCAATAATTTCCTTGGTCCCAACAGCAAAAAGTGGTAACCTCAAAAGCACTGGTAACGGAGGAAATTCAGTAAACGCTCCTTGAAAAGCCCATGATTTTTTCAAAAGTATAGGTTCTTTATTTTTAAAAAAAATTTCTTTCTTTCTTTCTTTCTTCCTTCCTTCCTTCCTTCCTTCCTCCTTCCTTTTTTTGCCCTTCTCTTTCTTTCATATTTATATTTTAGTCACCATATTAGCTCTTGTAGTAGAAAGCACATTAAAAATATTGGAGGCATATAGTTAAATGGAAAAGGAAATGAGAGAGATGCTAGGTAGGTAGGTAAAAAATAGATAGATAGATAGATAGATAGATAGATAGATAGATAGATAGATAGATAGATAAACATAGCATTGATAAAATGCTTACTATGTAGGGAGTATGCTTTGTTGCTTGGATACAAAAACAAGAAAAAAATAAATAGTTTTCTTTCTCAAGGAGCTCATAACCCTAGTAAAGGCAAAAGTTCCTATTAAAGCAAAAAATAAAAAGGAGCAGGGGGTATGGGCAGAACCAAGATGGTAGAGAGAAGCTGGGAAGTTGCCTGAGCTCTCCAGAGTTTCCTTCAGAAACAACATTTAATCAAGTCTCAAAATAGATTCTGAAACTATAAAACCTTCAAAAGGACAGGGAAACACAATCTTCCAACTTCTGGTAATTTAGAAGACTTCAGGAATGGTTTTTCTCACTTGGGTGAAAGGGGAGTACATCTCAGTGCAGCACAGAGGGCAAATGTGCAAGTCAGCAGGAGGTTCCTGGACACAAAACAGATAAGCAGCTAAGGCCCCTTGGTCCTGACTGAGCAAGCTGGAAGGCCAGAACACCAATTGTGAGACCTACAATTCCTGGTTGAGAGGGCAAACTGTCAGTTACATAAATAGCCATAGGACAGGTGCAACTAGGCCAAGACATGTCATCCCAGGGAGCAAGACCAGGGCACTGAGGAATTGACAAGCTACAGAATCCATTAAGTAGAAAGCCAGTGACCAGGCCCCTATCCCCCAGAATAAGGAGCTTGCAACAGTGGCCTCTGTGCCCCAGGAGTAAACCTCAACTTTAAAAGTAAAAAATAAATAAATAAATAAACAAACAAATGAATGAATGAATAAGTTAATTAATTAATTAATAGGCTACAATATAAGTAAGAAATAGAAAATTACCCTTACCATTGAGAGCTTCTATGGTGACAGGGGAGACAAAAATATAAATCCAGATGTGGTCAATACTATCAAAATGCCTACGTGTGAAGCCTCAAGAGGGAAGATGAATTGGACTCAAGATGAAAAAACCTTCTTGGAGAAGCTCAAACAGAATTTTATAAATGAAATGAGAGAGTTAGAAGAAAAAATATGGAAAAGAAATGAGAGAAATGACTGTAACACAAGAAAATTATGAAAACATAATAGGTGGCATAGTGGATAGAGCACTGGCCCTGGAGTCAGGAGTACCTGAGTTCAAATACAGCCTCAGACACTTAACACTTACTAGCTGTGTGACCCTGGGCAAGTCACTTAACCCCAATTGCCTCACTAAAAAAAAAAAACAAAAAACAAAAAACAAAGTCAACAGTTTGGAAAAGGAAGCACAAAAATTAACTTAAGAAAACAATTCCTTAAAAAATACAATTGGTCAAATGGTGAAAAAATTTGGCAAATGGAAAAAAAATGTACAGAACCTTACTGAAAAAAATAATGTCTTAAAAATTAGAATTGGGCAGATGTAAGCTAATGATTTTGTGAGACACCAGGAATCAGTCAAACAGAATCAAAGGACTGAAAAAAAAAGAAGAAAATGTGAAATACCTCATTGGAAAGACAACTGACCTGGAAAATAGATCCAAGAGAGATAATTTAAAAATTATTGAACTACCTGAAAACCATGATCAAAAATACAGTCTAGACACCATATTCTGGAAAATTATCAAGGAGGACTGCCCTTATATTGTAGAATCAGAGGATAAAGTAGTCATTGAGAGAATTCAACAACCACTTCCTGAAAGTGACCCCCAAAGGAAAACTCCAAGGAATACTACATCTAAATTCCATAATTATCAAGGGAAGGAGAAAATACTACAAGCAGCCAAAATGAAGCAATTTAAATATTATGGAGCCAAAGTCAAGTTTGCACAGGGCCTGACTGCTTCAACATTAGAGAATCAGAAGGCTTTGGATATGATATTCCAGAAGGTAAAGAAGCTTGGATTGAAACTAAGAATCAACTACCCAGCAAAACTGATCATTAACTTTTAGGGGAAATATTGATATTTAATGAAATAAGGTATTTCCAAGTTTTCCTGATAAAAAGACCAGAACTGAACAGAAAATTTGATTTTCAAATATAGGATTTAAGATAAGTACAAACCAGTAAACAGAAAAAATGCTGTTCGATAAGGTTAAACTGTTTACATCCCTACACAGAAAGATAATACTTATAATTTTGAGAACTGTATCTCTGTTTGGCAGATAGAAGGAGTATACATAGGGGTATAGGTATAAATTGACTTTGATGTGATGATACAAAGAAAGTTATGGGGTGAAATAAGGAGTATATGGGGAAAGAGGAAAAGGGAAGTGGAATGGGGTTCATTACATTATATGAAGAGGAACAAAAACCCTATTACCATAGAGGGAAAGAAGGGAGGGGTGAGTATTGTTTCAACCTTCTTCTCATCAGATTTGGTTCAGAGGGAGTAACGTAGACTCATTTGGATAAAGAAATTTAGCTTAAACTTTGGAGAAGTAAAGGGGTAAGGGGAAAGGGAGGCACTGAGAGAAGGGAGGGCAGAAGCAGGGAAGGAAAGAGTAAAGAATAGTGAGAGGTTTGATAAAAGGGAGGGCAGATTGGGGCAACAAGGGTCAGAAGAAAAATGCTAGCGAGGAGAAAGAGGTTGAAAGAGGGGAAAAAAGTTTCAACTGACAAAATAGGATGGAGGGAAATAGAGAATTAGCAGTCATAAGTATGAAAGTGAAAGGAATGAACTCTCCCATAAAATAGAAGGGAATAGTGGAAGGGATTAAAAACCAGAATCCTACAATATGATGTTTATAAGAAACACATTTTAAGCAGAAAGATACAAGAGATTAGAATATATTATGCTTCAGCTGAAGTAAAAAAAAAAAAAAGCAGGCATAGCAATTTTATCTTGGACAAAGCAAAAACAAAGTAGATCTAATTAAAATGGATAAGGAAACTATGACTTGCTAAAAGGTACCATTGGTAATGAAGTAGTATCAACACTAAACATAAATTCCCCAAGTGGTACAGCATCCAAATTCTTGAAGAATTTAAATGAGTTAAAAGAGGAAATAGACAGCAAAACTATACTAGTGGGGGATCTTAACCTTCCTCTCACACAATTAGATAAATATAAACAAATATAAAATAAGAAAGAAGTTAAAGAGGTAAATAGAATTTTAGAAAAGTTAGATATGATATACATCTGGAGAAATTTAACGGGGATGGAAAGGATTATACCTTTTTCTCAGAAGAACATGGCATGTACACAAAAAATTGAACTCTTGTATTAGGGCACAGAAACATCACAGTCAAATGTAGTAAGACAGAAATAGTAAATGCTTCCTTTCTAGATCATGATGCAATGAAAATCACATGAAATACAGAGCCATGGAAGGATAGAGTGAAAACTAATTGGAAACTAAATAATCTCATCCTAAAGAATGAGTGGGTCAAACAACAAATCATAGAAACCATCAATAACTTCATGTAAGAGAATGACAACAATGAGACAACATATCAGAATGTATGGGATGTAGCCAGGGCAGTTCTTAGGGGAAATTGTATTTCTCTAAATGCTTACATGAAAAAAAAAAAGAGAAAGAAGAGATAAATGAATTGGGCATGCAACTAAAAAAGCTAGAAAAAGAACAAGATAAAAATCCCCAACTAAATGCTAAATTGGAAATCATATTAATGTAATAAAATAGAGAAAGAGCACATCAATGAACTGAGCATAGAACAACAACAACAAAATAGTAGAAAAATCAAATTAAAAATCTTTAATTAAACACCAAGTTATAAATTCTGAAAATTAAAGGAGAATTAATAAATTTGAAAGGAAGGAGACTATAGAATTAATAAATGAAACTAAGATCTGGTTTTATGAAAAAAATCAATACAGTGGATAAACCTCTGGTTAAAATGATTTTCAAAATGAAAGAAAAAACCAAATTACCTGTATCAAAAATGAAAAGGGAGAATTCACTACCAATGAAGTGGAAATTGAAGCAATAATTTGGAGCTATTTTGCCCAACTGAATGCCAAAAATTTTTACAATCCAATAGAAATGATTGAATATTTACAACATAAATTGCCCATATTTACAGAAGAGGAAATAAAAGTCCTGAATAGTCCCATTTTAGAAAAAAAGAAATTGAACAAGCTATCAACTAACTGGCTAAGAAAAATCTCCAGGGCAAACTAAGTTAATTAGTGAATTATTTCAAACATTTCAAAAACAATTAATTCTAATATTGCACAAATAATTTAGAAAAAAATATGTGAAGGGGCTTTATCAGATTCCTTTTATTAAACAAATGTGGTGTTCATACCAAAACCAAGCAGAATCAAAATAGAGAAAGAAAATTTGGGGCCAATTTCCCTAATGAATATTGATGAAAAAAGTTAAAATAAAATATTACTGAGGAGATTATGTTAATTTATCACCAGGAAAATAAACTATGAACAAGTGGGATTTATACCAAGAATGTTGGGCTGGATGAACATTAGGAAAACTATCAACATAACCACATCAATAACAAACCTAACCAAAATTTGTTATTATCTCAATGGATACAGAAAATGGTTTTGACAAAGTACAGCACTCATTCCTATTAAACCACCAGAGATCATAGAAATAGGTGGACCTTTCCTTAAACTAAAAAAGTGTATCTACCTAAATCCATCAGCAAACATTATATGGAATGAGGATAAGATAGAGGCATTCACAATAAGATCAGGGGTGAAAAAGAAATGTCCATTATTACCTCTATTATTTAATATTGAACTAGAAATTTTAGCTTCAGTAATAAGAGAAGAAAAATCAATTAAAGGAAATAGAATAGGCCAGGAGGAAACAAACCTATCACCCTTTGTAGATGATATGATAGTATGCTTAGATAATCCTAAAGAATCAACTAAAAAATTACTTGAAACAATTTATGACTTTAGCAAAATTGAAGGATATAAAATAAATCCACATAAATCATCAGCATTTCTATATATGACCAACAAAGCTCACCAGGAAAAGATAGAAAGAGAAAAAAAGGGAAAATTAATTTAAAGTATCTATAGACAATATATAATATTTGGGAGTCTATCTGCTAAGAAAAACTCAAGAACCCTGTGAACACAATTGCTAAATACTTTTCACACAAATAAAATAAGATCAAAATATTTGGAACAAAATCAGTTGCTCATGGGTAGGTCAAGGAAATATAATAAAAATGACAATTTTCCCTAAATTTATTTTAAGTGCCATGCCAATCAGACTACCTAAAAAATATTTTATATACCTAGAAAAAAAATAGTAACAAGGTTCATCTGGAAGAACAGAAGGTCAAGAATATGAAGGGAACTAATGAAAATAATGCACAGGAATCTGGGCTAGCTCTACCAGATCTGAAGCTATACTATTAAGTTGCAGTCACTAAAACTATTTGGTACTGGCTAAGAAATAGAGTGGTAGATCACAGGAATAAGTTAGGCACAGAGACAAGGTAATAAATGACTAGAGTAATCTACTGTTTCATAAACTCAAAGATCCCTGCTTCTGGTAGAAGAACAACTCACTATTTGATAAAACCTGCTGGAAAAAAATGGATGATAGTACTGTAGAAACTAGGCATAGACCAACATTTTATATTGTATATCAAAATAAGGTCTAAATTTATACATTATTTACACATAAAGGGTGATATCATAGGTAAAGTAGGAGAGAAAAAAATAGTTTACCTCTCATATTTATGGAGAGAAGAATTTATGACCAAACAAGAGGTAGAAAATATTACGAAATGCAAAATGGATGATTTTGATTACAATTTTTTAATTTTTATTTTATTTTTCCCAAATTACATGGAAAATAAATTTTAACATTGTTTTTTAAAACATTGTGTTACAGATTTTATTCCTCCCTATCTCCCCATTCTCCCCTTTTAAAACTAAAGCAATTAAATATAAGATGTGTTGTCATGCAAAATGTTTTCATATTAGTCAGGTTGTGAAAGAAAACATAAAAAATCCTTTATAAAAAGGAACTAACAAGGGAAAAGGATTCACATGTACAAAAATATTTATAGCTGCTCTTTTTGTGGTGGCAAGAAATTGGAAATTGAGGAGATGTCCATCAATTGGGGAATGGCTGAACAAGTTGTATTATATGAACTTAATGGAATTCTATTGTGTTGTAAGAAACAGGGGGAGCAGGAGGAGTTAAGAGAAACCTGGAAGGACTTTCATGAACTGATGATGAGTGAGATGAGCAGAACCAGAAGAACATTATATACAGTATCTTCAACATTATTTGTTGATCAACTGTGATAGACTAGATTCTTCTCACCAATCCAAAGGTACAAGAAAGTTCCAAAGGACTCATGATGGAAAAGACTCTCCAAATCCAGGGGGAAAAAAAGGAACTGTAGAATATGGATGCTGATTGGACCATACTATTTCTTTTGTTTTTGGTACTATTGTTTTTCTGTTTTGATGTTTCTTCCTTTTTGCTCGGATTCTTCTCTTATAACACGACTAATGCAGAAATATGTTTAATATTATTATGTATATATACCCTATATTGTTATTGTAATTTTTTGTCTTTACTTATTACATTTTGCATGAGTGCATGTAGATCTTTGTATTCATTACATACAGCATTTCTTTTTTTTTTTTTTTTAATGAGGCAACTGGGGTTAAGTGACTTGACCAGGGGTCACACAGCTAGGAAGTGTTAAGTGTCTGAGGCCACATTTGAACTCAGGTACTCCTGACTCCAGGGCTGGTGCTCTATCCATTGCACCACTTAGCTGCCCCCATACAGCATTTCTTACAACAAACAAATATTCCATTATATTCCTGACTATGGTTTGTATTATTATTCCCCAGTCCATGGACATCAACAATGTTCCAGAATCTTTACTATTGAAAAATGTACTGCTCTAAATTTTGTTGTTTCTAGGACAGTTGATTTTCACTTATGGTAAAGAAGTCTTCCAAAAGACACAGAAAAAGGCCTAAAATTGAATTAATACTGAGGATTGGCCCCAGGCAGTGGCATGACTGAGATGAATAGGAATGAAATTACTGAAGGGGATATCATGGCAGATTTTTTCTTTTTTTTTTCCTCTGTGGTTGGTTCTGAATAAAAGAGGAAAAGCAGAAAATATATTGGCCTGAATATACAAGGGAAAGGAGATATTGAGTAGACTCAATAGTTTGATTTAAAGACATCAATATTTTTCCATATGACCAGATGAAATGATGGTGTATATGGAGTATCCTGGAGTCTTCAGTTATCTATCTGCCCACATGTGAACTTGAAGCAAGTGAGAACAAAAACAGAAAATGTATAGATTCTCACATCAAATACAAACTCTCCTTCCTATAATATCAATTTTCTCAGAGTAAAAGATTTATTTATTTTGTCCTGATATAACTCATTTGGTGTAAGTAACATCAAGTTTGGAAACTGTTATGAGAGAAATATCTCCTCTCTGAGTTTATATGGTAAGTAATTGCAACCACAATGCAGAAATTATGAGAATAAAAAGCTGTATTTTGTTATTATACTCAAGTATAGATTCAGGCATCAGAGAAAATCTAAACAATTATGAGGATTCTAATAAAGTTTCCTAAAGGAAAAATTATTTTAAAGTGAAAGAGAAATAATTCATTTATATTGTACAATTCTCTTAGGCCATAAAAGTTAAAGAGAAGATAGATCTATAATTCTATGGTTCTTTCAATGTTATAAGAGTTTAAAAATTTGGTTAAACAGAGTCATAATTTCATATATCCCAAAAGGAAACAAATTTCACTTTAATTTTGACATTGTTGTAGATGTTGAGACTGTTATTGTTCTCATAGTACTTACTTAGCCTTGCAGTGATTCATACAAGTCTTCCTAAGTCTCCCTTTACCCTTGTTTTTTGGTTAAGAACTTCCTCACTCTAAGACTAGGCTTCTATGCTCCCTGTCACACTGCATCTTACATGAATGGTTTTACAAAGACCAAATATTCTTTTTTTAAGTATGATATTTGTGATATTAGATTATTATTAGCTTACATATGTTACATTGGGGAGTATTTATATTATACAAGTAAAGTGAATTTAATTAAAATAATTATTTAATTGAATATTAAAATTAAATTAAATAGAATATTTTAAAATTATAAATTGGATACAAAACTACTTAGCCTTTATTTTTTTCCAGATTTTGTATTACATTAATTCTCTAAACATCAGGAATCTGGCATT
The DNA here is from genome assembly GCF_019393635.1 of Dromiciops gliroides. Taxonomy (NCBI): domain Eukaryota; kingdom Metazoa; phylum Chordata; class Mammalia; order Microbiotheria; family Microbiotheriidae; genus Dromiciops; species Dromiciops gliroides. The sequence goes on along the minus strand of NC_057861.1, from coordinate 202,647,462 downwards.
TCTTTATATGAACATACACCTAGAGCTGGGAGGGATATTAAAAGTTATCTACTCCAACTCCTAAGTTTTCAGATAAAGAAATTGAAAACTGGCAAGGTTGATTGACTCACCCAATATATATTAAGTAGTATTAGAGCAAGAATTAAAATATGTCATCTGTTCATAGACAGAGTTGGAACATACTTCATAAGTCATCTATACCATCTTTACATGAGGAAACAGATCCAGGAAGGTGGCTAGGTATGCAAGGGATAGTGATGTAGGCCTGGTACCAAGAAGACTTAAGTTCATATTGAATCTTGTATATTTACCTCCTCTATAACCCTAATCACTTCACTTCTATCTTCCTCAGTTTCCTCAACTATAGAATGAAGATAATAATAGCATCTATCTTCCAGACTTGCTCAAAAGCACCTGCATAGTACATTACACATAGTAACTATTTAATAAATACTTGTTCCTAGATTAGGTTTTTGTTCTTCCTTAGGTGACTTGCTCAAAAGTCACACAGGTAGTATCAAAACTTGTGTTTGCACTAAAATCTTTTGACTACAGAGTCAGTACTCTTTTTGTAGGCCAACACTTCCTTCCTTCTGAAAGATTATAGCTAAATATCTTCCAGAATTATTTCTAGAGACCATGTGTATGGTTACCACTGTGTCAAAAAATAATTCAAGATAGAATATATTTTTTTTCAGGTAGTGGATAAAAAAGACTTATTTTGAAATTATTTCATCTCGAAGGATCATTCTCTTTTGTTTTGTTATCAGTGTAAAATATCTGGGCTTTATGACTCATCATTTATTTGTTAATTTATTTTTGTAGGGCAATGAGAGTTAACTGACTTGCCCAATGTCACACAGCTACTAAATGTCAAGGTTCTAAGTCCTGATTTGAACTCTGGTCCTCCTGAATCCAGTTCTGGTGCTTTATCCAGTGTACCACCTAGCTGCACCTTTATGACTCATTAATAGCAGTTCCATTTGTGTACATAAAGGAAAGTTCAAATGGGAGAGAATATGTATATACATGCATGCACACATATGCCTACCTACCTACATACATGAAGATATAAATATATATATATATATATATATATATATATATATATATATATATATATATATATATATAAAGTTTTTGTTTCATTGAAACAGAATTGGGTCCCTCGATATACCTGCTGTTGTGTAGGGCATCAAGAAAAGCTGAATACTTAAGAGCACCCAGATTAACATAGGACTCTTCTCTCTCTAAGCAGCATCTTAAATTGAAAGTGTTCTGAGGTCAGCAAGGTTAATGAGTCTTATTTACAGGAAGTAATTTAAGTACCAATTTAACTTCCATATCATGTAGAGCTGTGTCTTGACCTACTAAAGTAATAAATAAAGCTTTTTCTAGGCCCCTAATTAAAAAAAAAAAAACTAGGGATAAAGTATATTTCCTGTGAAACTCATCAGAAGAACAGGTACATGATTAATCATTTGTTTGACCATCTGAACAAGAGAAATGATAAGACATAATGACCTGCATGAGTGGAGGGAGGAAAACAATACTGAATGTTATGACTTGTGATTCAATAATTTATGGTAACCAAAGTAGGTATGGCTTGGGGCTTAAACAGGAATAGAACAAATTAGGAGCAAGGTGATAAAGAGAGTGAGAGCACTTAAAACCATCTCATATAAGGATTAGTTGAATGAAGGAATAAATTAAAGAAAAAATGTATGACCATTCTTAGTTGAGAGAAGACATAGGAAGGACAGAAGAACTGTTTTTACAACCAGCAAATGCTCTTTTTTAAAATATTCTCTGTATATAGTGAGATTATTGTTGTTATTATTGTTTGTCCTTTGTTCTCAAAGAGGACTATGACATTTGGAGGTGATATCGTGACTTGAACTGAATTGGATTTAAGTAAGGGAAGGTTGTACAAAGTCACCAGTCTCACACTCTCCTCTAGAGTCATCTGGGTCCAGTGTCAAGATATACATGAGAATGACTGGAGATGGCCCCTGGTATTTGAGGCAAATGGGGTTAAATGACTTTTCCAGGGTTACATTGCTGGTGTCAAGTGTCTGTGGCCAGGCTTTTGAACTCATGTCCTCCGACTCCACTGCACCACCTAGTTGCCTCTGTGCATAGTACTCTCTAGAAAGGTAGAAAATGTTTATTAAACATTATTTGGCAACACCTTCTGGAATGCTTCTTTTTTAATCACTAGTTTTTCATCTGTATCTATATCACCTATATCTATATTTATATCTATATCTATATGTATATCCGTATCTACATCTACATATATATCTATATGTATATATCTCTATCTCTACATCTACATCGACAATGTCTACATCTACATCTATGTGTATGCCTATTTCTGTGTCCATGTCCATGTCTCTATCTACCTATCTATCTATCTATCTATCTATCTATCTATCTATCTATCTATCTATCTATCAAGAATTCTACAATAGGGAGTTATTCACATCCACTTGAGTATATATGTGTGAATATACCAGCATGACCCTTTGGCAGTTCATATATTTTCTAAGAAAGGTAAGTCAGCCTGAATAAAACATATATATTAGTAGTTAATGACTTTTTGTGGGGGGTAGGAGGCAATGAGCATATAGTACTTGCTATGTTCTAGGTAATATGCTAAGTGCTTTACAAATGTAAACTCACTGGATATTAAAATAGGTTGATACTGTTGTTATCCCAATTTAACTGTTGAAGAAACTGAACAAAACAGAGGTTAAGTATAGTTAGTATTCTGAGTCAGAATTTGAACATAGGAGTTTCTGATACTAGGCCCAATGGTCTATCCACTGTGATACTTACCTGTTTCATCATTTTATATTAAAAGATTAATTAGACAATTTATTAAGAACTATAAAATTATTTTTTTTGTTTTTTTTTCAGGGCAATGGGGGTTAAGTGACTTGCCCAGGGTCACACAGCCAGTTAGTGTCAAGTGTCTGAGGCTGGATTTGAACTTAGGTCCTCTTGAATCCAAGGCTGGTGCTTTATCGACTGCACCACCTAGCTAACTCAAGAATTATAAAATTATTAAACTGCCATAGTTCTTATCTAGTCTTGACTAATTTCAAAAGTATCATTTGTTGTTTCTAGTTTGTCCTTTGGAGATTGCACTAGTAGAGAGATATATCAACAAAACTGAAAATTTTAACAATATATTATACTCAACTCTGATGGTTAATTAACAGCTGGAAACACAGTTCTAATGGGAAGGTAAAATGAGATTTGATCAGAAAAGAGGTATTAAGGAAAAAAAAACAGATGAGCAGTAATATAACATCAGTTTAGAATTGAAAGGAATGATTAGAAGTAGGTGTACATTCATGTAGAATAGGGAAATTTGCCTTTTCTAGCCTAAAACTAATGGTAATGCCATAGATTAGGCTTTTTAAATGGGGTTGCCTCACTTTTAAATTTTAAAAATGTCAATAACTACATTTCAATAAATTAGTTTCTTTTGTTTTCTATGTATTTTATTTTATACATTTAAAATTTTATTTTGAGAAGGGGTTCATAAGCTTCCACAGACGGCTGAAGATGTTCATCTCATTCAAACACACACACACACACACACACACACACACACACTGAGAGATAGAGAGAACCGGAGAGAGAGATTATGGGCCTCTGATATAAAGAAGAGTAAAAAAATAGATTACTAATTAGAAATAATGTCATATAAGGATATTTAAAGTGAATGTATATAGCCTGAAGAAAAGAAGTCTTCAGGTAAAAGGGACTACTTCTTTTAAATATTTTTTTTAATCTTTTCATGTGAAAGATGGGCAAAATATGTATCCAAACAGAATTTGAAGGGAAGTAAATTTCATCTCAATACAAGAAATAAAAAAAAAAATTCTTAACGAATAGAGTTGTCCAAAAGAAATTGGCTTCACTGTGGGAGTGTGATACTTAATACTGAAGATCTTTAAGTGGATGCTGACTTAATACCACTGGATGGTGCAGTGGAAAGTGAACTATTTGGAATCTTAAGTCTTGTGGTCAAATTATGGCACTTATAAATTATTTGACCACAGACAACTCTCTTAACATCATTGGAACTCATTTTCCACATCTGTAAAATAATGGTGTTGGAGAAATTAAAATCCCCTCATTGCTCTAAATCTATAAACCAAACATCAAATGATTTGAGCTATTGATAAAATAGTTCCATGAAGTACAAAGAAAAATGGATTAAATTATAATCAACATTCAGTTAGTGAAGAAGTATTTATTAAATTCTTAAGTTTGTGCCAGGCACTGTGTTAAGTGATGGATATAAAGAAAGGCAATGAATATAAAGAAAGGCAAAACAAAAACAAAAAAGAACAACAACAGGGGGTGGCGCAGTGGATAAAGCACCAGCCCTGGATTCAGGAGTACTTGAGTTCAAATCAGGCCTCAGACACTTAACACTTAGTAGCTGTGTGACCCTGGGCAAGTCACTTAACCCCTATTGCCCTGAGCAAAAAAACAAAACAAAACAAAAATACAACAAAGATAACAACAACAAAACTACAACAATAGTATGGTCCTTGCCCTCAAGTAGCTCAGATTTAAATGAGAAGAGATAACATGGAAAGGACTAGGTATATGCAAGATAGAAAGATAGATGACAGACAGAAAGATGGACAGAAAGACAGAGACAGATGATAGATAGATAGATAGATAGATAGATAGATAGATAGATAGATAGATAGATAGATAGATAGATAGATAGATACCTATAATTTAATGGGAGGTAATTTCAAAGGGAAGAAATTTGGTGAAGAAAAGGAGCAGGAAAGTCCTGTAGGAAAAGGTTGGATTTGAGTTAACTCAATTTTGAATTTTGAAGAAAACCAGTAAAAATAAATAAATAAATAAACAGGAGAAGGAAGTTAGTAGGGGGAAATATTTAGACATTGTGAACATCCAATAAAAAGTCAGTGTGCCAGGAAATGGAGATTCTTGTGGGAGGAATAGAGAGTAGGTTGATGTATCTGGGTGAAATATTATTTGGATGCAAGTAATTATAAGAAGGTTGGGAATGTAAAAAGGGGCTAGGTTTGGAAGGAGTTTAAATGGAAAGCAGAATATTTTATATTTAATATTTTAGATAATAAGGGGCCACTTGGTTTTATTAAGTAGGACATTAATATAGTGTAAAAAATTAATTTATCCTAATCTGTAAATTTTATAACTGTGGGCTATATGAACAAGTATAACTTTAGAAAAATTATAATTGGGCCATAAGTCCTGCCAAGGTCGCCATTCAATTGTAAAATTATTTTATACTAACAGGCTCTAATCTAACTGGGGTGCCTAATCTGTGGGTGTTTGACTGGCTGGCCATCTGATGACTATTAACTTAATATGGACCATTTATAAAATTCCCCCACACTTCCTCCTCCCAAATTGATAAGCAAAAGATTAAGAAGCCTCTGAATTAAAGTAAACTTGGGGTTTATTTAGGTGAATAAACTTAGAGCAAAATGTATAAACAAGGATAGAAAAATTGCAAGAGGACCTGTGAATTTCTGCCAACAAAATTGTTTGCCATGCCTGCAACTTTCTTAGCATCCCCCTGCATCTCCTCAGCCTCCTCTGTGCTGACTGACCTTTTTCTATATAATTGTGGTATATAATTTTAATGGCATACTATTGTGCTCTAAGAAATGATAAACAGTATGGTTTCAGGAAAACTTCGGAAGATATATAAACTGATGTGATGTGAACTGAGCAATACCAGGAGAACACAGTCATAGCAATATGGTAAGCATAATCAACTGTGGAAAATTTAGGTACTCTGATCAAGAGAGTGATCCTAAAAAATTCCAAAGCATCCATGATGAAACATGATATCCATGGCTGGAGAAAGAACTGATGAACTCTGAGTGTCGATTGAAATATATATATATAATTCTTGGGTTTTGTTGTTTTATTTTGCTTCTATTATTTTCTGCAACTCGGAGAGTATGGAAATAGGTTTTGCATGACCTCACATGTATAATTAAAATAAAGTTGCCTGTCTTCTCAAGGGCAGAGGGGGAGGGGAGAACCAGAAGGAAGGGGGAGATTTTAGAAGTTAATTTCTTTAAAATATTGCTTATTTTTTCATCTATTTGGGAAATATTTAATGACATAAATTTTAAAAATTAAAAAGCAATGTTGAGTAAAACTGCTGCTTTGGTTGTTCTTTCATTTGTCAGTTGTATCTTACTTTTCTTTATCCCATTTGTATTTTCTTTGCAAAGTTACTGGTGTGGTTTACCATTTCCTTCTCCACATAATTTTAAAGATGAGGAAACTGAGGCAAACAGGGTAAAGTAACTTGTTCAATATCTCACAGCTAGTAAGTGTCTGAGGCCAGTTGTAACTCAGGCATATGAATCTTCCTGATTACAAACCTGGTACTATTTCTACTCTGCTGCCTAGTTGGCAAAACTGCTTCTGGCTTGACACAAATTGACGTAATGGCACCAAACTAATAATCTTTTAATATTTTATTTTTTAAATTTTTCAGTGCCACACATTCCTGGCATTAAAACAGCAACAATTAAAATGCCAGCTTCATTCAAGAATTTACTTTACAAAGTAAAACAAATTCTTATTAAATTGTATTAAAATTTGATCCTTGAATATATGTATTTTTAATACTCTATGATAAAATTGGAGGTACACATAAAGCAGTTGTGCTGCAGAGAGACATAATAATTTTCTCATGAAAAATTTGTGGATTTGAGTTATGAGATGAATTACCCATATTTTTCATAGAACATCAGTTTTACTTGATAGAACCACAGACATATAAACAATAGTCATTCAATCTTAAGTATCCAGTAGGCATTTTTAAGACAACGAATGAAGTAAACCTGTTATTTCAAGAAAAATAACTGACAGTATTGGCTACCAATGATAACATTTCAGCTTAAGTGAAAATTAACATTTTGGTTCACATATTCGCCACTGTGAGTGAGACAATTCCCAATACTTAAAGACTTTTCTATTTGATTTCAGTGGTGAAATTAAAGTATTTGATTTTTTTTTTACCATTTCTTTTTTTTTTTTTTTTTAGTGAGGCGATTGGGGTTAAGTGACTTGCCCAGGGTCACACAGCTAGTAAGTGTTAAGTGTCTGAGGCTGGATTTGAACTCAGGTCCTCCTGACTCCAGGGCCTGTGCTCTATCCACTGAGCCATCTAGCTGCCCCCTTTTTTACAATTTCTTAAAAGTGTGACAACCTTTGGCAGAACAACATAACTCAGTTAATCGATATTTTCCAAATGAAAGTTAATAAATTACAAAGTCATGCATTTGAAAAAAGCCTATTGAAAGTATAAATTAAGGGAAGAGATTTTAAGAGATTTTAATGTAACAGTATGAAAAGTTCATTGATAAGTTTTCAGATTACATATTGCAACTAACATTTAAAATACTACAACTTTTCAAGTTTTATTGCAGTACTTAAGAAGAATATCCAAAATTTTCTGAAAATTCTATTAATATATGTCCTTCTTTTCTAACTACATATTTGAATGAGGCTTTATTCTCTTCTGATACTTGGATCAAGATACCATATCATAAGAGATTGAATGCCCAAGCAGATAAGAGAATTCAACTATGTTCTATTAAGTCAGATATTAAGAAGACTTTAAAAATATAAACATCGTTCTTCTTTTTTTTTTTTTTGGAAAATTAGTTATTTTTCATAAATATAGCTTACATTGATTTGTAATGAGTTTGATATTGTTATTTAAAATAGTTAATGCTTTTTAAATTTGTTGTTCTTGTCACTCCATTGGGTCTGTCTCTTCATGACCCAATGGAGCATAGCACACAAGACCCTTCTATCCTCCACTATCTCTTGAAGTCTGTCCAAGTTTCCATTGTTCCATTGCTTATTGTTTCCATACTATCCATCCATCTCATTCTCTACCATCCCATTTTCCTTTTGCCTTCAATTATCGCCAGTGGTAAGGTATTTTTCAATCAGACCTTTCTTCTCATTATGTGCCTAGAGTATTTAAACTTTGGTTTCAGTATTTGACCTTCTAGTGAATAGTCTGAATTAATTCCTTCAAGTGTTGACTGAATTAGCCTCCTTACATTCCAAATCATTCTCAAAAATCTTCTCTAGTACCACAATTCAAAAGTGTTGATTATGCAGTGTTCAGTTTTCCTTATAAGCCGACTTTTATGATCATATCTTGCTACTAAGAAAAATATAGCTTTAAACATATGGAACTTTATTGCCAAGGTGATTTCTCTGCTATTTAATACACTGTCAAGATTTGTCATAGCTTTCCTTTCAAAGGGTAAGCTTATTTTAATTTCATGGTTACAATCACAATTTGAAGTGATCCTTGTGCCCAAGAATATAAAATCTTACACTGCTTCTGTATCTTATCCTTCTATTTGCCACAAAGTGATGGGACTAGTTTCCAACATCCTATGTTTACATTTTCATGGTAAACTTGAAGCCATCTTCGGTCCTCTCCTATAGTTCATTCTGCAATCCACTTACTTTAAAAAAAAAAAATATTTACTCATTTTAGTTTTCAACATTTGCCTACATAAGATTTCCAATTTCAAACTTTTTTTCCCTCCCTCCCCTCCCTGCCCCTTACCACAGAGAGTAGAGAATCCAATATATATATATACACACACACACAATAACATCAAACATATTTTTGCATTAGTCACGTTATAAGAGAAGAATAAAAGCAAAAAGGAAAAACTGCAAAAAAGAAAAACAACAGCAACAAAAACAAAAGATATAGTATGGTCCAATCAGCATCCATATTCCACAGTTCCTTTGTTTTCCTGGATTTGGAGAGCCTTTTCCATCATGAGTCCTTTGGAACTCTCTTGTACCATTAGATTGGTGAGAAGAGTCCAGTCTACCACAGTTGATCAACACACAAATTTGATGATATTTTGTATAATGTTCTTCTGGTTCTGCTCATCTCACTCATCATCAGTTCATGCAAGTCCTTCTAGGTTTCTCTGAACTCCTCTTGCTCCTCCTGTTTCTTACACCACAATAGAATTCCATTACCTTCATATAATACAACTTGTTAAGCCATTCCCCAATTGATGGACATCCCCTCAATTTCCAATTCCTTGCCACCACAAAAAGAGCAGCTATAAATATTTTTGTACATGTGGGTCCTTTTCACTTTTCTATAATCTCTTTGGAAAAAAGACCCCAAAATGGTACTGTTGGGTCAAAGAGTATGCACAGCTTTATAGCCTTTTGGGCATAATTCCAAATTGCTCTACAGAATGGTTGGAACAGTTCACAGCTCCACCAACAATGCATTAGTGTTCCAATCTTTCCAAAGCTTCTCCAACATTTATTATTTTTGTTTTTGTCATATTAGTCAATCTGATAGGTGTCAGGTGGTACCTCAGAGTTGTTTTTATTTCCATCTCTCTAATCAATAGTGATTTAGAGCATTTTTTCATATGGCAATAGATAGCTTTGATTTCTTCATCAGAAAACTGCCTGTGCATATCATTTCACCATTTCTCAATTGGGGAATGACATGCATTCTTATAAATTTGATTTAGTTCCTGATATATTTTAGAAATGAGGCCTTTGTCAGAAGTACTGGCCACAAAAATTGTTTCCCAGCTTCCTGCATCCCTTGTAATTTTGGATGCAATGCTTCTGTTTGTACAAAACCTTTTTAATTTAATGTAATCAAAATCATCCATTTTGCATTTCATAATATTCTCTATCTCTTGTTTGGTCACAAACTGTTCTCCTTTCCAAAGATCTGAAAGGTAGACTATTCCTTCTTCTCCTAATTTACCTATAGTATCACCTCTTATGTCTAAATAAAGTTATTGGTTTTTTCTGATTTGTTGTTTGACCCACTCATTCTTTAGAATGAAATAATTTCGTTTCCAATTGATTTTGTCTTCCTTTACATGGCTCTTCATTACATGTAATTTTTATTGCATCATAATCTGAGAAGGATGCATTTACTATTTCTGCCTTTCTACATTTGACTATGAGGGTTTTGTGCCCTAACACATGGTCAATTATTGAAAATATGCCATGTACTGCTGAGAAAAAGGTATATTCTTTTCTCTCCCCATTCACTTTTCTCCAGACATCTATCATGTCTTATCTTTCTTGTATTCTATTTTTCACTTCTTTCTTATTTATTTTGTGGCTAGATTTATTTAATTCTGAGAGGGGAAGATCCAGATCCCCCACTAGTATAGTATTACTGTCTATTTCCTCTTGTAACTCATTTAACTTCTCTTGGCGCATACATGTTTAATATTGATTTTACTTCATTATCTAAAGTACCTTTTAGCAAGATCTAGTTCCCTTCCTTATTTCTTTTAATTAGATCCATTTTTGGCTTTGCTTTGTTTGAGATAAGGATTGCAACCCCTGCTTTTTTGGCGTTAGCTAAAGCATAATATAGTCTGCTCCAGCCTTTTACCTTTACTCTGTGTGTATCTCTCTGCTTCATATGGGATTCTTGTAAACAGCATATTGTAGGATTCTGGTTTTTATTCCACTCTGCAATTTGCTTCTCTTTTATGTCAGAGTTCAGCCCATTCAAATTCACAGTTATTATCACTAGGTGTCTATTTCCCTCCATTCTATTTATCCCCCATTGTACTTTCTCCTCTTGTTTCCGCCTATTTCTGCTCAACAACATCTTGCTTCTTACCCCTGCCTCCCCGAATCTGCCCTCCCTTTTTATCACCCCCTCCCTTTTCTTTACCCTTTTCTCCGTTGCTTTTGCCTCCCTTCTATTAGACCCCCTTTCCCCTGACCCTTTTCCTCCCCTATAGAATAAGCTGGGGGCAGCTAGGTGGCACAGTGGATAGAGCACTGGCTCTGGAGTCAGGAGGACCTGAGTTCAAATCTGGCCTCAGACCCTTGATACTTACTATCTGTGTGACCCTGGGCAAGTCACTTAACCCCAATTGCCTCACTAAAAAAAAAAAAAAAAAAAAAAAAAAAAAAAGATTAAGCTAAGTTTCTTTATCCAAATGCATGTAAATGTTATTCCCTCTTTGAATCAAATCTAGTGAGAGTAGGGTTGAAACAATGTTCACCCCTCCCTTCTTTACCTCTATTGTAATAGGTTTTTACACCTCTTCATATGATGTAATTTACCCCATTCCACCTCCCTTTTCCTCTTTTCCCCATAAACTCCTTTTTTGACCCCTTAATTTTCTTTATATCATCACATCAAAGACAGTTTATATTTATACCTTCTGTGTATAATCCTTCTGTGTGCCCAAATACATATACAGTTCTCAAGAGTTATAAGTATTATCTTCCTGTATAGGGATTTAAACAGTTTAACCTTATTGAGTAACATTTTTCCCCCTGTTTACCTTTTTTAACTTCTCTTGAGTCTTTTATGTTAAGTTTGAATTTTGTATGTAGTTCTGGTCTTTTCATCAGGAGACCTTGAAAAGCCCCAATTTCATTGAATTTCCATCTTTTCCCCTGAAAGAGAATGCAAGAATTAATGGGTAATAGATTCTTGACTGCAATTCAAGATCTTTTGGCTTCTGGAATATCATATTCCAGACCTTGTGATCCTTTAATGTTGAAGATGCCAGGTCCTGATAAATCCTGACTATGGCTCCATGATATTTAAATTGCTTCTTTCTGGCTGCTTGGAGTATTTTCTCCTTCACCTGATAATTCTGAATTTTGGCTACAATATTTCTTGGAGTTTTCCTTTTGGGGTCTCTCAGGAGGTTATTCGTGGATTTTTTAATGATGATTTTATCCTCTGATTCTATAATATCAAGGCAGTTCTCCTTAATAATTTCCCAGAATATGGTGTCTAGACTCTTTTTCTGATCAAGCTTTCAGGCAGTCCAATGATTCTCAAATTGTCTCTCCTGGATCTGTTTTCCAGGTCAATTGTCTTTCCAATGAGGTATTTCACATTTTCTTCTATTTTTTTCATTCTTTTGATTCTGCTTCACTAATTCCTGGTGTTTCATGGATTTGTTATCTTCCAACTGTCCAATTTTAATTTTTAAGGCATTCTTTTCTTCAATGATATTATGCACTTTTTTTTTCCATTTGGCCAGATGAATTTTTTAAGGCATTGTTTTCTTCGGGCAATCTTTGTGCTTCCTTTTCCAAGCTGCCTATTCTTTTTTCATAATTTTCTTGTGTTGCTTTCATTTCTCTCCCCATTTCTCTCAATTGATTTTTAAAATCCTTTATGAACTCTTCCAAGAAGGCTTTTTGTTCTTGAGACCAATTCATCTTCCCTTGTGAGGCTTCACATGTAGACAATTTGGGAGTATTGTCCTCATCTGAATTTGTCTTTGCCTCTTCCCTGTCTACACAGAAGCTCTCAGTGGTAAGAGCTGTTTTCTCATACTGCAGCTTTTTTTTTTAAGATGAGGTCTACTCTGGGGACACCAGTGTGAAGTCCAAAATTTCATATACAGAGCTTTATTTGGGTGACTCTTCTTAATATTGGTGTCCCAGAAACATGAGGGACCTTTTCATTTTAACCCTCCCTCCCGAACTTCCCTTCTTAGATATCTTTCACAGGCCAATAATAAAGGAGCCTCTAACCTTTAGTTTACAAAAAGATCAGATTTTATTACTCGGGAATTAATTAAACAACAAAGGTGAAACTAATAAAAATCAAAGATAAGGAAATAGGAAAATAGAAATGCAGATAGATCTTCTTAACTCTAAACTTAGCTTATGTAATCCCCAGACAATTTTCCCATTAAGCTAGTTCACAGGAATTTAGGGTTTTACATCATTAACTCACCAAACACCTGAACAGCTTGCCAGACCAAGAACCAGCACACGCCACCAGGATAGCAGTCACCACACTGAGAGAGCGAGCTAGTGTTATGGAAGTGACTCAAGAGCTAGCATTCTGGAAGTGCCCTCTAGTCTCCCTTCAGGGAGCATTTACTCCTTTCTCCCCCAAAAGGGGAGGTCGTTCAAAAGCTGCCTATACCACAAATAATTTTTACCACATTCCCCCTCTTTGTTTCTCTGGAAAACACTATGGGTTTGCAGATGAAACAGCCAAAAATAACAGAATATAATACACTATGCTAGCAAACAATATGTTAATATCAATATAGAAAAGGGAGAGAGAAAAGTTTTGTCCACAGGGGCAGTCCCTCATGAACTGATGCTTTGATATTGGCCTTGCAGAGGTAGGGCCTCTGCAGAGTACATGTTACAGATGGTGTATATGTCATGGGGCGCAGAGCACCCCAGAATTTCTCTGGGGCACACCAAGGAATCTTCTCCTTGAGAAACTAAACCAGAGGACAGATAACACCTAGAGGAACCAAATCGGACTGAGCTAGCTTGGGATTCCTACCCTTCATTCTGGTCTCCCTTATCCTGGGGAGATAAGTTTGGGTGTGGCTTCGGCCTTTGTGTTCTGTAGAGGGATCTGTAGCCAACCCTCACCCAATTCCTTTAGTCACTACCAGTGGGGGATGGCCCTCCACTCCTCACCCAATTCCCCCAGCTACCACCAGTGGGGGATGGTCCACCTTGACTAAAGGAACTTTTCACGGGCAGATGGGCCACCCCCATCAGGCCTCTATAAAAGTACCTTCCAGTCTCCTGTTCGAGGAGATTTGGTACCTCTGAGCCATGGGCTTTATGCCAAATCTCCCCATGAAAAGTCCAAGGATTTCTTTCATGGTTTCCCTCCCCCCACCCTTCCCTTCCCTTGGCCCTAAATAAACTATCACCTTGTTCTAACTAAATTTTGTGTGCAAGAGGGTGTAATTCTTTAAAGAGGAAATCCCAAGAACCCCAACCCCAACCCGTACCCCTTTTTCCCCCATATCATCTATAATAACAGAAGGAAAAAAAAAACACAACAAAACAAAACTGTTCATTTAAAGTCTCTGAGCTCTTGTTTTCTTGGAGTGGTAAGATGTCATCAGGAGAACTGGACTCTGGTCTGGTCTCTGGTCTGGAAAGCTGGATTCTGATCTAAACTCTGGTCTGGAAAGCTGGACTCACTTCTTTAACTGTTGAACTGCTGGATTTTTACTTATCCTTAGCATAGCATTGTCAATGATTAAATTAATACATTCCCCTCCTTTATATAATACAGGTTTGAGGTAGTTATGCCATCTATAACACTTTTTACTACCATGTGTCTGGATCAAAGTCAAATTTAGTAATGTGTTCATGACACCTGAAAATGTTATGGAAAGGTTACCATACCACATCTCATGGTTCTGAGACATCCAGTAATTGTGATAGGCCACAGGTAGATGGATTTTGACCGTGCCATCAGACTGAGTGAAAGAAAAAGAAAACAAGTTAAGTTAAACTAGGTTATTTTAGGAGAGAGAGCAGAAGAAACTGGACTGTGTCCAGCAATTGTGGTGTACATAGTTGCCATCATAAGCAAACCATGAACTTACGTGTACCTGTCTCTCCTTCTATTGTACATATATTCTCTCCAGGGCCTGCATCAAGCTCATTGTAAGAGCAGATAGCCTCTGAAATAATAAATTTCCATAATTCACAAATCTCATTTATTTCACCAAAGACAGTATGGTGGTAAAAATGCATGCTATGCTACGTAACTGAGGATATACTTGTAATATATACAAAAATTCCAAACCATACCCGGAGTATAATGATGTATAAATGGTAAATGAATGTAAATGGCTGATAATATTAAAGAGTATTACATATTCTTTGAGTAAGTAAATATGTCATCTTATACATGAATTCTCTATCTAGTATGACAATAACAGTGATAATCAATTTTTCAAAAGGAAATAAAACTTCAATCAGCACAACTCAGTATTCACTATGTTCATTCATAAATCAAGCAATAGGTTTCAATAACCTTTTTTAAAAAAAAACATAATCCCATAAAACTTATTAAACCCATGGTTCTTTCAAAAAAAAAAAAAGAATTGTGATAGCTTCTGAGGCCCACAACATATACTTAAAATGTCTTTGAAAATTCACTTAGTTTACAAAATTGAGTTAAAAAGAAAGCAAAAGAAACAGAAGTCAAAAACAAAGCAAAACAAAAAACAAAAACAAAAAGGAAAAGATTTGCTAAGCACCCTTTTGTGCTCATGAGGAAACTTAAATATATGGTGAATTCCAGGGCTTTTCAATGCCTTTCAAAAACAAAACAAAACAAAACAAAAGAATGGTTTCAAGGGACAAAGGTTAAGTAGGGGGAGGGGAAAGGGTGGGGGAGATTGAGGTTTCAAGGAACAAAGGTTAAATAGGGGATGGGGGAGACTGAGGTAGGCCAGAAAACAGGGCCATGTACTTCAGTGGTTTGCCTGCAGAAGGATAAGCTTGTTAAAGTTAAATGATCATATTGCTAGAGTTTTGGGGTATAGCACATCATTTTAACTGGTGACCCAATTCTCTGCATGCCAAAATGCAATCATAATGTTTTCTGATGTAGAAAATGTGGAGTTTTTTAGCATCGGCTTTTTCTGTGCCACGGATTTGCCACAGGGGCTTATTCAACTGATGAATGATTACATTCACCTGGTTATGTTTAGCAAAAGCTACAATCATATCATTTCCACCCCACATACCCACTTGTCTCAATTCAGCAACTTATTCTTCAAAAGGAGAGTCATTCACTCTAAAAGACTCAAAATCAGTTCTATGCATAAGCATATAAGCAGCAGTTTCTTGTCTGTCTCATATGATTTCTAGGGTGGCCTTCCAGCTGATCCCCCAGGGCCCTAAAAAGGCAATTTCTATCTCCCAATACTTTATGAAGACTGAGTCCCAAAGCATGTAGCTGATTTTTAGGATTATCAAATGGGAACTGTCTATTGTCCCTGGGCTCCTTTAGGGTACTTTGTTCTTTAACAGGTGCTATTGTTAGGGATTTTTGCTCTTTAGCATCTACTTGAGTCCTATTAGAAATTCCTTTACCTATAAATGGTGAAGGCTTTACATGAGAACAATGAATCCAAGATTCTTTTTCTCCAATTTTAATAGCAATAGAAGTTGTCAATAATACCTGAAAAGGTCCCTCCCAAGTGGGCTGGGTTCCATTGGTTCACTGAAAATTCTTAAGATATACTGTGTCTCCTGAATTTAAATCATGCAAAAAAAATCTAAAGGACCGGCTTGTACACTAGCTCCTGCCTCATGGAGTTCAGGTAGCCTAGTCTGTAATTCCTGTATATAGAAGGGAACAGAAGTATCACCTCCCACCAGTGATATATAAACTGCGGTAAAAGTTTTAGCTTGGATAGTAGTGTGACCAAAAAGCATTTCATAAGGAGATATATGAAGTTCTCCTCTTGGTCTACTGCATAGATAAAATAATGCCAATGGTAGAACATCTGGCCATTACAAATGGGTTTTCAGTACATAATTTGCCAATCATATTCTTAAGCTCTTTGTTCATACATTCATACGTTCAACCTGGCCTCAACTTTGTGGGTGGTTGGGTATATGGAATTTTGGAGTTACTCCCAAGAAGGAGTTGATTTGGGATAAAACCAAATCATTAAAATGTGTGCCTTTGTCAGAATCTCGGCAGGTTGGTGAGCCAAAGCAAAGAACTATCTCTTTAAGAAGAGTCTTGGCAACGAAGGCAGATGTGGCTCGGGGGCTGGGAAATGCCTCCACCCAAATGTGGGAAAGTCAGTGGTGGGGCAATTGTCCACTAGACTAGCTGGCTCATGACCAAGCTAGGGGTGGGTTCGGTGGGTCTGTAAGCTCCTGGTTTAGGCTCACCAAAACTGTGAGGGCCAAAATTTGATATACAGAGTGTTATCTGGGTGACTCACCTTAATACTGGGGTCCCAGAAATATGAGGGACCTTTTAGTGTAAACTCCCCTCTGAACTGCCCTTTTTAGATATTTCTCCCAGGCCAATAAGAAAGGAGCCTCTAAGCTTTAGTTCACAAAAGGATCAGATTTTATTACTCGGGAATTAATTAAACAACAAAGGTGAAAGTAATAAAAATCAAAGATAAGGAAATAGGAAAATAGAAATATAGATAGATATTCTTAACACTAAACTTAGCCTATGGAATCCCCAGACCATTTTCCCATTAAGCTAGTTCAAAGGAATTTAGGGTTTTTTGTCATTAACTCACCAAACATCGCTGGAACAGCCTGCCAGTCTAAGGTTGCTTGCTTCCCACCAGGACAGCAGTCACTACACCAAGAGAGTGAGCTAGTGTTACAGAAGTGACTCGAGAGCTAGCATTCTGGACATCCCCTCTAGTCTCCCTTCAGGGAACATTCAATCCTTCAAAAGCTGCCTATAACACAATTTTTACCACACCAGGGTCCCTGTTTCAAGCTTCTTGTGCTGAGGTATAGGGGCTGTGTCACTGGCTTTCCACACTGAGGCCTCTATGGCTTGTGGATTTCTCACCACCCTGGCCATTAGTTGGCCTAGTTGCACCTGTCCTATGGGTGGCTGTCCAGCTGTCAACCTGCCCTCCTGGCTGTTGCAGGTGGATTTCTCCACTGTCCTGCTGTGCCACCAGCTTGTTGAGCCAGGATCCAGGGGTATAAGTTGCCTGACTGTGGCCCACAATTTCCTGCTGACTTGCTCCAACACCTTCTGCATTACTCAGTCACTGTGTGCTGTGCCTCCCTTTTACCACAATGAGACTGACCTCGTTTTGGGTGTTAAGCATTTATTAAAGCAAACCAAATATTAGTAAAGAAAAAAAACTTGGCTCAGAAAGTTAAGAAAAGTCCTATCTAGCCTACAACTCAGCCTGGCCTGCTTGTTCCTCCATGTCATCTTCCACGAGCTCATCAGAGAGTGTAACTGAGAGTGGAAGCTTCCTCTAGGTCTGGAGGAGAGGTGGCCCTTCCACACTGCTCACAGCTAATTGGGTAGCATCATTCAAGTGTATTAGTTTACTGGACTTGAGCATGGTACATGAGCAGAATGTGCTGAGGTCAGAGTTCAGAGAACATACCCCCTGAGAACCAGGCTCTCAGGTAGGTGGGGTTTCAATCAAATCAACTTTAAGTGAGTTAATCAGCAAAGTCAATCCCATCAATCTTAATATAATCCCCTAGAGTGGGGGCCTCTGAACATCCCAAAATCCATTATTTTCTCACACTATAGTCCAATGCTTTTTTTGCCTATTCATCTCAACCTGCAAGCAGATGGCTGATTGAAATCTGATTCTCTATGGTTGGAAACTTGGTGTGACTGTTCCCCTCCCCCACTGGGCCTCCACCACTCAAATCAGCCCACTGGTTCAGAACCTGGGTGCTTTGCCCCAAGTGCAACAGAGACCAGAGCTGCATAACTCTGTCCAACCATCAAACCCTCTCCCTGGTCCACAAACTGAGTCTCAGAAGAAACCACTGGCACCAAAGATGTGAAAAGCCTGGAGAAGCTGCTGTCCAAGGTTGTGTCCACATAGGCTCCTCAAGCTCCTCTCTCAGCCCAAGCAGCAGGTGATCCTAGATGCCTAATTATGCTGTCTTTGGCTGAAAAATAGTCATCTTACTCTGTTCTTACATGGGTTAGGCTGTTCCAGTTGTTGTCTTATGGCATTATTTTTGGAGTATGGGTACTGTTTTACCAGGAACTGTGGGAGTCACTGCCTTTCCTCTACCATCTTGGCTCTGCCCCCTCCAGGTGCACTCTTGAGTATGTCTACTATGACCTGCAAGTACCTTTGTCTTTCACTACACTCAGTTTCAGATGATTTTTATGTGTTGCCTTTTCCATTATAATATCAAATCTTTAAGAGTATGGAGTGAATGTCTTTCTTTATGATTGTATTTCCATTCCAGCACTTAGCATAGTACTTAAGCACATAGTAAGCACTCAATAAATTCTTAGAGGGAAGTTAAGTAGTATAGTGGATAGATTATTGGACCTGGAATCAAGAAGACATCTTTCTGAGTTCAAAGATGGCCTTAGACACATCCTAGTTGTGCAATTCTGTGCAAGTTGCTTAACCCTATTTGCCTCAGTTTCTCTTCTATAAAATGACCTCAAGAAGAAAATGTCAAATCACCCTAATACCTTTGCCAAGAAAATACCAAATGATGTCACAAAGAATCACACGTAATTGAATAACATGAAAAATAAATGCTTGTGGACATTCATTTCTCATTAGAAGTTCTCTTTAACTTTCACTCCAAGACCTTAGACAAGTCATTTAACATCTCTAAGTCTCAGTTTCCTCTATAAAATGAGAGATTGGACTAAATGCTAATTGTCAATCAAAAAATCAAAATGGATAAAGCAATCAAAATGGATAAAGCAATAGCCCTGGATTCAGGAGGACCTGAGTCCAAATCTTGCCTCAGACACTTGAAACTTACTAGCTGTGTGACCCTGGGCAAGTCACATAACCCTCATTGCCCCACAAAAAAAAATGACAATCATTTATTAAACACGTGTTATGTGTCATTCACTGTGCTCCAAAATCCCTTTCTGCTCAAAATCTATGATCCTATGATTCAAGGATGTAATTTAGGAGTTCTCTGATTCAAAAGGAAAAAAAAATGGCCCTGATTTGGTTTAAGGTCAAACTTACAGGTGAGAATGTATACTAGAGGTGAGGGGAGTGATGAAAGGGAATCATTTTCAGTTTCAGAAGTCATAAGGCACAGGGAGCTAGGTGGCACAGTGGATAGAGCACTGGAGTACGAAGGACCTGAGTTCAAATCCGGCCTCAGACATTTGATACTTACTAGCTGTGTGACCCTAGGCAAGTCAATTAATCCAAATTGCCTCACCCCTCCAAAAAAAAAAAAAAGAAAAGAAAATCATAAGGCTACAGACAATCACACAGGTCATTATACCCGAAGCTCAAAAGCAATTTACATATTCAAATCTACGAAATAATTTTGACATACACAAACACAAACACATTGTAAAATCAGGCAATTAAGGAGAGAGACAGGACTTGAATTCAAATGAGTCAATATCACCTTGAGATCAGACCAGCTTAGTATTTATCATCATGCACAAATCCATGCCCCCCCCAAACCTACACATAACATGTGCCCAACATATTTTTTTTCTAAAAAGCCTGGAAATATAATTTCCTTGGGGAAATTGGAGAATGGGAGAATAGAATTCATAATTTGTGAATATTCCATATTGAAATTGGCATATCATATATATTTGAAATGAAATAATATAGACTTGGAGTATAAAATTAATTAATATAAGGTTGGAGTTATGAGGACATTTCTATATAGTTTAGCTCAAACATCCCATATTAATACAGAGAATAGCACATGGAAAACACTTTTCTCATAACAAATTCTGCAGTGGCTTTTCCTTAAGATTTCAGAAATATTGCTAACACAGTATTTGTCATATTTCAGCGCTGCTGTTTCTTGTGATAGCTGAAAAGTAAAATTGAAAAATATACATTGAACTTTTCAGAATTGCAAGCAATACTTGATTTTGATTCTATCTTTATGTTTATGTATTTATTCATCATTGTACCTGGGCTTTTGACAAGCAAACTTTTATGGCACAAACAACATAATAAAAAAGAAAATCTTTTCCTTCTTAAACAAGTCTAGATTATTCTGAAATCCTTTATGATTCATTTCAGAATCTTCAAAGGCAAGTTGTTGCTGTTGTTGTTGTTGTTTTATAGAGTTCTCTTTGCATTTATTCCCAAGTCAATGAATTATCTGATTTCCATTTATTGGAAAGTTTGCAAGGAGTAGTTCCTGACACAATAAATCTCTCTGGGATGAAACATGAAGACTGTTGTTTAGACTTTTTTTTTTTTTGGAGAATTGAAAATTTTTAGAATTCCAGGAAGAATGGTCTTAGTAGAAAGAAATTATCCATATGTACACACATACACATGAAGCCTTTTGTGTTTACAGGATAAAAGGGAAATATTAAAAGAGATAACACAATTTTCATGAATGAATGTCAACTGTAGACCTCAAGTGAACTGAGTGCTTCTTAATCCTGAAATCCTAAGCTCAAATTTGCAGTATTGCATGGTTCTTACTTTACCTCAGTCTCTAGTTAAGGAGGATCATGCCCTGCTTTTAGGTATAATGTGACAATACCTTCCCTTCATTTCTTAAAGTAAATCTGAGATATTAGGTAGTAATCCTGGATTTAGAATAGACCTCCCCAGTCAGAATGGATTTACTAGATTTTTTTTTATGACAGGTGGAAATGTCTGAGGTAGTTCCAGGATGATTCCAGAAGCTTTGGAAATGTCTTGGGAGTTAAAAGTAAAAGATGACACCTTCACCCCCCCCCCCTCCAACACCCCTCCGGCCCCCGCCAAACAGTACTATCATAATATTTATAATACAAAATACCAGTCACCTGGGTATCCACATTCACCTAAATTCAAAAAATATTGACAAAGCTCCGATTATGTGCTGTGATAAGTTGGGGGTGCAAAGGCAAAATAAAATAACCTTCATTATATTGTTTTTTGTTTTTAGGTCAATGAGGGTTAAGTGACTTGCCCAGGGTCACACAGCTAGTAAGTGTCAAATGTCTGAGGTCAAATTTGAACTCAGGTCCTCCTGAATCCAGAGCAGGTGCTTAATCCACTGTACCACCTAGCTGCCCCACCTTCATTGCATTGTAATGAATAGGAACACAAAAACACAAACACACAAATAAATACAACATACAACCATTCAATCAATACACATTTTTATGCACTTACTGTGAACCAAGAATTATGTTAAGATAATATTGTGAGGCCAAGGGGACTGCTTAATAGGAATCTCAAAGAACAATAGAAAATTAAGGAAAAATGGGATAGAAATACTCTACAGATGGTACAGTTATGTTTGTGTATAAGGGAACATGTTTAGTAAACCTAATAGTAGAATGCACTCAGCTACTGGTGGAGTCAAAGGTTAAGAGATTCCCTTGCCCTTCACAGTATCACCAGTCAAGTTTGGGTGTAGACAAAATGAAGCAAAAAGATATTCTTTGGTTCCTACCTATCAAGGTGGAACCCAGTCCATAAAAACCTCCATATTTGCATATCTTATAACAACATGTTTATCAAATCATGAAATGCTATAGAAGTGGGATTTATTATTTTGGTTGTGGCAAGTTATAATGAATGGCACACTGACTTAGGAGGCAAAAAACTGGGTTAATAATAATTGTTTTAAGAATATACAAGATACAAAAATATATTGAACACACTTTTGAATCAAATAATTCTCATAAAATGTGAGATAATCTTAAAATATTATTAAAGGCAATGTATATGGGTTTTTTTCTCCTTATTATAGTCACATGTTTTAATTTAGAGTACATCTAAATAAGATCCCAGTTTCAGTTCTTCTAGACATGGGATTTAGGTCTTTAATTCTTGGTTTCTTTACCAGGAATTTAAGAACATTGTTATTCAGGAATAGAAAATCCATGTTCTTTATCCTAGATAAGAAGTATTGGAATGGAAGTAGGATTGCTGTTTTGATTCCTGGGTGTATATCATAAACAACAACTTGCCTTCATTGTTTGTTTTCTTTCACAAGCATTTACAGATTCAGGTTTTATACTAAAGTCATTTCGAAGGTTTCACTTAATAGTT
Organism: Dromiciops gliroides; assembly: GCF_019393635.1. Taxonomy (NCBI): domain Eukaryota; kingdom Metazoa; phylum Chordata; class Mammalia; order Microbiotheria; family Microbiotheriidae; genus Dromiciops; species Dromiciops gliroides. The sequence goes on along the minus strand of NC_057861.1, from coordinate 202,624,891 downwards.
GTGGTTGAATAGTTTAGATACAAAATTAACTATGAGGCTTGTAGGGTTAAATTTCTCTCAAGTACAGGATTCTTTTTAGGAAATTGACTTGATGTTACCCCATAAATTCAAATATTTGTATTCATAATTTTCTTTCATGTTTATATTGGCTACACATTAATTTCACTTAGATTTTCCTCCTTGGAGATAGATTTCATTTTTCTATGACCAAGATAAATTGTCCTTAATCATCCATGAGGGGTATTTTCTCAACCCTGAGTATTTCCATGATGCATTTATTACCATAACAGCATTCACAAATGCTTCTACTATATTTGTAAATAAATAATGTTTTTCTTACTTGCAAAATTCAACAGTTTGAAACTCTCCATCTCAGTAAATTAATGCAGTGTGAATTAATGCACCAACCAATGGAATAGAACCCTTGAGAACAATTTAAGTTTTATCTCAACCAATTATTGCACCACCTGCAATAATAATCTCTCTTTGCTAGTCTCTAGGTTGTATATAGTAAGATTCAACATCACAGGAGTATCAGAAGAATCAATTGGTGTATTTTCAGTGGGAGCACTTCAAAAATTACCTAGCACTCACAAATATATAAAGTTGAGCAGTCAAGTATCTCTGACTCCTCAGCCTACTTTTAGCCCATTGGCACATTCTTCCCTCTACCTTGTTTTATTCTTGAGTTTATAACCACTCTAGGGGAATCAAGCACACTACAAACATGCAGCAAAAGCATCCCTTACACATTGCTTTTTATGTATGCTAAGAGCTACCTGGAGGCACTGGAAACTGGAATGTGCCTTAACACAGGTTGGCAAATTATAGTCTCTAGTGTACCTCTCCTTACTTAGACTATGCCTCCTTTTCAGCTGCATTCCAGAGGTTGCAGCCCAGCATTTTTGAATATGGATGGTGCCTATCAATTTCTAGATGGTGGGGAGCAGCCATTTTTACGTTATACTTAGTATATGCCACCTAATCTCAAACTGGTCTTCCATGTTTTAAACCAATAATAGAAAAAAAAGGAAAAACAGTAAGAAGGCAGAAGAGAGCAAAAGAAAGAACATGGGAAGAGGGGGGTAGGTGTTTGGTCAAGAGAACAAAGGATCAGATTGAAAGGATGAATAGTTATCTGAATTAAGACCAGATTTCACTAGCTGTGTGCTTGGGACAGGGTGCATAATCAAGTCATAATCTACTGACATTAGCCAGTGGATTTACAGCTGCTATTAAAAAGCTTGAAAGTAATATGAATGGAGTACATTTCTTTCATTTTAATCTAGAAATTCCTAGAGTAGAAAACTGGTCTGAGTCAATATTTTATTATTTCATGCTCACTGAAGGACATTGGCAAAAGTACCTGTGTTTTTTTTTTCTTCTAGAAATGGAAAATTGTATTAGGTTATCTAAAAACCCAAAGAAAGAGTTATGTTCTTTTAGTGGGAAGGTAGGGAATAGGCTAGATTCCTTTAGAATCCCATATTTATTTTCTCTAAAAGATCTCTCAGTGGCATTTTACCTAGAGAAAATGAGATGGACATTTTATGACAGTAGACTTTAATAACTCACTAAATTTCTAAAGCATAGCTGGACACAAGGCCAGCAGAAGCACAGCTAATTTTGTGGCATGGTTTGGAGGAAAACAAGCAAACAACAACCCTCTACTATACCAAGATATATTGACAATAGTTATCACTTTCATGTTTGTCGTTTGTGTCTGACTCTTCATGATTTCATTTGGGGTTTTCTTGGCAAAGTACTGGAGTGGTTCGCCATCTCCTTCTCCAGCTCATTTTACCGATGATCAAACTGAGGCAAACAGGGTTAAATGATATGCTCAAGGTCCTAGTAAGTGTCTAAGGCCAGATTTGAATTTAAGAAGATGTATCTTCATGACTCCAGGCCTGTCACTCTATCCAGTTTGTCATCTAGCTGCCCTAGCATTTATACAGCTAGAACTATAAGTTTTGAAATATACTTCATATGTCTTATCACATTCCATTCTTATAACAGCCCTGAAAGGTAGGTCATATTATTCTATTGTTATATATGAGGAAACTGAAGCTTAGAGAGTTTGTGAATTGTCTAGTTGTCTCACAGGTTGTGTCAAAGACAGAATTTGTCAAGTCTTCTGACTCCTATGTTAGTACACTACACACTGTCACTTCACTGTCTCGCCATGAAATACTTTTCTCTCTGAGCTATCAAGACCATCACTAAGATAGATAATCCTTTTGAACAGTGATTTCCCTGTTTTGAAAATATTTCAATTTTATTTTATTTTAAATTCCAAATTCTCTCCTCCCTCTCTCCTTTACTAAACAATTGAGAAGGCAAGAAATTAAAAATAGTTACAAGTATCTAAGACATTAAAAGCAACCTTACACACACACACACACACACACACACACACACACACACACACACACACACACACACACACATACACACACACACACACACACACACACACACACACACACTATGTTCCAATGAAAACAAGAAAAAAATAGAAGAATGTATGTTCAATCTGCACTTTGAGAAAAGTAGTTATGTGACTCAGTGGATAGATTGCTGGGACTGGAGTTAGGAAGACCTGAATTCAAATCTGGTCTCAGAAACTTACTAGCTGAGAGCATGGGTAAATCATTTATGCTCTGGTTGCCTGAGTTTCTTAATCTATAAAATGGAAATAATTCCAGTACTTGCCTCCCAGGTTGTTGTGAAGATAAAATGAGATAATTGGAAAGTGCTTAGCACAGGTCCTGGCACATAGTAAATGCTATATTAATTTTAACTTTTATCAGGATCAGTTCTCTTTCTGGAGGTAGATGGTCTGATTCATCTTGAGTTATTTGGAATTGTGGTTGGTCATTGTGTTGATTGATATTAATATGTGTTTCAAAGTTCATCATTTTTATAATATTGTCATTACTGTATAAATTGTTCGCCTAGTTCTGCTCAGTTCACTTTCTAAGAGTATTAACAGCAGAGCAGGAAATAGACATGTTTTATTTGTTGCTTCCTGTACTATTGAAATTACATGTCTGCTAAAAGCAAAATTGTTAATATGAATTTAATAATTTATTCTGTGAGGTATTTGCCATTTAATTTAAAATATATTGATATTTTTGTTTTTACATATTGTTCAAATTCAAAGTTATTTCCCCTTTCTATACTCAGTGAGCTGTCCCTGTACCCAATAATTTTTAAAAAGAGAGAGAGAGAGAAAGACAGAGAAACAGAGAGATAGAGACAGAGACAGAGAGACTGAGACAGTGAGAAAAAGGGAAGGGGGAAGGAGGGAGTGAGTAATGGAGTAAGGGAGAGAGGGGCAGAAGAAGAGTACAGGAAGGAGGGAGAGAGAAACCATGTAGGCTATAAATTGATTTATTTGAAAATGCCTTAATGCCTGAGTTCCATATGAGGGTAACCCTTCACAAGTTATTAACATGTTATATACTTCATTTCAATTTTTTTTTTTTTTGTGTGTGTGTGGAGCAATGAGGGTTAAGTGACTTGTCCATGGTCACACAGCTAGTAAATGTCAAGTGTCTGAGGCCAAATTTGAACTCAGGTCCTACTGAATCCAGGGCCGGTGCTATATCCACTGCACCACCTAGCTGCTCTTCATTTCAATTTCTAAAGACATATTAGAACAAAACTTCTTCATATGGCATGAGACCACTAGGGAGCCACAGTAAAATAATTAGAAACAGAATCACCAGATCTAGATCTGAAATTTCATTCTGCTGTTAAGTAGCTGTGTGATGATAGTAAGTTTTCTTTACAGAACTCCATTCCTAAAGAGCAATATACTTTAGATAATCTCAACATTTCTGAGCAGAATAACACACCTTTTATAGTTAAATTTTATCACACATATAAGGCAGAAGGGAAAGTGAGGAATAAGATTAGCATAGCAAATGCCCTATACAACCTAGGCTTACTTAATGATAGCTTCCTATAGGTTATTTTTCAGCATTTAGGAAAGCTTTCCTTTCCTTCTACATAGTTGGGAGAATAGTTCCAATAGTGATCAGTTGGTTTGAGATGACTGCTCTACAGCTTTGCCACTTTGAACAGAGTCAGATTAAAATGGGAGCAAGAGTCAGGTTGTATCACTTACATGTGTCATTAAGAAAATATATTTGCTTATCATGGAGGTCAGGACAGCTTCCATAACTATGAAGATTTAATATATTCTACTCAATTCTCCAATATATATGTCAAAGGAATTAGTTAAAAAACTATCTATAGGCTTAGGTAGTAATATAACTATATAATATAGTAATAATAAGTGTATGCCTAATAATAATGTGCCTAAGACAGAATTAAGAGGAGTGATTTTGCAGCTCTAAGTAATGGAAGTCTAGTTAACAAGCATTTATTAATTTTTACTATATTAATGTTTACTATATGCTAGGAACTGTGTTAATTGAAGGGGATACAAAGAAAAGCACAAACAGGCCCTGGACTCAAAAAGATCACAGTATATTAGAAGGCAGGCAGGTTTCTTTAAGTGTTAATTCTTGAAAGTTTAATTATTTGATATCAACAAACTCTTTTAACCTACTCATATCCCTTAAGAATGACCAGGACTAAATTTTAAGCCTGTCCTCATTCATGTGTGACAATAATTGAAAACTCTACCATCTGGTCACAGAAGGAGAATTAAGGTTGTATTTTAAACAATCTCTACTAAGTGTTATTGATATGGCAGTAATCTAAATTCTTGAAGGCTACACTAGCAGATACCACTTCTGGAAGGACCTATAGAACTAGAAAAGTTTCAGGTCCAGATCTGGCCACAGATTCTGCACTTGCTAACTGAGGACCAGTCTAATAGTTCAACAAAACACAATGGCACATGTTTTTTGCTGATGATTCTTGTTGGTTATTATCTTTAAACTGTAGCCTGTCAGGAAAAAAATACCAGCTATATGGGCTGGTAACTATGTTGGTGAATTAGTCTTCACTCAACTCTTATCACAGATCCTTAAAATATATTATATTATATTAAAATTATATATATATATAATTATAATTATATATATTTATAGTAATATAAAGTGCATTAAACACAATTCAAACAGCCTCATCGTCTCAAAAGAAAAGACATACAGTACAACAAAGGAAATACTAGTATTTTGCTTTATATGAATCATTTGCAATTTTTCCACTACAGACTATGTTTCATTAAAGAGTTAAAGTGAGCAAAAAAAAAACCCCAATATATAAGATTTTTTTTTAAAAAAGCCTTAAAATAATTAGAATGGAGAATTTCTGCTGATCTCTTAGTAGAAGATCATTAATAAATGTCAACTACCAAGCCCATAGCAGGCAGTCAATCACTTCTTGACTAAATTCCTCATGCTCATCTTGACAAAGATATCTCAAGTTATATCCACCAAGGGTCACAAATTTCAATTGCTTTTTATTTAGGGCCATGAAGAAAAGTTCCCTTTGAGAAATAAGCTTCTAGGAAGACTAAGAAATTATATATATATATATATATATTTTTTTTTTCTTTTTCCTCCCAGTTCTTTCTTCCCTATGCAGTTCCAGGAGGGGGGATTTGCTCACAGTACTACTTGCCCTTATTTCCCACACAGTCTGTATTTTGAAATCGATTTTAATCACGTGTTGTCTAAATTGTCTTCACATCATTTTTGAATTCCAATCCCCATTTCACTCACTAAGAAGGATTTCCCGAATTCCACTGATGACCTTTAGTGGCACATTAAACTCAATGATATTCTTCTATCTGATGAGGAGTAACAGTAATACAGATAGCAAACACTTTCATTTCAGGAATACAAGAAAAGAGACACTGTCGAAAGGCTCTTGCATCTCATTATCAAACATCCGAATAAAGTTCTTTATAATTTAAAAAAAGAGCCCTTTCTCTGGAGAGCAGTGAACACTTCATGCTGTTCATTAAAGGGCTGAACAGAGAAGGCTCACATCTTTATTCAAAAGCCAACTTTAGACAAGTCTTTAAAAAAATTATTAGAGCCCTCTTTGTCACCAGGGCTACCATGTTTCTTTGACCTAGTCCTCTGACTGTGCACAGTTCCCTCCAAAGAGAATACATTCAATTCCCTTTACAGCAAATTAAGATGGACTTTCTACTTTGCCACATGAATATTAACCAGTCGGTGGGCACTGACAATCTGGAGTTCTATGATGAGTTTTTTTTTTTTTTCATTTCTAAAAGAAGCAAATCCATTAAAAAATACTTGACTTAGGGCATCTGGGACTGGCAATACAAATTATGAGAGCTATATGGAGAATTAATATGAGACATTCAAACTAAAGATATTCTAATCTTGACTATGATGAGAACAAGGTGTCAGGTTACAGGATAGGTCAGATCAAACTCATTGCTTACAGTAAATTAATAAGACTCTTTTTGGGTCCTAACAGTGAGACATTTTCTTAATAAGCATGTTATATTAACAGCCTAGTTTGAGAATCAATAAAGGATATCTAATCAAGTTTATTTTCATCCATGTGTGAACTAGCCTCTTTGTCCTTTTGAATCATGCTTGGAAGAACAAGCCATATCCATGAATATAAAGTCAGCAAAAAATGATGTGTTTTTTTTTTTTCAATTACAAATGAGTAGCTATAAATCGCAAATGGAAATGGTTCTAAACTAACTTAAAAAAATAAGATACTTAGCTGCTTGTGGTAGTATTCTGAAGGACTTCTCTAACAAAAAGATAACTTAAGATATAAGCCAAATGCAGTATGTCAGAACAGACTGTGATGGTACTAGCAATGATAGATAGAGACCAATATTTCCAGGTGCCTACTTACTGCAGAACCATGCAGATTCATGATATGATATCATGCCTCCTGATCTTTGATATATGTACTTCTACAAGAGAGAATGTAACCCTAGAATAAAAGTTTGGGTTGCTCTTCATCTATTTTTTCACCTAGATAATATAAAACCTGAAATATTTCATCTATTATCTGGAATAGCTTGTCATTTAAATGTTCAGGATTTAGGACGAGTCTGAAAATAAAATACATATAGTAAAATATAACAATTTATTACTTTTAATTCAGGTAATATCTAGACAAACTAACACTTGAATCCCCCTCTTGGCCTTTTTTTAAAAGTCTGCATTCTGGTGTAATTTACTACATACATTTTTTCTACTGAGAGTTGTGATCTCCTATACAAAAAAAAATGTACAAATAATTAAAGACAGTTATGTTATTTTAAAAATATACTTACCATATTAGTGCTTGGAAGGGGAAAAAACGTACTTCTGCTGTATATTGTATTTGCTCCTAGAAGATGCCTTTAAACACAGAAATGCACATAGACACACACAGACACAAATGAAATAAAAAAGTTTTTCAATGCAGTTTGACAGTTGCCCATGAAAGCTGCCAAAAGGAATAATGGAGGACTGAAGATATTCTTTCCAGAAAAAAAAAACACAAAAATAAGAACAAAAATAATCCTGAAGGACAAGGATAAATTTGTAGTGACTTGAAAAGACTACACTCTAATCAGATTTATGCCAGTGAGAAGAATACATAAAATGAACTAAAGATAGGTCTTCCTTATATGGGAGAAAGGGCTGACAAGAAACCTCACTATTAATGAACTAAACTTTGATCTTCCAGGCATATTGATTTATCAAATCAATGCATGTCAATTGCTTAACAAATTGGAACCAGACCCTTTCTCAGTTTAGGAAGATGGAACCATTGTTTTCTTCAGTCATTTCATCTTTCACCTGCCACACATTGCAATCCTCTTCAAAAGCAAATTCTTAAAATACAGTATTAATAAGAGACTTTAACATTCCTATTCCAGAGGATATACTTAACAGAAAGATAATTAAGCAGAAATACATGTACCTGAACAGATTATAGTCTTTGAATGAAGTGGTATTCCATGTCCAAATAACATATCTCAAAATTAGTAAAATATTAGCATTCAAAAGATAGGTCTTTGATTTCATGGGAAGCTTAGACAAAAACAAACAAACAAAAAACAAGAGCTTTGAAATTTCTCAAAATGTGTCCTCTTCATTTTGTTTCATGTATTCAACTATGGACTCAGCTCCTTGTCAATCTGTATGATTTATCTCAGGTTTATATATAATCTTGTTTAAGACTTATTGTGTGTCCATACAAAGGAATGTTAAAAATCTGGCAATTGACATTCTTCCTATACTTGGTCCTTCCTATATGTATAAACAGGTTAAAAATATTTGAATAGGATGTATTTAGGGAAGTGATGCAATGTGCTAGGGCTTTGAGAAATAATCGCAATGTTTTACAAAAAAAAAAATTAAAAAAAGGTGAAGTTAGAGGAATTCACTAATTCCTTAACCATAGGGAAGCCTTCTTAGACCTGGTCTCTATTCTGTATTACATAAATGTAAAAACACTTTGTGAGCCTATAACACCTTAATGATTACAAAAAAAAATTCTATAATTGAATCCACTTAACCCTTCAATTGTCTAAACAAGTTAATTGAAAAATAAAAGATAGGAAATAGACAACAAGTGATATCAACACTAACTATAATAGTTTTATCCAGAATTTTAGGCTTTGTAAATTAATTTCCACAAAAAGCATGGCAAAAATAGAACAAAACAAAAGAGTGTCTTGGTTGGCAAATATCAAATTTATTTGCCAACTGAGAGAAAGACAAAGATGGCAGCAAAAGGTAACATTATGTTAGAATATAATCACATAAAATCTTGCAAATTAGAATGATAGAACATTATGAAAAATATCATCTCATAGCAGAGAGAAGTACTTGATAGTAAAACTAGACTAAATAATGCCTAGTAAAATAGACAACTAATCAGATTCATTCCACAGACATTCAAGAATAAAAATATAACAGAGAATACTATAACACCCAGGAGGTGTTATAGGCCCTAACTAACTTAAGGACAGGTGTGTTAGACATTACTTTCTCCCCAGGTTTCTCCACTACATTTAAGTGGGTTAGATTATATTTAGGCTCTCTGTAAATGTCTCCATACTCCAATGATGTTGTTTCCTTAATTTTAGGGTATAGGGTCCCCTGAAAACCAATTGCATTTAGCCATTAACAGAATAGCTTTGAAGAAAATATTAAATTCAAAGGGTAAATTCAAAATGGACAAATTTAATATCCCAAAATGTGGAAGGCCTCATCTTCCTTCTCCCCTCCTTGCATGACTTCAATCTCTGGGTAGGAAAATGTGATTAGGTTCAAAGCTTATCTCACTTCCTATGGAGCACAGTTTCAGTACTATGTCTAAAACCCCCATCAAACTTAAAACCCAGTGTCCCTGGCTTCTCAGGATTTCTATGATAGGTTGGCTCATTGCAATATTCAGCCTGGATTCCTGACTCCAATGTCACTACAACTGGAACATCTGGGTCAGGGGCATTCACTAACACATAAAAGTAAGTCACAAGAAATTTACTTTCACTTGCTTCACCAGCGTCACAGATAAACATCTCAAAATAGCCAATATTTTAATCATACACAATGTCACATGAAGAGAAGGCAGTCACATTATCCCTAAATATAAGATTTCAACAAAATAACAACATTTTACTAAGTTGCTTAGACTTGGTCTTTCTCAACCCACAAAAGAAAAAGAGACAAAAAGACAAAACCTTGATTCTATATCAAAAATGACCTGGTCCACTCTAAGCTTTCTAAAGTACATGCAACTCTTCCATAGGGATTTATGACCTGTGATCAATTTGCTATCACCCCCGTCTCAAATAATTCTCCTTGGTGGAAAATATTCTAGTGTATTAGCACCTCCAACTGGAGTCTGCAGAAAAAAAAATATCCCTTTCTACATAGGGAACACCAATATTCTCAAGGGGTCATTCAAGCATAGACACTATCCACAAAGGTTCAGGCAATTTTCTCTGGTACTTTATCTTAAAGTGAGCCTAAAATTCTGATAGAGATTCTTTCTACTGCTAGAGTAAAGCAAAAGAAAATGTAAACTAACTCATCAGCACAAGAAGAAAAGTAGGCTCAACTACAAAAGTAGCTAAGAATGTCAGGTATTATAATGTGAATATAAGTCAAAAGCATTCTCAACCTAACATTGTATAGGGTATTTTGCTTTTACAAAAAGTCAAACAAAAAACAATATGAATGGTTTTATCAGATATTATTTCCCATTAAAATTAATATCAATATTTATATAGTACTCAATAATATAGAATGTATGAATATATTAATGCCTATACAGAATTCATTACTATGCATTTTCCATATTTAACAGATCAGCATTCAACAATTGAACAATTTCCAAAAATATACCAATAGAACTGAATTGTAATATAACATGCTGAAAAAATACACTGTGCATCTACAGCTACTTATTTTCCCCCAAATTTCTCTAGGATATCACAGCCTATTTTCCTTTCAGAGATACAAAAAGGATATTTGAAAAAAAAAACACATTATAGCAAATTGCTGTCTCCATTAGTGAGAGTTTTAACCCTATTTAAACGTTAACATCACAGTATGGAATGTGCTTTTCTTGGAGATAGAAATGGCACTAAAGAGAATGAAGTTAAGAAAATTTGTCAGATTGGACCAAATATAAAGGGAGATCTGTCCTATAGGAAATAGAATTGTTAGGATACTGATGGCCAGATACTGTTTGTCCTTCATCCTCCAAGAGGACCAATTACATCATGCCAGTAATGTCTTTATTTGCATGTGAACTGAATATAAGTGGAATACAGCTGCACAAAGTCATCAACCTCACTCTTTCCTCCAGAATCATCAAAGTCCAATGGGAAGACAAAGGTCAGGACTAGTGACAATGTCTCAGGATGCAGTGGGTGACCTTTACCTTTATAGATTAAGAACCTTTCCAAGTCTTAGTTTTCTAAGGTCATACCTATTCAATGACTGAGAGATAAATAAGACTTGAGACAAAAGATACCTCAATTTAACATTATAAAGATATCAACCTGGGATGGGAAGATGTTATGAGTTTGCTATTTATACTCATCCTAAGACATCAAAAAAATAAAATAAAGCCAGGAAGAAGAAGAAGAAGAAGAAGAAGAAGAAGAAGAAGAAGAAGAAGAAGAAGAAGAAGAAGAAGAAGAAGAAGAAGAAGAAGAAGAAGAAGAAGAAGATGATGATGATGATGATGATGATGATGATGATGATGATGATGATGATGATGATGATGATGATGATGATCATCAGCCCTATTGGAGCTCTCCCCACAATCATCCCCAAAACCTCCAAATAATGACATAAGATAATTCCTGGAGCAGCATATCCCACATAAGGTTGGGGTGAAATCATTTTCCAGCCAAAGATAGCTTAGGAGGTCATCAGAAAATTTCTGTTGTACCAGCTTAAGAGAAAAGCACAGGGGCAGCTGGGTGGTGCAGTGGATAGAGCACCGGCCCTGGATTCAGGAGTACCTGAGTTCAGATCTGGCCTCAGACACTTGACACTTACTAGCTGTGTGACCCTGGGCAAGTCACTTAACCCCCATTGCCCTGCCAAAAAGAAAGAAAAAAAAAAGAGAAAAGCACAGCCCCATTGCTTCATGTGAAGATCCAGATCTAGGCTGACTACATCAGAGAAAAAAGACCCCAAGAGCCCTTAAATTGGCTGCAGCTCTAGCATCTTCTGGAACTTAGCTTCTGGTGTGGTAAGAGGGCTGAGGGGTTGGCTGAAGGGGGGACAGAGATTACGGGGTTCTGTGCTGGCACTGAGGCAGAACTTGGCTGTTTTACCCATGCTGGGAACCAGGAACCAGTCTTGAGTAGCAGTGGCCCAGGTGAGGGAGGGGCCCATGCTCATCCAGAAGTAGCAGCCACAGTGAAACAGAATTTTGATTCCAGGTTAAGGGCAAGTAGGGTAGGGATTATTTACAGATCACAGCAGAGGCAAGGTAAATGGAAAACCTGCCTTTCTTTAAATCTTTCCACCTTGAACCCCTTGAAGCTTGGGACAGTGCATCCTGGAAGCAATGCCCCACTTTAAGGAGTTAAAAGTCAAGAAATATGCTGGTGAAATGAGAAGACAGAAAAAATGTATGGACCATAGTAAATTTTTTGATGACAAGGAAGATTAAGGTGCACCCACAGCAGAGGAGAGCAAGTTGGGGGCTCCTACACCCTAAGCTACCAAGAAAAAAATGAATTGGACTCAGGCCATAAAAGTGCTAAAAAGGACTTTGACAATAAAATAAGAGTGGTAGAGGAAAAAACCAAAAGAAAAATGAGAGTGAGGAAGAAAAGTCATGAAAAAAAGTCAACAGCTTGAAAAGCCAAATTGTCCAAATGGAAATAGGAGATAAAAAAGCTCTCTGAAAAAAATAATTACTTAAGAATTAGAATTGAACAATTGGAACCTTTTTCCAAAGAATAAAGATAAAACATCTTTAATCTCTTAATATAGAGGTGATGGATAAAGGCATAGACCTCGACATGAATTCTGATTCAGACAATACCTTGATTTGTTCAGATGAATTACACATATTTCTATTTGGGGGGAAGGATTTGATGAACAGTGACAGATTTTTTTCATTTCTCATTACATTTATTTAATATAGTATTTTATTATTTTCTAGTTATATGTAGATAGTTTTCAACCTTTGTTTCTATAAGATTTCTAGTTTCAAATCTTTCTCCCTCCCTCTACTCCCTCCCCTCTCCCCAAGACAGCAAGCAATCTGATATAGGTTATATATTTACAATCACATTAAACATATTTCTATATTGGTCATGATGTGAAAGGAGAATCAGAGCAAAGGGGAAAAACCTCATAAAAGGTAAACAAAAAAAGTAGAAATAGTATGGCACAATCTGCCTCTAGATTCCACAGGTTTTTTTTTCTAGATTTGGAGAGCATTTTCCATCATGAGTCCTTTGAAACTATCTTGGACCATTGTGTTGCTGAGAAGACTCAACTCTCTCACAGTTGATCAACACATAATGTTGTTGATACTGTGTACAAGGTTCTCCTGGTTCTGCTCATCTCAGTCAGCATCAATTCATGTAAGTCCTTCCAGGTTACTCTGAAATACACCTAATCATCATTTTTTTTCACACTGATTTTTTAAAACTCTGTTCTAAATTTTCTTTCTCCCTACTTCCTCAACCCTCTCTATGGAACCAAGCAATTCAGTATAAGTCATACATGTGCAAATATGCCAAGCATCCTTGCATTACTCAAGCTGTGAAAGAAAATAGACAGAATAACTTTAGCAAGAGGAACTAACAAATAAAATTATACTGCAATCTGTATTCAAGTACCATCAGTTCTTCCTCTGTTGATGGTTTACATTTTTCATATGTCCTGATAGCATCCTGCTCATCATTTCTTTCACAGTTACTATTGCTAACTGTATTACTTTTCATCCTGTTCCCTCCCCTAGATATTTACTCTATTTTCTATCTTCTTTCACCCCATCCCTCCTCAAAAGTGTCTTACTTTTACTGCTCCCCTCCCCCAATCTGCCCTCCCTTCCTTCACCTTTCCCCACTTTTTCCCCTTCCCCTCCACTGTCCCTCAGGGAAAAATATATTACTATACCCATTTGAGTGTTTATGTTATTCCCTCTTTGAGACAATTCTGATGGAAGTAAGGCACCCTCACTCTCCTGCTCCTTCCCTATTTTACCCTCCACTCCACAAGTGTATTTTGTTGATTTTATTTGAATTACTTTACACAAGGGACAGCTCGGTGGCTCATGGGATAGAGCACCAGCCCTGGAGTCAGGAGGACCAGAGTTCAAATCCGGCCAAAGACACTTAACACTTACTAGCTGTGTGACCCTGGGTGAGTCACTTAACCCCAATTGCCTGACAAAAAACATAAACAATAAGATTTGAATTACTTTACACCCTTCCACTTCTACCTTTCCCTTCCTTCCAGTGCATTACACTTAGTCCTTAACTTTATTTTGAAGATTTCATCATGGGTCAGCTAGGTGACACATTGGAAAAAGAGCTAGCTCTGGACCCAGGAGATTGCAAGCCCAAATCCAGCCCCAGACATGACACCCCACCCTGCCTGACCTACAAAAAAATAAGGATAAATGCGTTACATATATCATCACTTTATATTCAATTCACAACTGTGCCCTCTGTCTATGTATTTTCCATTCAGATGCCCTAACAATGAGAAACTTCTTATGAGTTGTATTATTTTCTCATGTAAGAATGTAAAAAGTTTATCATTTTAATGTCCCTCATGATTTCTTTTCCTGTTTACCTTTTTATGCTTCTCTAGGGTTTTTTTATTTGAAAGTCAAATTTTCTATTTAGTTTAGGTCATTTCATCACAAATGCATGAAAGTCCTCTTTTTCATTGAAGTCCCATTTTTTCCCCAGAAAGACTATAGTCAGTTTTGCAGGGCAAATGATTTTAGATTATAGTCCCAATTCCTTTGCCCTCTGGAATGCAATATTCCATGCCCTCTGGTCCTTTAGTGTAGAAGCTGCTAGAACTTGTGTTACCCTGACTGTGGCTCTAAAGTATTTGAATTTCTTCTTTCTAGCTGCTTGCAATATTTTCTCCTTGACCTGAGATCTCTGGAATTTGGCTATAATATTCCTGGAAGTTTTCCTTTTGGGATCTCTTTCAGGAGATGTTTGGTGGATTCTTTCAATTTCTATTTTACCTTCTGCTTCTAGAATATCGAGGCAATTTTCCCTGACAATCTCTTGGAAAATGTGTCTAAGCTCTTATTTTTGTCATGGTTTTCAGGTAGTCCAATGATTTTCAAATTATTTCTCCTGGATCTATTTTCCAGGTCAGCTGTTTTTACAAAGACATATTTCATATCTCCCCCTATGTTCTTTTATTCATTTGGATTTGTTTTTACTGTATCTTTTTTCTCACAAAGTCACTAGCTTCCATTTGTTCAATCCTAATTCTCAGGCAATTATTTTCTTCAGAGAGCTTTTGTAGCTCCTTTTCCATTTGGCTTTTCAAGCTGTTCACTTTTTTTCATGACTTTCCAGCATCACTCTCATTTGTCTTTCCATTATTTCCTTTACCCCTCTAAATATTTTTTCTATCTCTCCTACTTTCTCTTCAAAGTCCCTTTTGAGTGATTCCAAGACTGAGACCAATTTATATATATATATATATATATATATATATATATATATATATATATATATATATATATATATATATATATATATATATATATATATATATATATATATATATATATATAGGAAGCTTTGGATGCAGGAGCTTTAACTTTGTTATTATCTTCTTCCGATGGCATATTTTGGCCTAGCTTGCCCCCAAAGCAGCCTTCAATGATCTGCTGTTTTTTTCTGCTTACTCATCTGGATCCCCTATTTCTTCGATTTAAATCCAACTTGACGTGTAGTATTGCTTCCACCACACACTGTTCAGAGCTACAGCTTGGTCCAGGGGTTGATTGGGAACAATATCAGCCTGCCTGGACTGTGAGTAGCCATGGCCTGCTTTCTCTTTGAGCCAGACACAGAAGTCTGATTGAAATGTGATTTTGTATGGTCGGGAGCTTGGCATGCCTGTGCCCCTCCCCCACTGGATGACTGTCCCTCAACTTTGCTTGCTTGTTTAGAATGTGGGCATCCCACCCCAGTTCCACCAGAAACTGCAGCTATGCCCCCCAACTGCTGGGCCCATTCATTGGTGTGTGAGCCAAGCTTCAGAAGAACCAGTTGAAGATTCTGAGGCTTTGGAGGTACTGTGTGCTCCAGGCTGGTCCTGCTCCACAAACTGGTCTCCTCTCTTAGCAAGAGCAGCAGGTTATCCCAATCACCTAATTAAGCCACTTTTGGCTGGAAAAGTGTCTCACTCTGTTATGTGGGTTATGCTGCTGCAAGTGTTGTTTTATTGTGTTATTTTTGGAGGTATGTGGACAGGTTTTCCAGAGCTGGGAGAGTCACAGCCTTTCGTCCACCACCTTGGCTCTGCCCCTTGAGAGGTTAAATGTTGTTAAATATCTCAAACAAAAGAAACAAGACAAAGCTTATGGAGTGGAGGGAGATATGGGGGAGGAGTAGCACTTAAGAGCCTTACACTCATAAGAATTGGCTTAAAGAAGGAATATAATACACACTCAATTGTGTATAGTAATATATCTTGCCCTGAAGGAAAGGGGATATGGAGGGAGGGGTGAAGGAAGAGAGGGCAAATTGTGGGAGGGGCTATCAGAAGCAAAACACTTTTGAGGAGCAATAGGGTAAAAGAAGATAGAAAATAGAGTAACTATCATGTGGAGCAAATAGGATGGAGGGAAACACAGTTACCAATAGTATCTAGAAAAAAAAATTTGAAGCAGAGGCAAGAGCAATGTAATATGAGGATGATGATCATGATGATATGATGATGATGATAGTACTTACTTTGCTGGGCTATTGAGAAGAAATTTTTTTTTTACCACGTAAAAGTTACTATATAAATTTTACCTATTATTGTTGTTGCAATAATCAAACTAATGGGTGTATTGTAATGAAATCTCCTTTTAAAGTGCTATATAAGTGTAGTTTAAAAAAAAAAGATAAGCAAGATGCTATTAGAAAAAGCCTAGAACAACTTACATGAACTGATGCAAAGTGAAATGTACTATATACAAAATAACAGCAATATTGTAAAATGATCTGGGTCAGAGCCAATATGGTGGAGGAACAACATTAAATGCACAAAGCTCCTGATACAATTACCCCCAAGACAGCAATAAAAGAACCCCTGGAGCAGAAAACCACCCAAAAATACAGCCTGAGATTATTCTCCAGCTATAGATAGATTACAGGGGATATGAGTAAAGTCCAACCCCTCAAACATGTTGAGAGAGACCCCATCCATGCCACTGAAGGAATTTACCCCAGAGCCTCTGAATCAGCTATAGCACCAGCATCTTCTAGAACTTAGCTTATGGTTGGCTGAGTGGGCTGAATGGCTGGCTGGGGGGAGAAGTGCAGGGGTACCAGTGGGACCAGGGAGTAAATCGACTGTCCCACCCCAGCAGGGAACTGGGGAGAAATCCTGAGCAGCGGGAGGCCCAGGTGGGGGATGGGCACAGGCTCATCAAAGCTAAGAACCACACCACAGAAAGCTTTTCTGGCTGGTTGTTTAATAAATAGGCTTGAGGTTATCTTCAGACCAGAGAACATGGCAGGCCAGAGTAAAACCTGCCCTCCCACAAACCAAAACAACTGGGAACCTCTGAAGCTGGGAACACTGGAACTAAAAAACAGGGCACCCCAGTGGAGAGTTTATAGTCAAATAAAAGATGAGCCAGCAAAGAAAGTTCAGAATTATAGAAAGCTTCTTCAGTGACAAGGAAGATCAAGGGGCACCATCAGATGAGGAAATCAACCACAGGGCCCATACATCCAAAGCTTCCAAGAAAAATATAAACTCGTCTCAGGCCATGGAAGCTCTCAAAAGGGACTTTGAAGAGAAAATAGGAGACATAGAAGGAAGAGGTAGAGAGAGGGAGGAAAGAATGGAAAGAGAAATGAGAGCGATGCAGCAGAGTCATGAGAAAAAAAAAAGCAACAGTTTGAAAAGCTGAATGGAAAAGGAGATTAAAAAACTGTCTGATGAAAATAACTGCCTAAGAATTAGTATTGGACAAATAGAAGCCAGGGACTTTATGAGAAACCAAGAAACAGTAAAGCAAATCCAAATGAATGAAAAATAGAGGGCAATGTGAAATATCTCCTTGGAAAATCAGCTGACCTGGAAAATAAATAGAGGAGAGATAATTTGAAAATAATTGGACTACCTCAAAACCATGACCAAAACAAGAGCTTAGACACCAACCTCCAAGAGATTGTGAGTGAAAATTGTCCTGATATTCTAGTAGCAGAAGTTAAAATAGAAATTGAAATAATCCACCAATCACATCCTGAAAGAGGTTTCAAAAGGAAAACCAGGAATATTATAGCCAAATTCCAGAACTCCCAGGTCAAGGAGAAAATATTGCAAGAAGCTAGAAAAAAAAAGAATTCAAATACTGTAGAGCTCCAATAAGGATAAAGCAAGATCAAGCAGCTGCTACATTAAAGGATTGGAGGGCATGGAATATGATATTCCAGAGTGCAAAGGAACTGGGACATCATCCAAAAATCATGTACCCAGCAAAACGTAACATAGTTTTTCAGGGGGAAACCATGGGGTTTCAATGAAAAAGAGGTCTTTCACGAATTTGTGATGAAAAGACTTGAACTGAATAGAAAATTAGACTTTCAAATACAAGACCCTGGAGAATCATAAAAAGGTAAACAGGGAAAAGAAATCACAAGGGACATTAAAAGGTTAAACTTTTTACAGTCATAGATGAGAAAATAATACTTCCAACTCATAAGAACTTTTTCAGTAAGGAATACACAGAGGACACAGATCTGAACTAAATATGAAAGGATGGTATTTGTAAAGCAGTTATTTTTTGTGTATCCTTGTCCTTTGTGGAGCAAACAGGGTGGGTTGTCTGGTGTCTGGGGCTGGATTTGAGGTATGGGTCTTCTGGGCTCAGTGTTGGTGCTTTGTCCACTGTACCACCTAGCTAACCCATGATGATATCTTTAAAATAGGGCTTAGGGTTAGCAGGAATAAACTGGGGGATGGGGGAGGGGAGAGGTGCAATGAGGAGAGGTAGCTCACATGAAGGAAACAAGAAAAAAGCCTATGGAGGGGAGGGGAAAAGGGGGAAGGAGAGGGGGAGGGATTAAATCTCACTATCATCAGAATTGACTCAAAGAGGGAATAACATACATACTCAAGCGGGCATAGTAATATATTTTTCACCTGAGGAAAAGTGGGAGAAGGAGATGGGGGGTAGGTGGGGAGAAGAGGAGAAGGAGGGAAGGGAAGCTTGGGGAAGGGAGCTGTAAAAAGCAAAACACTTTCGAGGAAGGTGAAGATGTTCTGCCTAACACCACATGCATGACATATGTTGAATTGCTTGATTTAATAGTGAGAATTGAGGAGGGAGAGAGGAAGTAAAATTTAGAAAATAGAATTAGCTTAAAGGCCTTAAACTCATCAGAGTGGGCTGAAGGAAGGAATAACACACACACACAATTAGGAAGGGTAATCTGTTTAATCCTACAGGAAAGTAGGAGGGGAAGAGGATAAGTAGGGAAGGGTGAATGAAGGGAGGGTAGAGTTGGGGAGGGGGCAGTCAGTAGCAAAACTCTTTTGAGGAGCGTTAGGGCAAAATAAGATAGACAACTGTAAATATCATTGTAAGGGAATGGGATGGAGGAAAATAGTTAAGATGATTGACTACAATGTCAAAATGTATGGTACCTACTCTTCTGGGCTATTGTGAAGAAAATTCTCTGTCAAGTTCAAGACACTATAAAAATTATGATGAAAAGGATGCTATGAGAAAAAACTGGAAAGATCCACATGAACTGAAGCAGAGAGAAATGTACTGTATACAAAATAACAGCAATAGTTTAAGGTGATTTGCTGGGAAGCACATGGTTATTTTCAGCAAGGCAATGATCCAATATAACTGAAGAACTTATGAAAATTGCAGTCCATCTACAGAAAAAGAACTGATGGTATCTGAAAACAGACTGAAACATTTTTTTTGACAATTCCTCAATCTGAAGTTTTATTTTTATCTGTTTTCTCTCACAACCTAGATAATGTAGACTTGTTTTCCATAAATACTCATGTATAATTTATGTTGAATTGTTTGAGTTCTTGGGGGTGGGGGTGGGAGGGGAGGGAGGAAGAGAAGTTGGAACACAAAGTTTAAAAAACTTGATGTCAAAATTTGCTTTTACATGTAATTTGGAAAATAAAAGTCTAAAAATTATAGATATAGATATATAGTTATATATAGTAAAATGATCTGCTGGGAGTGATCCAAGACAGCTCTGAAGGATTTATGAAAAAGGCAACCCATCTACAGAGAAAGAACTGGTTTTATCTGAATACAGATGGAAGTATATATTTTTGTTGTTCTTGTTGTTCCTTTTTCTCAATTTTTTTTTGTCTATGTTTTCCATGACTGCACATGTATAACTTATATTGAATTCTTTGAGTTCTTAAGTGGGGAGAGAGGGAGGAAGAGAATTTTGAACACAAAGTTTTAAAAATAAATGTTACCATTTGTATTTACATGTAAGGTGTGGAAAAATTCTAAATAAATATTTTTTTTAAAAAATAAATAAATCATTGCTAAAGAAAGAAGTCTGTTGTGTAAAGCATGTTGGACTAGAATTTAAGTGAGACATGTGTTCAAATTCTACTTCTGATATATGTTATGACTTAAGAAAAATCCTTGTTTCTCAGAGTATAGGATTTTCATTCATCAAATTGAGATTATACAATCTATATTGATGACCTCAAAGGGCTGATGTGAAAATTTAATTGGAATGATATATATTAAAGCACGATATAATCATTTCAATACTCTATTGTTAACTATTATTGAATACATTTATTGAATTAAGATGGTAAATAAAAAAAGGAAGAAGAGGAAGAGGAAGAAGGAGAAGAAGGAGACGAAGGAGAAGAAAGATCACTATCCTCAGATAACATGATAAAGACAGTTAATACAAAATATTCTCCTAGAACTCTAGTTCACTTCTTCCCATGATTACTGCTTTTATGGGACGAGTAAGTTTAAACTTAGACGATCATAATTGTAGTTATATGCATGATTAATAAATATGTGTGACAAGGTTTAACTCACAACTGCTCTGGAAGTACTCTCTGTGTAGAGACTTCATGCAGAACACTTCATGTTCTTTTTCCTCCATTGTTCTCAAAGAAGATGAATGCCATCAGGAGGATGGTGTCTGACTAGCCTGTGAATTGGATGTGAGTGGGGCAGATCTGTACAAAGTCTGGTAAATGAATGAGGAGAAGATGTTTAAGGTATGGGGACAAATAAGACCTTAGTAATACAAAAAAGTACCTGAAATAATTTCAAAAAACATTCACATTTATGCCTCAGTGACAACATTCTAATTGATAATATTATTAGGCAACAGACAGAGTTTTGCAAATGATATTCTTCAACAGACCCCACCTGTACCATTTCACAATAAATAATAATTGTGTTATTGTTTGTTGATTTAAAAATGGATGCAGCTGATTCTTCAAGAACAACAAAAAAATCCTTACTTCAAGATTGCCAAGATTCCTTGGGTTGATGCAACAACACAAATAATTTTGTTGAATGATCCTCTAATACTAAATATCTACTAAATAATTAGAAATAATTATGTAATAAAATAGAATTTGTTAAAAGAAATATGAACAAAAATATAGAATTTAATGGATACTAAAAGCATTTGAATAATAAATTTGTCTAAGAACAAATCATTAAAAACATTTTAAAGTATGCAAAAAAAAGTTCTTATCTTTGGACATGTGATCTTTAAAAACATTTTGATAACTGAATTTCAAAAACATTGATTACATTATAAAACTGCATTTAATTAATTCATTTTGTATTTATGGAAGCTGATGATGAATTATAGAGGGAGAAGAGAAACAAGCATAGGATAGATTTTAGAGTTCACCCAAAAATAACAGGCAAAAACTGAATGAAAATACAGGAAAGGAGAATGAGAAAGAACTGTCAAATTAGGAAAAGAAACAAATAAAAAATAGTATCTTTTGTAGAAGAAAAAAGAGTCAGCAAAAGTGATTGATACATTGAAAAAGACTGAAAACTTGTGCAGTCTTTAACATCTGTGAACCTTCCACCTCCAGAAAGGTATAGGCTGGGAGTTTCCTCTCATGGTTCTTTATTTAATCATGCTTGACCTTTATAATTTTGTTGTGATTAAAAAAAATAATAAGTTTTGTGTGTTGTGCTTACTTTTTTTTAATTTACTGGGTACATTCTTTTCTTTGCTCTATTTACTTCACTCTGCATCAGATTACATACATCTTTACAAAGTTCTCTGTATGCATTACACATTATTTCTTATGGCACAATAATATTTTGTTACACTTACATACCCTAATTTGCTTAGCCATTCCACAATTGATGGGAATCCGCTTTGCTTCCAATGCTTTGCTATTACAAATACTGCTCGTGTAAATGTTTTCATATATATAAGGACTCTTTTTATTGTTGGAATTCTTGGAGCAAAGGCACAGTAAAGGAGTCTGGCTCAAAGGTTATGGACCTTTTAATCAATTTATTTGCATCATTTCAAGTTGCTTCCCAAAGTGGTTATGCCATGTCAGAGTTCCACCAATAATGTATTAGTTGTGGCATATAATTGTGACGGAATACTACTCTGCTATAAAAAAATGATGAGCTCAATGATTTTAGAAAAAAAAAACATGAAAAGATTTGCATGGAATAATGAAAAGTGAAATGAGCAGAATCAAGAAAACATTGTACATAGTAATAAATTGCATTACTCTTTTAAGAACAAATGTGGGGCAGCTAGGTGGCACAGTGGATGGAGCACCGGCCCTGGATTCAGGAGGACCTGAGTTCACTTCTGACCTCAGACACTTGACACTTACTAGCTGTGTGACCCTGGACAAGTCACTTAACCCCAATTGCCTCACAAAAAAAAAAGAAGAAGAAATGTGAGAGAATATTATTTTGTCTATTATAAATAGCCAAATTAATTATAAAGGACATATAAGAAAAAATGCTATCTGCATTCAGAGAAAGAACTAATAAACAGAAGTATGTATGGAATAATTTTACAAACACAAATCTATTAGTCCAATGATAGCAATGTCTAGGGTGGCATTGGGGGAGGGAAGAAAAAAGGGTAAATAAATGATAACTGTATATTTAAGAGCAATAGCAATTTGCACATAGTAGATTTGCAGTTTCATTTACAATCATCTATTTTACTGTACTATAATAGTAATCTTTGCTTTATTCCATAAATTATATATACATATATATTTGTGTGTGTGTGTTTCTACCATTCTCCTATCCCTACAATGAGTACTGTAATTTATTTTGCCATCTGTGCCCATTTTCAGGTGAAACATCGGGGTAGTTTTAAATTTTCTTTCTTCTTTATTAGTAATTTGGACCATTTTATTATGTGTGCAAAAAATTTGCAATTATTTTAAGAAATGTTTTTATCCTTTGATAAATTAACTGTTGAGGAAGGCTAATACAAACACATCTATCTCTCTCAATATATCTATATCTCTATTTGTATCTGTGTCTTTGTCTGTGTCTGTCTGCATCTGCATCTGTGTCTGTGTCTGAGTCTGTCAGAGTCTGTGTTTGCATCTACATCTTTATGTGTGTTTCCTATATCTTAGATAATAATTTTTATCAGAAAAAAATTGATATGATTTTTCCATTTGACCATGTCCTGTGAGTATAATATGGAAAATATTGTTCATTCATACATTTTCCAATAATAAATTAACCACTATATGTACCATGTTGTACATATAGTATGGTAAAGTTTTCAATTGTGTTAATCAAATGAGATTAATGCTAAGCTATGTAAATTATAGTTTCTTCATGTTTTCATGACCACTAAAAGTTGGTGGTGGGAATGGGTGGAATATCATCCATTTCCTATGTTCCAATTCTAATGAAGTCTGAAGTACTCAAAATAAAAATAATGAACAAGAAATCTTTTTCTTTTCTTTTCTTTTTTTGTGAGGCAATTGGGGTTAAGTGACTTGCCCAGGGTCACACAGGTAGTAAGTATCTGAGACTGGATTTGAACTCAGGTCTTCCTGAATCCAGGGTCAGTGCTTTATCCACTGTGCCACCTAGCCACCCCATGAACAAGAAATCTAATGATATCCTATAGTATTTTCCTCTCCCCCACAACTGGACAGTACATCAGTTGAAAGCCCAAGGACAGTAAAAGAGGTGCTGACAGAAGAGGCAGCACCAACACAGAGTAGCCTTGCAACCTCTCCAGATATTGGACAAAAACATGTATCGCCTGTAATATGTCTTTAGATGGAGAGATTTTCCATATGGACTCTAAAGATACCTAGAAGAAATGAAGCAAGAGAGAAGTAGTGAACTAAAAGCTCTGGAGGAAAGAAGTGCAGGAGAAAAATATGAAAAGATGAGTAAATTATATCTAAGAAATGGACTACCTGAAAACTAGAATAGAACAAGTAAAAATCAGTGGCTCCAAAAGACAGCAAGTAATATTAAGACAAAATCAAGAGATTGAAAATTAGAAAGGGTAGAAGAAAATTTAAAATATTGGCTATAAAGTATAGCTGACCTAAAAAATAAGTCAAGATAATTTAAGAATGATAGATTTGAGATATTTGAATTATACACACATACTTATATGAATTTTATTTGCTTGTTTATACACATAATGGTATAAATATTACCAATTGTCATACTTCAGTAGATATGATAAAAAGGATATGAACAAAAAATTTTCAATAGAAAATTGAAAACTATTAACAATTATTTATAGGAATGATCCAAATTTCTTATAAGAAGAGTAATTAAACTAACACCATCTCTGTGGTTTAACCTTATATCCACAAAATTGGCAGAGATGACAAAAGATGGGGAGGAGTTGTAGGAAAGAAAAAAACTTACAACCCACAATAACCTAAGAAAGCTTATTAGAATCCCTAATGGGAATGTGAGTCTTTAATGGACTTTTAAGCATTTCTGGTTAAAAAGATCACAGCTGTGTAAGAACTTTGAAATACAAATACAAGGGTCTAGGGAAACATAAACAAATTTATTTGAGCAATTGGAAAGAGCTATATATTTAATGCTAACCCTGAAGAGATGACTTCGAAGTGCCAATGGTTTCAAATAGTAATAACAGAAATAATTAAGAAAAATAGCAGTTATGGAGGTGGATTCAGTTTGTTATGTGGATTATTAGAGGGAAAAGAGAAGGGGTAAATATAAGTTATACACTAGTGAAGAAATGAGGTAGAAGAGGGTAAAATTTTATTTCTTATGGTCATGGTACATTAGAAAAATAATATAGAGTCCTTTAGGAAAGAGTAGGATAGACATAAATTGAACCTTATTCTTATGTACGCAAAACCAAAAAGGATTGAAAGCACACACATATTTACTTGTAGAAGTTTATATAATACACTCTAAAGAGAAATAAGAGAGCATATGAGGTATGAATGAGAGAATAAATTGAGGAAAGGAATAGACACAAGCAAAACAAACTTCCTGAATGTGAAGATGGAATTAAAAGTGGGAAAAGAAACTGGAATTTAAAGCATGCCTTCTATTAGCTCTTAGATAACTAGAAAATGGCTAGATAAATTGTGGTATATGAATATAGTACAATCGTGTGATCAAATAATAATTGTGGGACAAATTATTTCATAGAATATTTGGCAATATGAATTGATAAAAAGAAGTGAGTAGAGACAAAATAACCCTTTTTATAAGGAAAGCAGAATTGAAATGTTGAAATATTTTTAAATGAATTAATAAAATGAACAATTATTCCTCCAGAGGACTTTAAAATGAAGCATGTTACATAGTTGATAACAAAGAGGCAATGGATATTAAATATAAAAAGATACCAACGTTTCTGGACATGATCTCTTCTTGTATATCTATGGTGTGGATTGTTGTTCCTATTTATGTTTATTTATTATAGGTCTTTTTGATTTTCTTTTTTCTAGATTTGTAATTGAAAGGAGAGGTCAGAGTGAGAATGGAGATGGCAAAGATTTAAGAAAGTGAGCCATTGAAATATATTTAATGTAAAAAAAAAGAATGGAAGAAAATTTGAAATGAAGCACAGATAGGCAGGATACTTTTGAGAGTAACATGTAAAATTGGTAATAGACTTTTTGAGGGGTGCCCTTTGTTGTCCAGAATTTAAAAAGCATTTTAAAATTACAGTAAGTCACAAAATATGAATTATGAAAATATTATGAAAATGTAATGGAATTTGATGAGCTAACCAGAAAAAATGAATAGTGTTGACATACAGTCTTTTTAAAAAAATTTAATTAGGGGTGCAAAGTCAAAGCCAACAGAAGTTGTGTTTCTTGCTGAGATCTGTTTTGTTTGTTTTTTGTTGGTTTGTTTATGCTAGCTTGAGACATTTATTGTCTTATTTTGAGAGATTACTAAAAGATCAACTTGGACTCTTAAAAAACATAATAGGTTTGATCAGAGGAGCCCCACCTTTCATTTTTGACAAGGTTGGTATTCAGTAAGATCAGATAAATCTATAGAAATAGTAGGGAGGGGCGCAGCTAGATGTCACAGTGGATAAAGCACAGGCCCTGGATTCAGTAGTACCTGAGTTTAAATCCGGCCTCAGACACTTGACACTTACTAGCTGTGTGACCCTGGGCTACTCAGTTAACCCCAATTGCCCTGCAGAAAAAAAAAAGAAAGAAAGAAATAGTAGGGAGGAAAGGAGGGAGGGAGATAGCAAAGAAGGAAAGAATAGGGAAAGAAGGAAGGAGGGAGGGAAGGAAGAGAAGGAAATAAATATTTATTATGCACTATGTGCTAAGTACTGTGCCCAAAAAAAAGTGTGGGGATTACAAATGCAAATAAAAAGACAGACAGTCCCTGACCTCAACCAGATTACATGTTTTTAAGTCAAAAGAAAACTTGGTCTAGGACTGGGACGTGAGTGAAGGCAGGCAGACCTGAGCCACTCCAAAAAAAAAACCCAAATGTTGAAGTTCCATGAAGAATTGATCAATAGGATAAGGGGCAGTAGGCCTTGTAGAGGTACTTATCATACAGTGGGGGTGGTAGACTATTCTAGAGGAGGGAGACCACAGTCACTAAGGGAAGTTTTAATATGCATTCTCAGGTTGTGGGGGAGGGAATGGGGAGCATGGCCTTGAATTCTTGAGAATTCATACTCTGTAGCTTAGTCTTTTGTGTAAATGTATTTGGAAGTGGTTGAACAAAAAAGACAGAGATGATATGTTTATCAATTTTCAAATGACAGAAATCTGCATGGCATGGCTGGTGTGTTGGAAAATGGATCTAGATCCATAAATATTTTTTTAATATATATTTATTCATTCATATATTAACAAATTTATTTTAATCTTATTTAGAATTATTTTTTTCCAAATTACATGAAAAACACATTTTAACATCAATTTTTAAAACTTTGTGTTCCAAATTCTCTTCCTTCCTCCCTCCCCACCAACCCCCTTAAGAACTCAAGCAACTCCATATAAGTTCTACATGTGTTGTCAAGCAAAATGTTTCCACATTAGTCAGGTTGTAAAAGAAAACAGACAAAAAAACTTTAGAAAAAGGATCTAACAAAAAATATACTTCAATTTTATTTAGATACCATCAGTTCTTTATAAATGGATTGAAATTTTCATGTCTTTCAGATGTGTCTTGGATCATTGTATTGCTAAAAATAAGTCATTCACAATAGATCATTTTACAATATTGCTATTATTTTGAATACAGTACATTTCACTTTGCTTCAGTTCATGTAAGTCTTTCCAGGTTCATAAAGATTCAAAAAAAAGTTTTCTTTGATAAAATAAAATTTTATAGGAGCTGAGGCCTATAATTGAGCTGGAAAAAATCAACTTCATAAGTACAGCTTGATGTTACACTGTCAGATAATAGTTGCTGTGTACATATGGGTTCCTGCTCTCCCTCATCCTTGCTTGAAATATCCCCATATTTTTCTTGCTCACTTTTGCCTCCTGACTTCTTTCAAGTTTAAGATCAAATACAAACTTTGACATGAGACCTTTCTCACTGTCTGTTCACCCCTAGTGCTTTCCCTATGAGATTACCTACAATTTACCCTGTATATATCTAGTATGTACAGAATTATTTGCATGACATGACTCTTGTTAAAGTATTATTGTCCTGAGGGAATGTTTTTTGTATTCTCAGTGCTTAGTACAATGCCTGGCACACTGTAATCACGAAATAAGTATTTGTTCATTAATTGATTGATGGAGTCTTCAAATGTATTTTAAAAAATAAAACTTCATTTCCAATAAGACTGCTTTTAGTCACAAACTCTTTTCTTCTATCATCTTCATTCCACTATAACCCACATTTTAATTTATAATAGGAAAATAATTCATGAGGCAACTGGTCTACATTTTTACTAGATAGTTTTGTGTCTGAAATAAATGGGATTTGTAGTAACTGTAGGCCTGTATATGTTTTTGAGCTGGCTTTATGATAGAAAATTTCAACACCCTCCCCCACAATCTCTTGGAAAAGTACTAATTTCCCCTGGGAAACACTAATTAAGCACACCTAATTAAATAACTAAATTGTTTGAAAGGCTTTTTGGAAATCATTCATTATGTAATATTTGCCTGATGTGTAAAACATGTTTGAAATGTTATTTATTGTATCTGGGCAATGGCCATCTTTTTAGATGTGTGTGTGTGTATGTATATGTATATATATGCATGCATATATGTATACATACACACATATATATTTGTATAATTTGAATTTTCAATTCCTCATATACATTTTTACTCATGTCTATTTTATTATATTTTAAGAGTTTTATGGATATATTACTCCTCTAGTAAAATACATGTCCCTTTTACACACATATTGCCCATAGCCTTCCTCAACATTCTGACACTACAACATTTATGCAAAGGGTGGGGATAATTAGAAAAACAAATTGTGTATTCCTCTATTTGAGTCTCAGGCTACTATCAAGTAACTTTTATCTATTATGATTAATCTGTGACCCAGATGCAGCAAGTACAGACTCAGTCTCAAGGTTCTGAGATTCAAAGGTTCAGTGATGATATTCTATAGCTCTCTAAATATTCAATAAATTTCAGTGGATGCCTAGGAATATGTCCTCTTTTTATTTTCTCTTGGGAAAACGGGTTCTGAAAATTCTATATAAAATAAAAGAGCAAAGGAAGACAAACTAGATAGGTCTACTAGGAAAATGCCTTTGCAAAACAAACAGAAGGGCTTTGGGCCCTGATATTTCCTAACAAATGCTTCAGAATCAATGTTGTGAACTTTAAGGAACTCACTATCCATATATAAATGCTTGCTAGTGTGAGAATCAGAGTGCCACCACCTTGTTGAGAAAGACATTGTGAGAACCAGGGCAGCTCCACGCCGAGGAAAAAGCATGTGACTAGCATCCTAAATTACATCTCTTCATAGAAATGCCTATAAGTCATGTTAATCACTGCAATCAGCCAATTAGCTTGGAGCTGTGTGTGGGGATCTCACCTGGGCAGGCCCACAGGGAGCTTCTGCTCAAAGAGAGAACAAGGGATCTGCCTTTCTGTTGGAGGTCATGAGAGGAGCAGCTGCAGGTGCAGGGAGTGAGGGTCTTTTCTTTTTCTCCACGTCTTCTCTTTACTAACCCTTAATATACTTAAAGAAATAATTTTTTGAGGCAATTGGGATTAAGTGACTTTCCCAGGGTCACACAGCTAGTAAGTGTCAAGTGTCTGAGGCCAGATATGAACTCAGGTCCCCCTGAATCCAGGACTGGTGCTTTATCCACTGCACCACCTAGCTACGCCCCCCCCCACACACACCCCACCCCCGCCATATGTTTTACTTGGATTATTTTTTTTTTGTTTTTTTTGTTTGTTTTTTACAAGTCAATTGGGGTTAAGTGACTTGCCAAGGGTCACACAGCTAGTAAGTGTTAAGTATCTAAGGTCAGATTTGAACTCAGATCCTCCTGACTCCAAGGCCGATGCTCTATTCACTGCAGCACCTAGCTGCCCAATATGTTATAATAAATACTTGATTCCAAAAGATTGGTGCTTTTCATTTATAGTTTAAGGCAACCACTCATTAGACTTTTAGACATCACAGTTAGATTTTTTAAGATTCACACTATCACTACCACCAGTATCGCCATCACCATTAACATCATCATCATGATCATCATCAATCATGCTCACCACCTGGTTTATCAATCCCCTGAAAATTTCACAAAACTCAGTACTGATGTTTCTTTCTTCTTTTATTCTCACTGAAATGTTCTGAGTTATCATTCCCAACTCAGAGTCACAGATTTCCACACAAGTGTATATACTATTGTGACAAGCAACACAATTCTGCTGCTTCTTATACCATATCCTGTGCTTTTTTACAAAGCATATGCTCTCAATGAATTATTCTGGCCATAAAAATATCATCACAGCAGGCACAATTCCAAATATGTATGTGTATACACATACATAAATATATATGTATATATATATATGCACATATGTGTATATATGCATATAGGTATATGTGTATATGTATATGTGCATGCATATACATATGTGTGTATACACACATATGTGTGTGTGTGTATATATATATATATATATATATATATATATATATATATATGTTTTCAAATCTCTGGGTCACTGCTGTAGAACCTTAGTACATTGTAAAGCAAAGAAAATAAAGTCAGGAAGCATTTTAAAACACTATGTGCAAGAGAATGTGCTAAATGCAGGGGATAGAATGAAATGAGAAACAATCTCTGCTTATTGTGAGAGAAAACATGCAAACCAGTATACACATTCAAGTAATACTGAGGTAACCTTAGAGGGAAGGCATTAGTGTGGAAGGGATGGGAAAAGCATACTGTGTGAAGGAGAATTTGAAGAAGTGTTGATGGAATCCTAGAGGTTAAGGTGAGATGTTTGACAATTCCAGACATGGGGGGTGGGGGGCAGCTAATACAAAGGCATAGAGTTTGGAAGATGAATTATACTGAAAAAGTAATAAAACATTAGGCCAGCATAGTAGGATCATAGATTATCCTAAGGAGAATAAAAGGTAAAATGATTGGAAAGGTAGGAAAATATTATATTGTGAAGCACAACAGAGAATATCTGAGGCAATAAGTATTATTGATGACAACTGAGTCAATAAGTATTATTATTTCCTATCTTTGTGGTTATTTTCTTCTGTGAATTACAGGGGTCTTCCTCTATTATTATTTGTGTTTCATCTCTTATCTTTCCCATTGTATTCAGATATATAGTTTTACCTGAGTTTCTGTTTTCTCTTTACTTATCATTTTCCAGAAGACAATCATTTTAATCATGTCAGGGTTTGTCCCAAAGCAATCTTCTCATACATTGTGAAAATCATTTCTTCCCTAATCAAGGGCCTTTCATTTTTACATCTTCAGTAATAGAAATAGTGATAGTGATAGTAATAATAATAGTAATGTAATAGTAATAGTGACTGTGAGAAAAAAATTACAAAGAAACCTCACTGATTGACACTGTAGACATAATCAGCCATTTACTCAAAACATCCCATATTTACTTTGAAAGTAAATGAGAAGAGATGGAGCAAAGCAAATATTAATCTCTACTCTGTTAAAGCAATGACCTTCTTCTTCTTTAAGGACATCCCCTTTCCCCTGCCCCTAACTTCTCTAATTATTTTGCAGACATTAATCAATCCACAGATTATCAAACTGGATGTAATCCTCACCTCTTCTCCTGTACCCATTCCCTCCAAATTTCCAACAATTTTCAAGTTTTTTTTTTATTGTCCTCAGGAAAAATAGTTTAGAAACTTCTGTCTATACTTACTGCCTATACTCTTCCTTTAAATTCTCAACATTTTAAAATCTAGCTCTAATCTTATCACTTACCTGAGATTCTTTGAAAGGTTATGTAATCTTTCATTGCCACTATTAATTATCCTTTCCTCAAAACCCCTGGGTTTTTGTAACACATTTCTTTGATATTATGACTCCTACCACTAAAATAACTCATTCTGAGTATCCCTTTATGGTACATCATTCATATCATGCATTCCAACTGTCGAGGCCCACTTCTAGCCTCTTGCTACATATTTTCTCTTAGTACCCACATCAATTTTCATGTGTTTAGTTATCAAGTCTATGTGGATGACATGTGGATCTTTATATCTTGAGTTAGTTCTTCCCCTGATTTTTAGCCCCACATTACCAGTTGCCTATTGTGTATTTCAAACTGAATGTCCTAGAGGCATCTCAAACTCAACATTTTCCAAATAACTCATTGACTTTTCCTCCAAACCATCTTCTCTTTAAAACCTTGCTATTTATTTTGAAGATCTTAAACATTAATTAACTCTCTGTGATCCTTGATTTCTCATTCTTTGTTATGCCACATATTTAATCATTTGCCAAATCTATGTTCTTCTAGAACATCTTTCAATCTGACAGCTTCTCTCTTCTTGCTTAGCTGCCACAATAATTTAGGCCCTCATCACTCTTCATTTATATTATTGCAACAGTCTCCTAATGCGTCTTTCCTTAATTCTTTCCCCAATCCTTCACACTACTGCCCAACTGATTTTGTGTGTGTGTGTGTGAGGCAATTGGGGGTCACGCAACTAGTAAGTGTCAGGTGTCTGAGGCCGGATTTGAACTCAGGTTCTATCCACTGCACCACCTAGCTGCCCCTCCAGCTGATTTTTAAAATACAGTCCTAACTCCTACTGCATTGACTCTCCATTGTCTTTAAAATTAAATACCCACACCTTATTTAAAGTCCTTCACAAACATACTTTAGTATACTTTTCATACTTCTTGTTGTTCAATTACTTCAGTTGTGTTTGACTTCATTACCCCATTTAGAATTTCCATGTCAAAAATACAGATATGTTTTCCTATTTCTTTCTTCAGCTCATTGTTCAGATGAGGAAATTGAGACAAAGAGGATCAAGTTACTTGTTCAGGGTCACATAGCTAGAAATTATCTGAGGCTTGATTTAAACTCAGGAAGATGAGTCTTCTGGACTCCAGGATCAGAACTCTATCCACTGCATTACCCTTCTGCCCCATTCACACTTACTATAATTTATTCTCCTCACATTGACAACATTCCAGGTGAACTGTCATTTTTGCTGTTCCCTGCACTGTCTTTTGATCTCCCATCTCCATATTTTTGTATATGTTGTCTCCTACACTAAGGATGTTTTTTTTTTTCTCTCCTTTATGCCTTAGTATCCTGTTTTCTTCAAGATTAAGTTCAATGGCAACTTATCAACCAGTTTCACCTTGGCCCCTCAGGATGATGCTAGTACTTTTCCCACTGAAAATCATTCCTTTAATTTTTATTTAATATATTTTTTTACTTTATATCTGTGTTCATGTGATATAATAAAATTTTGAATAGAATGTAATCTCTTTGAAAACTGCTCTCACAGATATTTTGTATCCCAATTACCTATCAGTGCTTGGCATTTAGTACTCAATAAATATTTATTAACTGATCGAATGAATGAATGACTCATGGTGTTTGCCTTATCAAAGCATCAATAATGACAAAATAAAAGTAGCCTAGGCATCTTCCAGAAAAAAATGTTTTTGGCTGGAGTCCAAAGCATATGTAACAATTAGCCTGGACAGTGGTTGGAAAAGTATTTGAATCAGCTCTCTAGTGGATTGAATATCAAGCTAAAGACTGGGAAACCATTAAATGTTAATTTACCCTGTCTTATGACATTTTCCTATGATGCTTACTAACTGATTTATCTACTGTTATGATTAGACTATTTTAAAGAAGACATAACCTTTTTGGATTATTTTCCAGTAACCTTAAACTTTGAATATAATATATTATTTTGAAGTTCTTAAACAGGACTTCTTGTGAGGACTCACTTTTGTCACATCTTTCTTAGGGATTAAACTGACAATTGGTAGGTCCTTCAAAAGCCAGTCCATTCCCTTAGACTCATTGTAAGAATTAACTTCCTCGGGGCAGTTAGGTGGTACAGTGGATAAAGCACCGGCCCTGGAGTCAGGAGTAACTGAGTTCAAATCTGGCCTCCGACACTTAACACTTACTAGCTGTGTGACCCTGGGCAAGTCACTTAACCCCAATTGCCTCACTAAAAAAAAAAAAAAAAAAGAATTAACTTCCTCTTGAACTCCTTACCCACTTATTTGACCATTTATTCCATTACTGCTCTATATTTCAGAATGTTAAGGGCTAAAATTCTAGCTAGTCTGTCTAAAATATCTAATGAGTGGTCGCCAATAAATTATAAGCTTTAGCAAGAATTAGGTTTTTAAGCATTTATTAAGGAGAATAAGAATTTGGTAAAGAGAGAGAGAAAGGCCTAGATTCCTATCTATTAAAGGGAGAGCACATTTCTAGCTCCCTTCTCCGCCAGGGTCCTCAGGAAAAAGACTGAGACTGAGCGCCAGTCTCTTCCTTCCTCCTCCCACTAGTCTGCGTCACTTCCTGATGCCTGGTCTTGCCCTCAAAGACCTTCGCTTCATGGGCAGAACTCTTCTACAGTAAGTATCCAGCAGGTGGCATTATTCCAATCGTTACAGTCCCCCCTGTTGTTCCTCAAGAAACAAAATGTTTCCTTGACGGAACAGTAAAAACAATATGATAACTATTGCTAACTAATAATATGTGAACAACAATATAGAAAAGGAAGAGAGGAAAGTTTTGTCCAGAGGAGCGATTTTTTTTGTCCTCATGAACCGACGCTTTGACATTAGTCTTGCAAAGGGAGGGCCTCTGCAGAGAGTACATGTTACAGATGGTGTATATTATAACAGAAAGAGAAAAAACACAACAAAAACAACAAATCAAAACTGTTCATTTAAAGTCTCTGAAAGTCTTTTCTCAGATGTCCTCTAGGTGTAGTCGTGGAATAGAAGTCTTTTCAGGGGTTGATGTGTGGATACTGGTAATCAGCCAGGAAATTTCCTACAAAATTGAGCTTAACACAACTTTAAAATAGCTTTGTCAATAATCAAATCCAACAATGAAAGTTCTCAAAAACATGTCTAAGGGAATTCAGAATCTTGGTTGTTACACATGAAACATATAATAAAAAAAATTGAACCATTCTTTAAAATTATAATATTACTATAGTCCCCCCCTTATGGAGGGTAATTGAGAAGACAATTGCTGCAATATTAATTATTAAAAATAATTTTTATCTTTGTTTCATCACTTTTTGCATCATCTGCCTAATTATCCTCATGCCATTATGAGAAATTAGAAAATCTAATATAATTGGTAACAGGTGTCAAGGCCAAATTCAACACTGTTATTTATCATGACACCTGAGATAATTATGGGGGTTACCATAAAAGAACAGAGAAATGATGGGATATGAGCATTCCCACACTTGAGCAATATGTACTGTCCATGCAGTATGCCAGGTCTAAAATAGGTGGATGGAATATATGTCCATGCCACCGAACATATTGGAGGAAACTGAGTCAGACTTAATCAGATGCATGGGATTGAGATGTCCATGGCATCAGGCATATAGGAGGGAGCATAGAAGCCAGGTGTAGAAGTGAGATGGGTGGGATGAATACTTCCAGCCATCTGTACAATATTGTGGGGAAAAAGAGAATAAAATATTAAACCAAGAGAATCCAACCTCAACATTTGTCAAAAGCCATTCCCTCGGCCATACCTTGACTTCATGCATGTCTCCCCTCATGTGACAGTTCAGTGTCTGCTCTTGCATGTATTCCTCTTGTGATTGGATGGCATCTTGGCCAACTGGCATCTGATAACTCAGAATAACGGCAATTAATGTCTTAAATGATAAATTCCCATAATTTAAAATCTCATATGGATTTAAAAATTGAGGATAATAAATGATTGCAAAAAATGTGAATACATCTTGACTCAGAACACAATATATAATTATGCAACAATTTCAAATAATACCCCTTTTTTTTTACTTAGTATACAATTACTTTTGTGAAAAATCAGAACATATTTGAATACAAGTTAAAGCACAACACAATCTCAAAGACAACTTTTACAAATGTTCCTCTCTTTTTTTTTTTTGGAATATGCTTATCAAAAATAATACTTCTAGAATCAATTTACACTTGCCATGGCAAACAATTTGCCAGGGAAATGCTTTAAAGAGTTTGATCAAATAATCAGTTGAGAAAAAATAGCAAAAACAAATAACTCAGAATATGGGAGCACAATACTCCTAGAATTAACATTGTATTATGAAATCAAAACCATGTTTCAAAATTAGATAGATGAATGAATAGAAGAAAATACACGTGGAATAATAAAAGACAATGAAATTCAAACTAGGGAAATCTAAATGAATATGAACTTAATATTAATAAGAGTATTACAAAATATAAACTTGATCACATGACTAGAAAAAGCTTTTACAAATATTCTCCTTGTTTTAAAAACTAAGTATAAAACACAATCTCAAAAGCATGAAAATCTCTATGAAAATAAACCCATACCATTAATTTCAAAATATATATAATAGCATAGAAATCCTATGTAACCTCTGAACTGATACTATTACTCTGAGTGAATTCAGAACACTTTTGATTCTGATATCTAAAATCCCCAATACTCATATCAATACCTTGCTGTTTACTTCTACATTTCTGTAAAATATATATACTTCCATGGCAAAAGAAGCGGAGTCTTGAACTATGGTGATGATTGTCATTCTTATTCAGCTTAAGTTTTTCTTCTTTAACCCCTCTATATTGTCTGTCAGTCTTTTCACCATACAAATGCTTTATAAGATTACTAATTAAAGACAAAAGCAGGTTAGCAAAATTATGAACAAAACGAGCATATCCGGAATTTAAAGGGTTTTCTAAGGTTGTCTCAGAAGCACAGCCAGGCTGGGGAAGGGCTGAGCCTGAAGCTGCAAATGTAGTTAGAGAAAGTTGAGCATGCGCATTAGATCTTTGGACTTCCCGGGCAGGGGAAGCAATGGGCTTGGCCATGGGGGGAGTAGAGGGTGGGGTCTGGAGAGGAGGGGAGGGACCAGCACAATTTGAATCAGACTTGATTTTGAACTCAGGCCTGGATTCCTCTTCCCCCACTTTGCCTCCAGGTGCTAGGGGATTAAAAACTTCTAGAGGGTGGGTCATTGCCTCCAGGCATGCAAAATTAGAGCAACAATTAGTATTAGAACTGGGAAAAGCTGCAGGAATCTCTTCAGGTTTCTCTGAAAAAGCATGGTTGGGAGAGGGAGAGATATTTCCTTGTGTGAGTAAGTTGCTGGCTCTTTTAACAAAAATAAAAAGAAAAATAGAAAATCCACAAAAACAAAGCATTAACATGATCTTATCTCCCATTTGTCTGGTTAAACAGACTAAAATCAAAAATAGGGTAATTAGGGAGTTTAAAAGGTCCATTTGAAAAAATTTAAAGGGAAAACACAGCCAGTACGCCAGTATGTAGCAGATAAAGGGAGAGGGTAGAGAAAATTTCTTACCCAACCAGAAGATCAGAAGAAGACTGAGGTTTAGCTTTCCTCTTCGTGGTCAGCCATCTGTTAAGGGCTAAAATTCTAGCTAGTCTGTCTAAAATATCTAATGAGTGGTCGCCAATAAATTATAAGCTTTAGCAAGAATTAGGTTTTTAAGCATTTATTAAGGAGAATAAGAATTTGGTAAAGAGAGAGAGAAAGGCCTAGATTCCTATCTATTAAAGGGAGAGCACATTTCTAGCTCCCTTCTCCGCCAGGGTCCTCAGGAAAAAGACTGAGACTGAGCGCCAGTCTCTTCCTTCCTCCTCCCACTAGTCTGCGTCACTTCCTGATGCCTGGTCTTGCCCTCAAAGACCTTCGCTTCATGGGCAGAACTCTTCTACAGTAAGTATCCAGCAGGTGGCGTTATTCCAATCGTTACAAGAAGTTTATATGTTAAAGTAAACTTGGACAAGCCCTTCACTTTTTAAAAACATGAATCTTGAGTCCAATAAGATGTAACCAACATGATTGTGAATAAAAACTTTTGGTCTTCCCTTGGTGTTGTCATTGATTTCGTGAATTCTCTTTTTCTCCCATTGTAGCTACTTATTAGCTGTGTATCTTTGACTATAATTTAGTCTCATGAGATCTGAGTTTTCTTCTGTGACATATATGAATGACTAGGATCAGATGATATGGGACTTGGAAAGCACTTTTAAAAAATCATTATCTGTGAATTTGCAGATTACATGATACAGTGAAAGACTATTGCCTCTGGTGTCAGAGGGTTTGGTTTCAATTCTACTTCTGTCATATGATAATTGTGTGACCTCAGTCAATTAATTTAAGTTTTCCTGACCTCAGTTCCTCGATCTGTAAAATGAATGAAATCAAACTAGGTGGTTTCTGGGGTGTCTTTTGAGCCTAGATAAGTAAACCTATGATCCTATCTGAAATTAATTATTAGCTTTCCTTCTCCAAATTGGGGCATGTTCCAACATATACTATTTCCATTGCTCTCTGAATCCAACTTCTTCTGGTTCTCATAGTATAAAATAATAAATCTCTACTGAGGATTTGGATCTTAGATATGCCTTTATCTGAGAAAACACCAACATAGCATTTCTACCATTGAGTATTGCAGCCCTCTGTTAACCCCTCAGATTTTGAGTTTCTAATTGAATGATAGTTTTGTTGATAATATGCTGCATTACTAATCTGGATGAATACATTTAGATTTTATTATAACAAATTAAATGTTAAATTCATATTCATAAAACAAAGAAACAAATGGTATATTATTTATATTTATTTTTTCAGATGAAAAAGAATAGGTAATATTAGGTAAATATATCAATGTAGTGTGATCAATATCCAATATAGTTATGTATGAAATTAGGTCCTTAAATAATGTGTTAATAAGTACTTTTAACTGAAATAGGGCTCATTTGTTTAAATTTTAATTACTTAGCAATCTGTTTTCCTTTTTTGCCTTGCAAAACAACTTGCAATAAGGTCCAGCTACATTTAGCTTATCGTGTTCTATTAAGCAAATTATATTTTATTACTTTTGGTAATCATTGGTATTTGAAAACAAATATATATTTCAATATTTTAGCACAAGGGTTTTTAAGTAACCTAAACCTCTAGAGAAGATCAAATCTAAATCGAATAGAAAGTGATTATTTTATTTAGATCAACAGTTATTTTCAGCAAAGGGTCATTTTCAACAAGAAGAAAAGATTCCATCACAGTACAGTTGGCATTCCTGTTTTTTAGTATACCAAGTAGAATAACTGGTGCCAATTAATAAACAGAGAAGGTGATAGGTATTGACGAAATGAATTCCTACAATCAGAAATGGCCTACTAAATCAACAAGGGAATTGAAACTTCCCTTTCCTCCTTCCCTCTGCCCCTCCTTTTCTCTCTTCCTTCTTTCCTCCCTTGCTTCCTTCCTTTGTTTCTCTCTCAACCTTTTTCTTTCATTCCTTCATTCTTTCTTTCTTTCTTCCTTTCTTTTTCTTTCCTTCCTTCATTTCTTTCTTTTTTCTTTCTTTTTCTTTCCTTCTTTTTCCATTTCTCTCCCTAACTCTTTTTCCCTTTTCTTCCTCCTTTCATCCTTTTCTCTCCTTCCTTACTGAAATAAGGAAATAGAGAGAGAAATAGATGGTAGATAGAGAGATAGAGATACACATCTCTGATATACATCTCTATCTATTTATCTATCTATGGTATGAGGGAAATGCTGGTATACAAAGACTCTTTAAGAATGAAGATCTAGATCTAATTATAACTTCTAATCTTAGGGAATTGCAGAATTCATTGAGAAGTCAAGTGATTTGTCCATGGTGAAACAGGAAATATGTGTCAGAGGCATGACTTGAAATCAGATATTTCTGATTCTAAGACAAGCTCTGTAATCCACTGTGTCACATTGTCCCTTGGTAATAATCTGATGAGGCATTTTTTCCCCTTTCCTCTCAATTACTTTCTTTGTCTAAGAGATGTCCAAATTAGCTATACTTAAAAAATAAATAAATAAATACATAAATACATAAAACAATAAATGTAACTTGTCTACATATTACTTTTATTGATTTATTTTAAAATCATTTTAAGTTGTATAGTCATTTTCATCATTCATATAATAAACAAGTGCTAATTGTTTAACCTGTCCTTATCAAAATTCCAAAATCGAAAGAGAATTCAAATGACAGAAAAAACAAGGAGCCTTTAAGGAGTTTATAATATTGTCAGAGAAACAAGAGAAACATGCATAAAATAGTCAAGGGCAATAACTGCATTTCTGAATTACTGTAACCATTTACCACCCCCTTTCTCTCCTCTCATATTTCTAAATGGAGCCTTTGACATTCACACAATCCTGCCACCTACTCTTCTTGCAGCAAGGTTTCATTCGTTTCTAATTGATTTGTTTTCTTACTCCCCATAGACAATATTCAAATAATCTTTTTCTTCTTCAAATCTTCTGCAGAAAACTTCCTCCATTCTCTTAGCTAAGATCTTTGAATTTTTATTGAGAAATTTTTGGTCATGTACTTTGAGTTTCCAGTACTTTTCTCTTCTCTTTAAAAATCCTTTGTCATTAGGCAATAACCCTATAAATATAATTTTTGAAAATAGATTTTATAAATTCTTTCCCCTTCTTCCTCTATATTCTCAGTGTTCTCACAATATCCAATGGTTTTAATTATTATTATGTAAATGGATGTAAAATCTACATATTTACCTCCAGTCTCTATACTAAACCAGTCCCATATCACCAACTCTTAGAATTTTGATATTGGAAACCCCAGAAAAATCTCAGATTTGAATAACAAAAAAAAAATGAATTAGTTCTCTTTCTTCTAATTATCTTTCCCCTATAAAGCTTTGCTATTTCTATTGAAGGTACCATTATTTTACTGGTCTTCTAGGTTCATAACTTTTTCAATTATCTTCAACTCTTTGTTCTCCTTCATGCTACATATCCAATTTGCTTATCTTGCAATTTCTGTGTCCATACTATTTCTCACAACTAACTTATTCTCTATACCAAATAACCAGCACCTTAGTTCTGGAAAACATCACCTCTTACATGGATTATTGCAAAAGTATGCTAAGTTGGTCCCCTTCCTCAAGTGGCAACTCATTCTAGTCCATCCTCCAGACAGATATAAAACTGACTTTTCCTGAATGCATATTTTATCATAGGACTCTTCTACTCAACTTAAGTTTCCCTATTTCTTCTAGGATCTAATATAAAATTTTCTGTTAAGATTTTGAACCCTTTCTTAATCTAACCAAAACTATCCTTTTCATCTCATTATACATTATTTATCTTTCTTCTCTCTACACAATAGCCAAACTGACCTTCTCTCTTTTACAAAATATAACAATTCATCTCCTATTTCCATCCATTTACCCATGTCCCACTCCACCACACACACAAACACACACATCACAGGACATAGAATAAAATCCTTCCTTGGCTCTATCTATCTTATGGGGTTATTTTCTTTCTTTAATTTGTTTGATTCTCTATGACTGATTCCTGGTGTCTCATGGATTCGTTCCACCTACCCAATTCCAATTTTTTAGGCATTATTTTCTTCAGTAAACTTTTGCACCTCATTTTCCATTAGGCCAATTTTAATTTTGGAAGAGTTGATATTTTAAGGGACTTTCCCTCCTTTTAGACAACTGTAATTTTTAAGGAATTGTTTTATTCAGTCAATTTTTGTGCTTCTTTTTCCCAGTTGTCTTTTTTCATACAATTTTGCATAAATCTCATTTCTTTTCCCATTTTTTCTTCTACCTCTCTTATTTAATTTTTTAAATCCTTTGTGAGCTCCTCCAAGAAAACTTTTTGGTCTTGAGACTAATTCATCTTCCCCCTTAAGGCTTCATATGTAGGCGTTTTGACAGGACTGCCTCATCTGGGTTTATGTTTTGATATTCCCTGTCAACAAATAATCTCCCTTTGAAAAGGGTCCTTTTTCTGTTTCTTACTCATATTGTAGCTTATTTTGTCACTTTTAAAGTTTAGGGGCAGAGGGGCAAGAGTTGTAAGCTTCTTGGGCTGGGGGCCAGGGTCATGGTCACTGGCTTTCTGTTCTGAGGTCTCTGGGATGTGTAGATTACTCACAGCTCTGGGCTTGCTCCAGGAGCTGGGGTGGATTGCC
Organism: Dromiciops gliroides; assembly: GCF_019393635.1. Classification (NCBI taxonomy): domain Eukaryota; kingdom Metazoa; phylum Chordata; class Mammalia; order Microbiotheria; family Microbiotheriidae; genus Dromiciops; species Dromiciops gliroides. The sequence continues at coordinate 202,583,061 of NC_057861.1, read as the reverse complement.
CCAGTCATGCCTGTCCTGTGGATGGTTCTCTACCTTTCAGTTTGCTCTCTCAGATGGGGTGGGGGTCTCACAACTGTCCTTTTGCACCACCAGCCTGTTGATCCAGTACCAAGGGCCTCAGCTGCTAATTTATGATGTTGCCAAGAGCCTCCTTCTGACTTTCCCAGATCCCCCTCTGCATTACACTGAGCTGCACTGCCATACCATTTCACCCAAGTTAGACAAACTTTTCATGAAGTCTTCTAAATTATCTCAAGTTGGAAGACTATGTCTCTCTCTCTTTTTCTAGGTTCTGTAGCTTCAGAATCCATTTAGAGACTTGATTTAAAATTGTTTCTGAGGAAAACTCAGGAGTGCTCTGACAACTTCCTGGCTACTCTCTGCCATGTTGGCTCTGCCCCCTTTTATTTCTACTTTCTTTGAGATAGATAGTAGAGGGAGGCAGAACCAAGAAGGCAGAGAAAAGTCAGTGACTTGCCTCAGCTCTCCCCCAAACCCCTACCCTACAAATACCTGCAAATAATGCACAAGATAATTTTCTGGAGCAGCAGAACCCATAAAAGTACAAAATGGAAAAAAAAAAAAAACTCCAGAATAAGACAACTTAGAAAGTATTCAGGAAAATTCTATTGTACTATGGTGAGAGTGAAGTATAGTCCAGTGCACTGGGAGAACAGAAAAGGAAAAGGGAGGACATGAATAGGGTAAATTATCTCACATAAAAGAAACAAGAAAAAGATAATACAGTGGAGAAGATGGGGGAAGTGTAGGGAAGTAAGTGAACTTTATTCTCATAAGAATTGGCTCAAAGAGGGAATAACACACACACACACACACACACACACACACACACACACACACACACACACACACACACGCACACACTCAATTGGGTATAGAAATTTATTTTACCCAGAAGTAAAGTAGGAGGGGAAGGGAATGGGGGTGTATGATGAAAGATGGACAGATTGGGGGAGGGGACAGCCAAAAGCAAAATACTTTTTAGGAGGGACAGAGTGAAAAGAGATAGAGAATAGAGTAAAAGCTGTGGGGAAGGAATAGGATGGAGGGAAATAAAATTAGAGCAATTGTAACTGTGAACATTTTTTGAGCAAGTTTGTCTGATACAGGCCTTATTTCTCAAGCATATGGACAAGTGATCCAAATTTATTAAAACAAGGCATTCCCCGATTGAGGAATGATCAAAATATATGAACAATTTTCAGATAAAACAATCAAAACAATAAAAAATAGTATCATTCACTATTGATTAGAAAAATGCAAGTCAAAAGAAATCTGGAATACTGTCATATCTATGGGACTGGATAATAGGAAAGCAGAGGAAAATGACAAATGTTTTAGGGGATATGGGTAAAATGGGACATTAAAGCACTGTTGGTGGAGTTATAAACTGATTCAACCATTCTACAGAATGATTTGGAACTATGCCCAAAGGGTTATAAAACTCTATATACACTTTGACCTAGCAATACCACTACTGCGTAGGTATCAAAAAGGAAGTTGAAAAGCAAAAGGAAAAGTACCTATCTGTGCCAAAATATTTAAAACAGCTCTTTTTCTTGGGGAAAAAAAATTGGATATTGAAGGGATGCTTATAAATTGGGGAATGGCTGAACAAATCATGGTATGTGATTATGATAGAACACTATTGTGCTATAAGAAATTATGAGCAGGATGCTCTCAGAAAAACATCAGAAGACACGAGACAATTCAAAGTGAAATGTATTATGTACAAAGTTACAGCAATATTGTAAAATGACCAACTGTGAATGTCTTGCTATTCTCAGCAATACAATGATCCAAGATAACTCTGAAAAATGCTATTTATCCCCAGAGAAAGAACTGATTGTATCTGAATACAGATTGATGCATTTTTTATTTTATTTTTATTGATTTTTTTCTCTTTTTTCACAACCTAATATAGAAATGTTTTGCATGATTACATTGGTATAATTTACATTGAATTGCTTGCCTTCTTAAATGGGAGGGGATGGGAAGGGAAGGAAGAAGCAAATTTGGAACACAAAGTTTTAAAGATGGAAGTTAAATTGTTTTTCATGTAATTGTGGAAAGATAAAATTCTGAATTTTACATATAAAAAGATATAGTCAAGGCACTTAACAAATTATTTTTGATTGATACAGTTCAAGAATCACCTTGTTTATGAATTCTCTTCTACCTCAACTACTAATGGCCTGTATGTATTGGTACTAATTCTACTTATATATATTCTGTATATTTTTGTATATGTACTGCAAACTTTTTTCCATTATTTTTATTTCTATCCAAAATACCTGTAGATCCTTAATATTTTATTTTCCATTGAATGATTGATTCATTGTTCAATTAAGCAAGACTATTCCCTATAGGACATTAATATTTAAAGATGTTTAGTAAGTATGAAGTCATGGAAATGTATGCCTTGGTGTGATTAGTGAGAATGTTACGGAAAATTTCAGAGAAAGAAGTTTTGTCATTTTTTTGCCTTGGAGGTTTTGGACAACTAGATCACATTCTAATTGAGATCAACATTATGCCTTATTTCATTTTTTTCCCTATAGTTCCTTATATATCATAATTAATAAGTTATACTGATTCACATTACTTCTGATTGTGGTTTTGATGTGATTCTTTTGGATGATGATGATGATGGCCATATAGGAACCACTAAATCAGAAAATCATGTCATTTTTCATTTGACAGTCTTTTTAACAGACTAATTAAATTAGTAACTATTAATTCATGGCCCTAACCATAAAAACAAGATTACAGACAAGTAAGTAATCTTCACCTAGGCTTAAATATTTCTAGGGAACAGAAATGACTATTTCATTAGATAATGCAATGATTTTTTTTTCAAAAAAGCTGTTTCTTTATTTTGAAACAATATTATTTCTCCTTATAACTTAAAACTTTATAAATGTCTGAAAATAGCAAATAAATGATCCCACTATTTGCTTCTTCAGTATTGTATATAACTGATTGCTCCCACTTAGGATAATTTATATTATCATCAGGAGGGATATCAGAAGTTATATAGTCCAAATTTCAGATTTTAAATAATAATAACTATAGCTTAGGAAACTCAAAGGCTTATCCAATGTCATACAAATCATAAGCATCAAAGTTAAGAATTGACCCCATATCATCTGACCCCACAACAAGTATTTTCCTCATAGTTTTTTATTTTCAGAAATTTTTACTATGCCAATTCTGGGAATTAAGTTCATTTCTTTCAACATCCTATTTTAATATGGAATCCAGAAATGAACATATCTTGCTAAAAGGTACTATAGAAAATGAAGAAATATCAATACTTAACATGTATGCGCCAAGTGGTATAGCATCCAAATTCTTAGAAGAGAAGTTAAATGAGTTACAAGAGGAAATAGACAGCAAAGCTATACTAGTGGGGGATCAGATCCTTCCCCTCTCAGAATTAGATAAATCTAGCCAAAAAATAAATAAGAAGTGAAAGATGTGAATAGAATACTAGAAAAGTTAGACATGATAGATGTCTGGAGAAAATTGAATGGGGATTGAAAGGAATATATCTTTTTCTCATTGGTACATGGCACATACTCAAAAATTGACCATGGATTAGGGCAAAAAATCTCATAGTCAAATGCAGAAAGGCAGAAATAGTGAATGCATCCTTCTCAAATCATAAGACAATAAAAATTACATGGAATAAAGAGCCATAGAAAGGTAGACTGAAAATTCATTGGAAACTAAATAATTCCATCCTAAAGAATGAGTGGTTCAAACAACAAATCATAGAAACAATCAATAACTTCATCCTAGAGAACGACAAATGAGAAAGCACACCAATATCTATGGGATGCAGCCAAAGCAGTGCTTAGGGGAAATTTTATGTCTCTAAATGCTTACATCAATAAATATGATAAAGAGGAGATCAAGGAATTGGGCATGCAACTTAAAAAGCTAGATGAAGAACAAATTAAACTCCCAATTAAGTACCAAATTAGAAATACCAAAAAGCAAAGGAGAAATTAATAAAATTGAAAGGAAGAACACTATAGAATTAATCAATAAAACTTAGAGCTAACTTTATGATAAAAAACAATAAAATAGATAAACCATTGGTTAATCTCATTTGAAAAAACAAAGAAAGAAAACCCAGTTACCAGTATCAAAAGTGAAAGGTGTGATTTTCACCTCCAATAAAGTGGAATTTAAAGCAATAATTAGGAACTATTTTGCCCAACTGCATGCCAATAAATTTGACAATCTAAATGAAATGGATAAATATTTACAAAAATACAAACTACCCAGGTTAACTGAAGAGGAAATAAAATCCTTAAATAAGCCCATATCAGAAAGAATAAATTGAACAAGCCATTAATGAACTCCCTTAGAAAAAATCTCCAGGGGCAGATGGGTTTACAAGTGACTTCTACCAAACATTTAAAGAACAATCAATTCAGATATTATAGAAATTATTTGGAAAAATAGATGAAGGAGTTCTACCAAATTTATTTTATGATACAAATATAGTGTTGATACCAAAACTAGCCAGAGACGAAAAAGAAAAAAAATACATAGACCAATTTCCCTATTGAATATTGATGCAAAAATCTTAAATAAGATATTTGCAAGGAGATGAAAGTAAGGGATCACTAGGATAATACACTATGATCAGGTAAGATTTCTACCAGGAATACAGGGCTGGTTCTATATTAGGAAAACTATTAACATAATCAACCACATCAATAATAAAACTGACCAAAATGATAGGATTATCTCAATAGATGCAGAGAAATCTTTTGACAAAATATAGCATCCATTCCTAATAAAAAACAAAACAAAACAAAACAAAATAATAGATAGGTTAGAGTAGGTGGAACTTTCCCTAAAATAATAAGTCGTATCTACCTAAAACCATCAGGAAGCATTATATGTAATGGAGTTAAATTAGAGGCGTTCCCAATAAGATCAGGGGTGAACCAGGGATGTCCATTATCACCTCTGTTAGTTAATATTGTACTAGAAATGTTAGTTTTAGCAATAAGAGAAGAAAAAAGAAGTAAAGGAATTAGAATAGGCAAGGAGGAAATAAAACTATCACTCATTGCAGATGATATAATGGTATACTTACATGACCAAGATAGTCCAGCAGCAAGAGATAGAAGGAGAAATTACATTTAAAGTAACCTTACATAGTACATAATCCCTGGGAGTCTACATGCCAAGACAAACCCAGGAACTCTGAACACAATTGCAAAACACTTTTCACACAAATAAAATCAGATCTATGTATTTGGAAAAAATATCAATTGCTCATGGATAGGCCTAGATAATAAAATCAAAATGACAGTACTCCCTAAATTAATTTACTTATTCAGTGCCATACCAATTAGACTACCAAAATTTTTTTTATAGAGCTAGAAAACTAATAACAAAATTCATCTGTAAAAACAAAAGTCAAGAATATCAAGGGAAATAATGAAGAAAATACAAAGGAAGGTGGGCTAGCTATACCACATCTGAAGCTTTACTATAAAGTGTCAGTCATCAAAATTATTTGTTATTTGCTAAGAAATAGAGTGGAGGATCAATGGAATAGGCTAGGCCCAGGAGACACAGTAGTAAATGACTTTACTAATGTACTGTTTCATAAACCAAAAAACTCCAGCTTCTGGAATAGGAACTCAGTATTTGACAAAAACTTTAGGGAAAACTGGAAGATAGTGTGGCAGAAATGATGTATAAACTTCCATCTTAAACATTATACCAAAATAAGTTAAAATGGGTACATGATTTAGACATAAGAGGTGATATGATAGGTAAATTAGGACAGGAAGCAATAATCTACCTTTTAGGTCTTTGGAAAGGAGAACAGTTTATGAGCAAACAAGAGATAGAGAATATTATGAAATGCATCATGAATGATTTTGATTACATTAAATTAAAAAGCTTTTGTATGAACAGAAGCAATGCATCCAAAATTAGAAGAGATGCAGAAAGCTAGGAAACAATTTTATGGTCAGTACTTCGGTTAAAGGCTTCATTACTGAAACATATAGGGAACTAAATCAAATGTATAAGAATCCAAGTCATTCCTCAATTGAGAAATAGTCAAAGGATATGAACAGGCAGTTTTCTGATGAAGAAATCAAAGATATTTATTAACATATGAAAAATGTTCTAAATCACTATTGATTAAAGAAATGATGATTTAAACAAGTCTGAGGGACCACCTGACACCTATCAGATTGGCTAATATGCCAAAAATAAAATAATAAATGTTGGAAAAGCTGTGGAAAAATTGTGACACTAATGTATTGTTGGTGGATCTGTGAGCTGATGCAACTATTGTGGAAAGCAGTTTGTAACTATGCCCAAAGGGATATAAAGCTTTGCATACCTTTTGACCCAGGAATACCACTAATAGGTCTTTTTCCAAAGAGATCATAAAAAAGAGAAAAGGACCCACAGGTGTAAAAATATTTATAGCTGCTCTTTTCATGGTGGCAAGGAATTGGAAATTGAGGGGTTGCATATCAATTGGGGAATGTCTGAACAAATTGTGGTATATGAATGCAATGGAATACTATGGTGCTGTAAGAAACTATGTACCAGTGGATTTCAGAGAAACCTGGAAGGACTTACATGAATTGATGCTGAGTGAGAGGAGCAGAACCATGAAAACATTGTACACATTATCAACAACTTTATCTGTTGATCAACTATGATAGACTTGGTTCTTCTCAGCAATACAATGGTCCAAGATCATTCCACAGGACTCAAGATGGAAAATGCTTTCCAAATCCAGAAGAAAAAAAAAAACCTGTGGAATCTAGATGCAGATTGTACCATGCTATTTCTGTTGTTTTGTTGTTCTTGTTTTTCTTTTTTGAGGTTTTTCATTTTTGCTCTGAATCTTCTTTCACAACATGACTAATGCAGAAATGTGTTTAATGTGAGTGTAGATATATGATCTATATCAGATCACTTGCTCTACTGGGGAGCAAGAAGGAGGGTAGGGAGAAAAATTTGAAACTAGAAGTCTTATCAAAACAAATGTTGAAAACTATTTCTATATGTAACTGGAAAATAATAAAATACTTTTATGAAAAAACGAGACTTGTCCAGGCTTACATCTCAAGGATGAGACAGATGCAACCCTATGACTTCATGGGTCTCAGAATGGTCCTCAAGTAACTACATCATCCTTCCTATATATTTAGAATGCCAGAAATTCTAATAAAATTAAATACATGTCAAGAGTTATAAGTATTATCTTCTCATGTAGGGTTCTAAACAGTTTAACTTTATTGAACAACATTTTTCTTGTTTACCTTTTTATACTTCTCTTGAGTCTTTTATTTTCAGATTGAATTTTCTGTTAAGTTCTAGTTTTTTTTTTTCAGGAAACCTTAAAAGTTTCCTATATCAATGAATGTTCATCATTCCCCCTGAAAGATAATCAATTTTGCTGGGTAGTTGATTCTTGGTTGCAATTAAAGCTCCTTTGTCTTCTGGAATATCATATTCCAAGACTTCAGATCCTGTAATGTTTTTTTTTTTTTCTGATAAAAGTATTTTATTTTTTTCCAGTTACATGTAAAAATAGTTCTCAACATTTGTTGATAGAAACTTTCCAATTTCAGATTTTTCTCCCTCCTTCCCCTCCCTCCTCCCTCTCCTAGACAGCAGATAATCTGATATAGGTTACATACATACATACATACATACATACATACATACATATATATATATATATATATATAAAACATTAAACATAGTTCTGTATTAGTCATGTTATAAGAGAAAAATCAGAGCAATGAGGAAAAACCTCAAAAGAGGAAAACAACAGCAACAAAAACAAAAGAAGTAGTATGGTTCAATCAGCATCTATACTCCACAGTTCTTTTTTTTTTTTCTGGATTTGGAAATCCCCTTCCATCATGAGTCCCCTGGAACTCTCCTGTACCATTGCATTGGTGAGAAGAATATAGTCTGTCACAGTCGATCAACACTCAATGTTGATGATACTGTGTACAATGTTCTTCTGGTTCTGCTCATCCGGCTCACCATCAATTCATGCAAGCTCTTCCAGTTTTTTCTGAACTCCTCCTGCTCACCATTTCTTACACCACAATAGAATTCCATTACATTCATATACCACAACTTGTTCAGCCATTCCCCAGTTGATAGGCATCCCCTCATTTTCCAATTCCTTGCCACCACAAAAAGAGCAGCTATAAATATTTTTGTACATGTGGGTCCTTTTCCCTTTTGTATGATCTCTTTGGGAAAAAGATCCAAAAGTGGTATTGCTGGGTCAAAGGGTATGTACAGCTTTATAGCCCTCTGGGCATAATTCCAAATTGCTCTCTAGAATGGTTGGATCAATTCACAGCTCCACCAACAATGAAATAGTGTTCCAATTTTTCCACAGCTTCTCCAACATTTATTATTTTCCTTTTTTGTCATATGCCCAATCTGATAGGTGTCAGGTGGTACCTCAGAGTTGTTTCAATTTGCATCTCTCTAATCAATAGTGATTTAGAGCATTTTTTCATATGGGAATAGATAGCTTTGATTTCTTCATCAGAAAACTGCCTGTTCATATCCTTTGACCATTTCTCTATTGGGGAATGACTTGGATTCATATAAATTTGATTTAGTTCCCTATATATTTTAGAAATGAGACCATATCAGAAGTACTAGCCATAAAATTGTTTCCCAGCTTTCTGCATCCCTTCTAATTTTGGATGCATTGCTTCTGTTTGTACAAAACCTTTTTAATTTAATGTAATCAAAATAATCCATTTTGCATTTCATCATATTCTCTATCTCTTGTTTGGTCATAAACTGTTCTCCTTTCCAAAGATCTGAAAGGTAGACTATTCCTTCCTCTCCTAATTTACCTATGGTATCACCTCTTATGTCTAAATCATGTACCTATTTTGACCTTATTTTATTATAAGTTGTAAGATGTTGGTGAATTTCTAATTTCTGCCATACTATCTTCCAGTTTTCCCAGCAGTTTTTGTCAAATAATGAGTTCCTATCCCAGAATCTAGAGTCTTTGTGTTTATCAAACACTACATGACTAATGTCATTTACTACTGTGTCTCCTGTGCCTAGCCTTTCCATTGGTCCTGTAACGAATGGAATGATGCCACCTGCTGGAGATTTACTGTAGAAGAGTTGAGCCCATGAAGTGAAGGTCTTTGAGGGCAAGACCAGGAGTCTTTTCTTTGGCATCAGGAAGTGACGTTGGCTAGTGGGAGGAAGAAGGAAGAGGCACTTGGTCTCACTCTCTTTCCTTTGGACTCTGGTGGAGAGTGGAGCTAGAAATGTGCTCTCCCTTTAATAGATAGGAATCCAGGCCTTTCCTTCTCTCTTTACCAAATTCTTATTCTCCTTAATAAATGCCTAAAATTCTAACTCTTGCTAAAGCTTATAATTTATTGGCAACCACTCATTAGATATTTTAGACAGACTAGCTAGAATTTTAGCCCTCAACAATCCTCCACTCTATTTCTTAGCCAGTACCAGATAGTTTTGATGACTGCCACTTTATAGTAAAGCTCCAGATTTGGAATAGCTGACCCACCTTTCTGTGCATTTTTATTATTTTTTCCATTGACATTCTTGACTTTTTGTTTTTCTAGATGAATTTTGTTATAATTTTTTCTAGCTCTGAAAAATATTTTTAGGTAGTCTGATTGGAATGGTACTGAATAAGTAAATTAATTTAGGTAGAATTGTCATTTTTACTATATTACCTCTGCCTATTCATGAGCAATTGGTATCTTTCCAGTTATTTAGATCTGATTTTTTAGTTCAGGACATGTGGGCATGTTTTTTAGCAATAGGAAAGCAGTCAGTATACAAGCTGAAGATAAGTAAGAAAGAAGATTTTAGAGGAAGAAAGGCTGCAATAGGAGCAACGTGGCAAATGAAGTGATTTTTCTTGGTACAGAGAAAGATTACTTTTTTATGTCAGACAGAGGCTAAGCAGGAAATAGTGGGGGGAAAGCATCTAAGTGATGGAACTAGGAGGGAAAAAGGTAGTTCTTAATGAAGAACTTCATAATTTACCACTGAAATAGAGGACAAAGTTCTCAGCTAAGAGGGTGAAAGTTTGGACAAATTGCTTTTCTTATATAGGACAGTGAATCAATTGTTGTCGAGCCATTGTCAGTCATGTCTGACTCTTTGTAAACTTATTTAGGGTTGTCTCCTCAAAGATACTGGAATTTCTTACCTTCTTCAGCTCATTTTATAGCTGATAGAACTGAGGTAAAGAGGATTAAGTGACTTGCCCAGGTTCATCCAGCTAGTAAGTATATGAGGTCAGATCTGAACTCAAGGGATGTCTTTCTGATTCCAGTATTCTATCTCTTGTGTGATATAGCTGACCAATAAATCAATTTAGGAGCTATAAAAGGACACCCTTGTTGCACTAACATAGATATATAGTAGACCTAGTCATCAAGGTTAATGAATTTTTCTTCATTCTGCTGCAAAAGAAATGAAGCAAAGACAGTCAATGGTGGGAGTAACATAGCACTGAGGCCTGGATGTGCAAGATTAACCATAGGGTAAGTGAGAAAAGTGATAGTTAGAAAGATGAAATATTTTTCAGAAATAGGAATTTCAGAGTTCATGAATAAGTCATATACTTGTAGGTGATGACAAGATGAACATTATGACCATCTCTGTGAGTCTTGAACAAAATATTGACTCTGCAGGTTCTACTCAAGGTTGCCCTTGAACTGATGAAGGCTAGTACTATGGTTTCTGGTAGCTATAGGCATCTCCAAATTCATCTGGAGTTCACTCAAAAAGGACCACTTGAATATCAAGCAGTTTTGAACTTGAAAAGACTCACTGAATGGCTAGTTGTATAACTCCATTTTCCTACTCCCCTGTGAAGAAGGAAAGTTCCAACATGTAATAGAGTCATTACAGAACCCATGTTAACAATATAGATTGAATTACACTCAGAGAAGGAAAGGTTACTGAGTGATATTGTAGAGGAAGAGCCTGAAAGTAGAAATGTGGAATAAAAGTTATCCCAAATCACTTAAAATGCACAGTGAGAGAGAAGGCAGATGTGAAAGTTTAACCAGTAACTAAGTGTTATTGGGGAAGCTGTATCATCAGATGAGAATTGTCACTCTGAATACAATAAAATGAAAGTAGTAAGAAAGGTAGAGTTTTAAAATGAAAACAAGATTGGGGCAGCTAGGTGGTGCAGTGGATAAAGCACTGGCCCTGGATTCAGGAGTACCTGAGTTCAAATCTTGCCTCAGACACTTAACACTTACTAGCCATGTGACCCTGGGCAAGTCACTTAACTCCTATTGCATCACTAAAAAATAAAAATGAAAACAAGATTTTCTGGTGTGAATCCGAGATGGTGCAGGAAAGGCAGTAAGCTCTCAGGACTCATTATACAATCACTCCAAAAAAACCTCCAAATAATGTCACTGGACAATTCCTAGAGAAACAAAACCCACAAAAGAATGGGCTGAGATAATTTTCCAGATAAATATGGGTTAGAGGGTTTTCAGGAGGGGGCTACTGTACCAAGGAAGGAGTGGAGCCCAACCCCATAGTCATGCTGACACATATCCAGTCCTAGGCAGGCTGAGCCAGGGAAAGAGACAGCCAGAGCCTCTGAATCAGCTGCAGCACCAGTGTCATCTGGAACTAAGCTCATAGTCTGGTGAGAGGGCTGAGAAGTTGTCCCAGGGAGATTACAGGGTTCTCTGCTGGCACTGAGATGGAACTTGCATTTTTTACCCCTGATGGAAACCAGGAAGTAGGCTTCAGTGGCAGTGGCCCATTTCAGGGGAGGGGTGCAGGCTTGTCAGAGCTAACAACCACAGCACACAATGTTTAGCAGTCTGGTTAATTAGAAGTTGGCTTAACATTATCTAGGGACTAGCAAACAGGCCAGGCAAGTGAAGACCCTGCCCTCCTTAAATCATACCAACTGGGACTCCCTGAAGCTTGGGACAGTGCAGCCTGGAAAGAGTGCCACACTTTAAGGAGTTAAAAGTCAAGTAAAATATAAGGAAGATCAGCAGAAAAAGAAAGGTGAGGACTATAGAAAGTGTTTTTAGTGACAAGGAAGATCGAGTTATACCCTCAGAAGAGGATAGAAACATCAGGGCTACTACATCCGAATCTTCCAAGAAAAAAATATGAATTGGTCTCAGGCCATAGAGGTACTCAAATAGGACTTTGAAGATAAAGTAAGAGAGGTAGAGAAAAAATTGAAAGAGAAATGAAAGTGATGCAGGAGGGTCGTGAAAAAAAAGTCAACAAATTGAAAAGCCAAATTGGCCAAATGGAGAAGGAGGTACAAAAGCTCTCTGAAGAAAATCATTGCTTAAAAAGTAGGATTGAGCAAATAGAAGCTAATGACTTTGTGAAAAATCAAGACACAATAAAACGAATCAAAATGAATAAAAAATAGAGGGCAATGTGAAATAGCTCCTTGGAACAACAGCTTACCTGGAAAATAAACCTAGATAATTTGAAAATTATTGGAGTAGCTGAAAACCGTGACCAAGGAAAGAGCTTAGAAATCATCTTCCTGGAAATTGTCAGGGAAAATTGCTCTGATGTTCTTAAAGCAGAAGGCAAAATAGAAATTGAGAGAATCCACCAAACACATCCTGAAAGAGATCCCAAAAGGAAACCTCCCAGGAATATTATAGCCAAATTTCAGAGCTCCCAGGTGAAGCAAAAAATATTGTAAGCTGCCAAAAAGAACTGTGATGCCACAGTCAGGATAGCACAAGATCTAGCAGCTTCTATATTAAATCATAGGAGGGCATGGAATATGATATTTCCAGAGGGCAAAGGAATTGGGATTACAACCAAGAATCACTTATCCCACAAAACAGAGTTTAAGTTTCCAGGGGGAAAATGAGACTTCAATTAGAAAGAAAACATTCAGCTATTTGTGAAGAAAAGACCTGAACTGCATAGAAAATATAAGAAAGAAGAAGCTTAAAAAGGTAAACAGGAAAAATAAATTAAGAGGGTTGTTAAAAGTTTAAACTGTTTACATTCATATAAGATCTTTCTCAGCATTCAGACAGATGATAGAAATAAATTTACACAGAGGACACAGGTAAAAATTGATTATGAAGAGATTTCTGTAAAGTATTTATTTTTTATTTATCTTTTTTTTTGGTTGGGTGGTTGGGTTTGGATGATATTCCCGGGGTCACTCAGTGGGTGAGTGTCTTGTGTTTGAGGCAGGATTTGGACTTGGGTCTTCTGGGTCCAGGCTGGGTTCTTTGTCTACTGTGTAACATAGCTGCCCCATGATGACATCATTAGGGTAAAATTGAGGGGTGAGAGGGATGCACTTGGGGAGGGTAAAGAGAAGAGCAAGAATGGGGTGAAATCCCACATGAAGAAACAGGAAAGGGATTATGGAGTAGGCAGAGAGATGGGGGAGGAGCAGGTCAGTGAAGGAACCTTAAGACTCATCAGAATAGGCTCAAAGACCTTAATCTCATCAGAGTTGGCTCAAGGATGGATCAGCATACAAACTCAATTGGGTGGAGTAATCTCACTAACCCTGCAGGATAGTAGGAGGGGATGGGAATAAGGAGGGAGGGAGGGGTAAAAGAAGGGAGTTTATATTGGGGAAGAGGGCAGTAAGAAGGAAATCCTTTTTGAGTACGGATAGGGTGAAAGAAGATAGAAAATAGAGTAAATACAATGGGAAAAAGGAATAGGATGGAGGGAAATATTGTGATAAAGAGAAAAAGGAAAAAATGTATAAAATCATTTATAGCAACTCTTTGTGGTGGCTAAGAATTGGGAATTGCCAGAATGTCCATCAATTAGGGAATAACTGAACAAGCTGTCATCTATAATTGTAATGGAATATTAATGTGCTATAATCAGGATGATTTCATAAAAACCTTGAAAGACTCATATGAACTCATATATAGTGAAGTAAACAGAACCAGGAAAACATTGTCCAACATGACAGCATTATAGCTCTATGAGCAATTGTGAATGACTTAACTACTCTCAGCATTACAGTGATCCAAGACAATTCCAAAAGATTAATATTGAAGCATACTATCCACTCAAAAGAAAGAACTGATATTGATTGAATACAGACTAAAGCATGCTATTTTGTGCTTTATCTTTTTTTTACTTGTGTTTTTCTATGTAAAATGACTAATATGCTAATGTTTTACATAGCTGCACATGTATAACCTCTACTGATTACTTACAAACTTGGGTATGGGGGTGCATAGGGTGGGAGGGGATGAGAGAGGGATAGAATTCACAACTCAAAACTTTAAATAAATAAGAAAACAAAAAATAAGAAATGAAATGAAAATAAATTTCTTATAAAAGAACATATTAGAAATGATAGGTAGTTTTATAATGGGAAGTTGAAGGTAGAGCCTAGATTGAGGAAGCAAGAATAAGAGAGGAGAAAAAGAGGGGGAGGAAGGTATAGATGAGGCAAATGAAGAAGTTGATGTTATAGAAGTCCAGAGAGAAGACTAGCAGGGAACATGATGGAAAGGATAGCCCATGAAATCTAAGATGGTTTGCCTTCCCTGGAAGGGGCTTCTCTCAGGTGAGGTATTTAGATCAGCATCACCATTTTGCCATTTCTCAGATGTCTTTATTATTATTTCAGGTGATGTTGAAATGCTTTTCAATGTATGATATCATTCAAGGGAGGAGGAAAATGACATGAGTTTTCGCCACCAGTGTGTTTCTTTTTGGTGGGGCAATGAAGCTTAAGTGACTAGCCCAGGGTCACACAGCTAGTAAGTGTCAATTGTCTGAGGCCAGATTTGAACTCAGGTCCTCCTGAATCCAGGGCCGGTGCTTTATCCACTGTGCCACCTAGCTGCCCCCTGGTATGTTTTAAATCTTATCATCTTGTACCAAAATGTTTGCTATTCCACACTAGTGACATTTTTTTTGAGGTTATTAGATACAATGTCATTAAGCATTTGAAGAGTTTTAATGGATAAAAGGCTTTGGGCTTGTTTTACTATGTCTGAAATGGTGTATCTAAGGACAAGTAAAAGTAAGAAACATAAAGGAAAACTCCCAAAGGTTTTAATGTCTCTTCCCTGATAGCATTGAAGCTGAGGATCACTGTTTGATTCTTAGAGATTTTCTAGAGGGGATTCCTTTTGAGATCCATGTTGGATAACATTACTTATAGGCACAATTCCAACTCTGTGATATCATGACTGATTTTTAAATAGAAATTTGTATACAATATCCTGAATAAATGAATTCAGCTATCATTTTGAAGTCTATAATATTGGTGTTGGAATTAAAAAAAATGAAGATAGAGTCTCTTACTTTCTCAAGGAGTTTAGAGTATAATAGGAGTTGTTAGATATGTGGCATAATATCTATATCATAAAATAGAAGGTTCCACTTAAAATATGATTCAAACTACTAACACTAAAATGTCCAAGTGATATTTTTTATAAGGCCAGATATCTTTTGTGATCTTAAACTAATGATGAGAATACAAATTAAGTGAAATGTAGGGTGAAGAAAAATAAAACTTTCCAAACTTTCCAAAGAATGCTCACAGGGAGTTAGAGCTTGGTGAATGATAAAAAGGAAACAGAAATACTTATGGAATTAATTTTTTTCAAAATTAAAAGCCCCCAAAAGTATGAATAACTACTATTGGGTAAAAAAAAAGTGAAGTAAATATCTATAGACAAAGCATAATTAGGCAAGGACTGCCACTAGAACCAAAGAAAATATTTTGAATGACCCTGGACACTTCTAATATAGTTGAAAGACCTAATTAATTAACTTAAGGAAGAAAAGAGATGAGTGTTTTAAAGAAAAAAATAGAAAAAGTGACAGGTTAGATGAACAACTAGAAAATTGTGAAAAAGCATTGAGTACTATAAAAGAAAAAAAAGGAAAGAAAACTAAAGAATGTAAATAATCAAAACAAGGTAAATTAGAAGACTAAAGGAGGTCTTTATAAGCCTTGACCTTTTAAAACTTTGTGTTCTAAATTCTCTTCCTCCCTCCCTCCCCCCACTTAAGAACTCAAAGAATTCAATATGTTTTACATGGATAGTAATGCAAAACAGTTCCACATTATTGAATTTACAAATGGAAACAGACAAAAAAAACTTTAGAAAGAGAAACTAACCAAAAAATATATACTTCAATCTGTATTTAGGTAGCATCAGTTTTTTCTATGTTGATGGATTGCATTTCATAAGTCCTTCTGATAGCCTCCTGATTGATCATCATTTCTTAAAGCACAACAGTGTTCCATCCTAATCACATCCCAACATTTTTTCAGCCATTCCCCAGGTGCTGGGCATCACCCCAATTTCAAATTCAACTTTAAAAAAAAATCTCTTTTATGATACAAACCTAGTTTGCTAGGTTTGAAGGGTATGCATGGTTTTATAGCCCTTTTGACATAGTTCTGAATTGATCTACAGAATGTCCAAATGTCCTCCACATTTGTTATTTTCCTCTGCTGTCCTATTATCCAATACAATATATCTGAGGTAGTACCCAGAATTGTTTTGATCTGAATCTCTGTAATCAGCAGTATTTTTTATTTTGTTTGTTTTTAATATGGCTATAGCTAGATTTGATTATTTTGTTTGAACATTTCATGAATTTTGATCTATAAACAGGAGAATTGCTTTCAGTTTTGCTGTGGAAGTGATTTTTTTATTGTAATCCCAATTCTTTTACCCTGTGGAATATCATATTCTATGGCCTCTGATCCCTTAAAGTAGAAGCTACTACATCTTTAATTTTTCTGATTGTAGCTCCACAGTACTCAAATTGTCTCTTTATGGCTGCTTGTAATCTTTTCTTCTTGACCTGGGACCTCTGGAATTTGGCTATAATATTCCTGGAAGTTTTCATTTTGGGAACTTTTTTAGGAGGTAATTGGTGGTTTTTTTCAATTTCTATTTTACCTTTTGCTTCTAGGATATCAGGGCAATTTTCCTTGACTATATCTTGGAGGATGATGTCTAAACTATTTTTATCATGGTTTTTAGGTAGTTCAATTCTTTTCAAATTGTCTCTTCTCAAACTACTTTTTAGGTCAGTTGTTTTTCCAAGAAGATATTTCACATTGCCTTCTATTTTTTAAAATTCTTTTGGATTTGTTTTGTTGTGTCATGATTTCTCATAAAGTCCTTAGCTTCAATTTTCTTAATCCTAATTCTTTCTTTTTTTGTATTTGTTTTCTGGGGCAATGGGGGTTAAGTGACTTGCCCAGGGTCACACAGCTAGTGTCAAGTGTCTGAGGCCAGACTTGAACTCAGGTCCTCCTGAATCCTGGGCTGGTGCTTTATCCACTGCATCACCTTGCTGCCCCCTCAATCCTAATTCTTAAGCAATTATTTTCCTCTTAGAGCTTTTGTATCTCCTTTTCCATTTGGCTTTTCAAGGTGTTGACTTTTTCCCATGACTTTCCTGTATCACTGTCATTTCTCTTTCCATTTTTCCTCTCCCTCTCTTAACTTATCTTCAGAGTCATTTTTGAGCTCTTCTATGGCATGAGACCAAATCATATTTTTCTAGGAAGCTTTGGATGTAGGAGCTTTCACTTTGTCATTTTCTTCTGAGGGTGTATTTTGATTGTCCTTGTCACCAAAGATTTCTAAGGTAAACATGTTTTTCTGTCTTTACATTTTCTTAGCCTATTTCTTGACTTTTAACTCTTACTTAAAGTGGGGCAGTGCTTTTAGGGTGCACTGTCCCAAGCTGCAAGGAGTCCTAAGTGGTTCAATTTAAGGAAAGGCATGTTCTATACTCCCCGTGGAGGCCAGGCTCTGCTACACTCTCACTCTGGCAAAACAGATTTTTCTCACAGTCCTTCTAAGCTGTCTTTGACTTGAAAATGATCTTTATCCATCCTTTTGTGGGTTATGCTACTCCTGAAATTGTTTTGTGGCATTATTTGAAGGAATTTGGAGTGGTTTGGAGGGAGAGCTCTGAGAAGACACTGCCTTTCTTCCACCATCGTGGCTCTGGCAGAGACAACTGTTTTTGAACACAGTTCAGTGAATGATTCTAAGAATAATTAGCACTCTTCCCTACATAATGGATTAAGAAGCATGAATAACATGTTTAAGGATAACTAAATAAAAATACCCCAGAAATATTAGAACCATAAAGCAAAGTTTAGAAGTTCTGGAAACATATCACATTGGAGAGGAACCCCAAATTTAACTCAGGCAAAAAGGTAGTTATTAAGATGGTGAATTTGACCACATAGTTTATTCTCTAAGCAACCAAAAAGAGAAAACTCATGAACTGCAGAAATCTAGATTTAACTGAATAGCACTAATCATCAATAACAAAATATTAAATGAAGGCTGGGTAATTATATACAAAGAAGAAAAGTAATACAACTTCTCTCCAAAAATAATGCATCCTACAAATTTAAACATTGTACCATGAAGGGACTCGAAACAGACTTTTATAGAATTTATGACTTTTAAGCATATCTTTGGAAAAGTCATAGTTGAGCATAATCTTTGAACTGCAAATTATGCATGCAAAAGTCCAAAAGGAAGCCAAGTATATATATATATATATATATATATATATATATATATATATATATATATATATATATATATATATATATATATATATATATATATATTTATTTATTTATTAGGTGATGTTCTCAGACTTTTGTGCTGAAAACAATAGCTAAAGATTTTTGTTTCTTAAAATCCTACCTTATCTAAGGTTCATTGAGAAAACAAAGCTATACTTCCAGCTAGAGTATTGAAAAAATAAATATTGCCCTCTGATAGAAGAGATGAAGGGACTTATTTTTGCTTAGCCCTAGCTTGCTCTAAGTCTGAATAGGCCAAAGATTCAGATCTTAGATATCATTTAATTCAACTCCCTCATTTGAGATATAATGAAAGAGAAACCCAAAAATTTAGGTCACTTGTGAAAGGTCATACATGTAGTTAGTAGCAAACAACAAAGAAAAATATAAAACAGATTAATGCAGAAGTACACAGATTAAGCAACAATGTATGCCACAAAGTAAGATGAGGGGAAATTGAATTTGATTTTGAAGGAAGCAAGGAAATTTCTTTCATAAATATAAGTCACAGATGAAAGATGGTAGAGTTCAAGCCCAACTCTCCAAACATTACCCTCAAAACAGCTTTAAAATAATGCACAAAATTAAATTCTTGAGGGGCATAGACAACAAAAGGTCAAAATGAAACAATTTTTCCAGCCCCTCCCCCCCAAATTAGGAGATATGAATGAGAAGTCCATGACATTGGGTAGATGCTGACTGAGAGCTCAGTACAGAGTCAATATCAGCTATCGGCCTTAAAGGATAGAGTGGTGACACTAAAAGCAGTATATTCATGGAGATCCATGTACTAGTACTAGGTGAAGAACAAGACTAGGGAGATTTTCGCAACTCCATTGCCCATTATCTGTTTTCAAGTAACAGTTCACGGTAGAGCACTTTTGGACACAATGGAAAATGCAGTCTAACTGGGTAAGGATGACAATACGGGTCAAAAGGGTAATGAAAACCCCTCACACAAGATCATGTCAACTTTAAAGTACTGAAAAGTTACTGATCCTCAGAACTAGTTGTGAAAACAGCATGGTGAAAAGCCAGAAATTTGAGAAAGTGAACAGAGCCCAACTATGACCTAAAGTCCAAAGTAAAATAAACTAACAAACAAACAAATAAATAGATAAATAAATAAGTTAGAAAATGAGCAAAAAAACAAAAAAAGAAACTGATAATAAAACTATCTTAGTGATGGGGAAGCTCAAGTCACAAACAGTAGAAAACAATAATCTAAAAATAGGTACAAAGACTCATAGAAAAATTCAGATTAGACAAAAGCCAAAAAATAATTCCTGAACAAGCTAAAGAGATTTCTTTTTAAAGAGTAAAACACTTTATTTATTTGTTTGTTTGTTTGTTTATTTATTTATTACAGGGCAATGAGGGTTAAGTGACTTGCCCAGGGTCACACAGCTAGTAAGTGTCAAGTGTCTGGGGCTGGATTTGAATTCATGTATTCCTGAATACAGGGCCTGTGCTTTATCCACTATGCTACCTAGCTTCCTCCTCAACTCTTTTTTGAATTACTATATTCTTTAGCATATTTTATGTCCCTTTTTTACAAAAAAATCAAATAAGAGTAGGAGATAAAAAAATGAAAAAATAAATAATGAATGCAAGAAAATTATGAGAAGATAATAAGTAACTTGGTAAAAGGGAGATAAAACATACTAAAGAAAATAATAATTTTAAAAGGTGTTGAGGGAGGAAGCTAAGTGGCCCAGTGGATAAAGCATAGGCCCTGGATTCAGAAGACCCTGAGTTCAAATCCAGCCCTGGACACTTGACACTTACTAGCTGTGTGACCCTGGGCAAGTCACTTAAGCCTTATTGTCCTACAAAAATGAATAAATAATTTTAAAAAGAGTCAGGCAAATGATAAAAGAGGAAAAATACTGTTAAAAATAATTGTTTAAAATTCAGAATTGAAAAAATAGAAAAAAGAGATATAAAAACTTTATTACAATTAATGTTATAAAAGCCAAAATTGGTCAAATAAAATCTATTAACTCCATGAGACACTGAGAAACAATAAAACAAAATGAAAAGAATGAAAAAATGGAGGATATGGAAAATAACTCAGAAAAACAAATGAGAGAAAATATATTGAGGAGAAATGATTTACGTATTATTATAAAAACAACTAAGATATCATATTTCAAGAAATTATAAAAGAAAACTGTATGAGGACAGGATGGTAAAATAAAAATTGAGACTCCATTAATCACTTCCTGAGAGATGAATAAGTGAAAAATCCAATGAATATTATAACCAAATTCCTGAGTTAATACCTCAAAGAAAACATATTAAAAGCAGTCCCAAAAGCACTTAAATGACATTAAGCCCCAGTCATGATCACACAAGATTGAGCAGATTCCATTTTAAAGGAGTGTAGAGCTTGGAATATAATATTTTGGAAGGCAAAGGACCTAGGATTACAATCAAGTTTAATCTACCCAGAAAAGTAGTATAATCCTACAGAAAGTAAATAGAAATTTAATTAAATAGATGATTTTCAAGCATTTGTGATGAAAAGAATAGAGCTGAAGAGACAATTTCATTTTCAAATACAAGATTCAAGCGAATCATGAAAAGGTAAAATGAAAGAGAAATCATAAAGGTTTCAATAATGTTAAACTGTTCTTATTCCTATAT
Source organism: Dromiciops gliroides (assembly GCF_019393635.1). NCBI lineage: Eukaryota > Metazoa > Chordata > Mammalia > Microbiotheria > Microbiotheriidae > Dromiciops > Dromiciops gliroides. Next base: position 202,561,757 of record NC_057861.1, on the reverse strand, counting down.
GGGAAGATGATGCACATAATACCCAAGGACATTTTCATTATTAAGGAGTTAGATGGAGTTGACATAGGTAGAGGGCATTTGTGTGAGTCAGCTATGTTGGTATGGTCTCCAAATGGTCATGGGGGGATGAGAAAGAGGGTTGACTCTGAGAAGGAAAAAGGAAGAGGAAGAATGAGGAAACATATCTCAGATACAAAAGGATATACAAGAAAGATTTTTTTTTTACATTGGAGGGGAATATGGGAGTGGGTGGGCAATGCTTGCACCTCCTTCTCATTTGACTGGTTCAAAGAGGGAAGAATAGGATGTAGAATCAAGATGAGAGAAGAAAGGCAGAAATTCACCTGAGCTCTCCCCCAAATCCTCCAAATATCTTTAAATAATGCCATAGGACAATTCCTAGAGAAGCAGAACCCACAAAAGTACAGGGTGAAGTAATTTTCCAGCCAAAGACAACTTAGAAGGTTGCACCCATGTGAGAGTAGAGCACAGTCCAGTTAAGACTGTGCCAGGACAGAAGAGATGCCAATAAAGCAGGAGCAAACCTTTGGAGATACTCTATGAGCATCAGCAATTACTACTTCTGGAGCTTGCAGCCTGCAGACGGTAAGGGGGTCAAACAACTGATTTAAGGACATTACAGGGATCTCTTTGCTAGCACTGAGGCAGGACTCTTTTGCTAGGCTCATACTCAGATCCTGGTCACTGTCCTTGACTGAGTCCCAGGCCAAGGAGGAGTACTAGTGACTGAAGTAGACAGGGACCCTCCCCATAGTTTGAGAGCAGAAAAGAAGGCTTTTTGTCTCTCAAAGCCTAGAACACAGGTCAGGAGAGTAGGAATCTTATAACCAAAATCTAGAATTATCAGGTCAATGAGAAAATATTTTAAGCAGCTAGAATGAAACAATTCAAGTATGATGGGGTCACAGTCAGGATCACATGAGATTTAGTAGCTTCTACATTAAAGGATTGGAGGGCATGTAATATAATATTCCAGAGGGCAAAGAAACTGGGGTTACAGCCAAGAATTACCTATCCAGTGTAAAAAAATTATTAACTATAATCTAGTCTGAAAATTATATAATTGGACTTGTATGAAAAATTATGACTATATGAAAAATTATAAGTTTAGAAAAATTATAATTTGGTCATAAGTCCTGCCACATTTGCCAATCAAATGTAAGAAATATTTAACTAATTTGGGTGGGGGGGACTAATCTTACTGGAGGACTAATCTGTGGCCTTTCAGACTGTCTGGCTATCTGACTGCTATTAATTTAATATGGGCTATTTAAAAATTTCTCCACACTGCTCCCAAATTGATAAGCAAAAGATTAAGAAGCCTCATAATTAAATAATCAAAGAAAAATTTATTTATAAAAATCAATGTAAATTATAAGGGTTAAGAAATGCAAATTATACCACCTGTCTGCTTTTAATATAAGGGCAATTGCCACCTCTTGTCTTGGGGTATGCTCCAGCTTTTTCCAACTTTCACTCCTTCACTCCAATTCTGATTTCATTTCTCCACTCCTTTCTTCTAACTCCAAGCCCCTTTCACTTTGTCAACCCCCCTGGAAATTCCTTTATCATCCTCAACTCTGTTGCCAAACTCCTGGCATCTCTAGAGTCTCTGTATCTTAGCCCTTCCTCACTTTTTCCAACCTCCTGTACCCTCTCCTGTTGCCTTGTTCTTCCGGCCTCTCCCAACTTCCATACATCTGCACCCCTCAGTGTCTCTAGTACCCCTTTTTATTAACTCTCCCTCTCTCTCAAGTGAAATCCGGGGCTTGCCACGCCCAGGGCCTGCTGAGCCCATGCTTCCAGGCCAAGCTGGGGGGTGGGTGAATCAAACCCCAGCATATCTGAGGGTTTTCATGTGCCTCCCCACTCTGCACATGGGCAGCACCATGGCCAGGTATTATTAATCTGCACAGCATAGCCTGGCTCAGAGGCCCCGTGGAGCTGAAGCAGAGGGGGAGGGGTCCTAACTCCTCTTACACATAAAAAGACCCCTGAGGGCCTAAGGCTTCTTAATCACAGTCCAAAGTCAGGGTCCCCAAATCAAAATAAATTTCCACACCAGCAAAACAGTATAATTCTCTAGGGTAAAAAATGGCCACTCAGTGAAAAAGCAGACTTTCAGGCACTCTTAATGAAAAGATCAGAGTTGAATCAAAATATGACTTTAAAATGCAAGAATCAAGAGAAGCATAAAAAGCTAAACAGGAAAAGTAAAGCATAAGGGATTTTAAAAAAGTTAAACTGTTGGCATTCCTACATGGGAAGATACTTCTAACTCCTAACAATTTTGTCATTATTACAGCATTTGGAAGGATTATATATAGATGGAAAGCACAGGTATGACTTGAATATGAAGGAAAGGTGTCTTCAAAAAATTAAGGAGTATGAGAGGAATACACTGGGAGAAACATAAAGGGATAGGTGGAATGGGGTGAATTATCTCTCATAAAAGAAATAAGAAAATGCTTATACAGTGAAGTGGAAGGTGGGGGAGGTGAAGAACAGTGAGAAAAATTTACACTCATCAGGATTGGATCCAAGATGAAATAACATGTGCAGTCAATTGAGTATAGAAATCTTATTTGCAGGAAAATAGGAAGGGAGAGGGATAAACGAGGGAGTAAAGTGGGTTTGAAAAGAGAAGATTGGGGAGGAGGCAGTCAGAAGCAAAACACTTTTGAAGAGGGACAGGGTTAAAGGAGAGAGATAACAAAATAAATGGGGGAGGTAATAGGATGAAGAGAAATACAGTTAGTAATACTAAGCATGAAAAAATTTTGAAACAAGTTTCTCTGATAAAGACTAAATTTTCCTTTTTTTTGAATAGAATTTTACTTTCCAAAATATATGTAAAAAACAAAATTTTAACATCAATTTTTAAAAAAAAATTTGTGTTCCAACTTCTCTTCCCCCCTCCATTCACACCCCCCTACCCACAAGAACTCAAGCAATTCAAAATAACTTATACATGAGTAGTCATGGAAAACTTCCCATATTAGCTAGCTGTGAGAGAAAACAGTCAACAAACCCCAAAACTTCAGATTAAGGAATTGTCAAAGAGGAAAAAAAATTTAAAAAGAAAATGTGTTTCCATCTGTTTTCAGATACTATCAGCTCTTTCTCTGCAGATGGGCTGCACTTTTCATAAGTCTTTCAGGGTTATATTGGATCATTGCATTACTGAAAATAACCACATGCTTCCCAGCAGATCATCCCCACCTATTGCCGTTATTTTGTATACAGTATATTTCACTCTGTTTCAGTTCATGTAGGTCTTTCCAGGTTTTTCTGATATTATTTTGTTCATCATAACCTGTAGCTTGACAGTGAATTTTCTTCATAAAAGCCCAGAAAAGTAGGTACCATATGTTTTTCCATTATAATCAATCATCATAATTATTTCCCTCTATTCCACTCTCTTCCCATGACATTCATACTCTCTTCTTTTTACCTATTGCTCCTTAGAAGTGTTTTACTTCTGACTATCCTCTCCCTCACTCTGCACTCCCTTTTTTCACCCTTCCTTATCCTCTTCCCCTCCTACTTTCCTGCAGGGTTAAATAGATTACTCCTCCCAATTGGGTGTGAATGTTATTTCTTCCTTGTGCCCACTGTGATGAGATTAAGATCTTTGAGCTAATTCTGTGTTCTAAATTTTTCTTCCTTCCTTGCTCCTTGACACTCCCTATGAAATTAAGCAATTCCTTATGTTATCTTGTGCAGTTATACAGAAGATCTTCACCTTCCTTGAAAGTGTTTTGCTTTTTACTGTTCCCTCCCCCAATCTGCCCTTTCCTCCTTCCCTTCTTCCCCCCTCCCCATTTCTCCCCTGTCCCAGGGCAAAAATATATTACTATACCTACTTGAGTATGTATGTTAGTCCTTCTTTGAGACAATTCTGATGATATTAAGGTTCACTCACTCCCCAACTCCTTTCCCCTCTTCTACTCTCCTTGATAAGCTTTTTTCTTGTTTCCTTCATGTGAAATACCTCTCCCCAAACCATCTCTCCCCTTTTCCCTCCCCCAGTTTATTCCTCCTACACCTCAACCCTATTTTGATAATGTCATCATGGATTAGTTAGGTGGCACAGTGTACAAAGCACCAGCCCTGGACCCAGGAGGTCCCAAGTCCAAATTCAGCCCCAGACATAAGACATCCCACACTGTCTACCCTACAAAGAACAAAACATAAATGCTTTACAGATATCATCCTGTGATAAAAAATGCAAGCTTTTAACTAACATTTAAGAGTTGGTTAACAATAACTGAAGCATGCCAGTTTTTGAAGGACTGCCCTTTCGGGGAGGAGACCATGACGAACAGCCGCGCCTCTGCTAATGCTCAGGAGAGCATGACCAAGCACTACACTTCTGGGGCGAGAGCTTAAAAACGAGGAGAGAACGGAAGTGATCTCTCTTGCTCTGCACACACATGCTGACTCAGGTTTGATGGCATGGTCTGGTGATCGGCCTGGTCCTCAGTAACAGCATGTGCTTGACGCAGTTCTCAGCCTCAGAGGTGGCCTTGAGATTTGGTGAGTTTTATAAGGAATATAGACTAAGCTTAGATCTAAGACTATTTATTTGTATTTCTACTTTCCTATTTCTCTAATCAGCATCACCTTGTTTGTCAGCTAATTAATTCCCAAACAATAAAAGCTAAGTAATCCATCTCTAACTAAAGCTCAGAGGCTTCTTTCTCTTACTGGTCTGGAAGATATATAAGGGGAAGGTTAAAGGGGAGTTTAATGCTCTTATATCCAATTTTAAATATCACAATCCCTTCATATTCAGTTCAGCCCTGTCTTCTATGAATTTCTTACTGAGATAGTTCTTATGATTTCAAAATATTATCTTCCCACGTAGGAATGTAAACGGTTTGATATTTGAATATGTCTCATGATTTCTTTTCCCTGTTTACCTTTTATGCTTCTCCAGGGTCTTGTATTTGAAAGTCAAATTTTCTATTCAGGTCAGGTCTTTTCATCACAAATGCTTGAAAGATTTCTTTCTCATTGAAATCCCATTTTTGCCTTTTAAAGATTATACTCAGTTTTGCTGGATACATGATTTTTGGCTGAAGTCCCAGTTCCTTTGCCCTCTGGAATGTCATATTCTATGCCCTTCGGTCCTTTAAGGTAGAAAACTAGATCTTGCTTTATCCTTATTGGAGCTCCACAGTATTTAAATTCCTTTTTTCTAGCTGCTTGCAGTATTTTCTACTTCATCTGGGAGTTCTGGAATTTGGCTATAATATTCCTGGAGGTTTTTCTTTTGGGATCTTTTTCAGGAGGTGATCGGTGGATTCTTTCAATTTCTATTTTAGTTTCTGCTTCTAGAATATCAGGGCAATTTTCCTTCACAACCTCTTGGAGGATGGTGTCTAAGCTGTTGTTTTGGTCATGGTTTTCAGGTAGTTCAATGATTTTCAAATTATCTCTCCTAGATTTATTTTCCAGGTCAGCTGTTTTTCCAAGGAGATATTTCACATTGCCCTCTATTCTTTCATTCAATTGGATTTGCTTTACTGTGTCTTGGTTTCTCATAAGGTCACTAGCTTCCATTTGTTCAATCCTAATTCTTAGGCAGTTATTTTCATCAGACAGTTTTTTAATCTTCTTTTCCATTGGGCCTTTCAAACTGTTGAATTTTTTCTCATGACTGTCCTGCATTGCTCTCATTTCCCTTTCAATTCTTTCCTCTTTTTCTCTACCTCTTCTTTCTATTTCTCCTACTTTCTCTTCAAAGTACCTTTTTAGAGCTTCCATGGCCTGGGACCAGTTCATATTGTTCACGGAAGCTTTGAATGTTGGAGCTTTGACCCGCTGGGGTGGGACATTCGAATCCTTCCCCCCCAGTCCACTGGTACTTCTGAACTTAACCCCCCGGGCCAGCCGTTCAGCACGACAGAGCACTTGGTTCTAGAAGACACCAGTCTTGCAGCTGATTCAGAGGCACTGGGGCAAATTCCTCTGGTGGATGTCTAGTGTGTCAGCCAGATTGTGGGGTTAGGCTTTATTCGTGGCCCAGAATGGCCCCCTGAAATCTATCTATAGCTGGAGAAAACTCTCAGCCTGTATTTTTGTGTGTTTTTCTGCCCCAAGGTTTCTTTTATTGCTATTTTTGGGGTGGTTGTATAAGGAGCCCTGTAGGTTTAATGTTTTTCCTCTGCCATCTTCTAAATTTTTCAAATATATAGAGAATTGAGTTAAGTTTATTAAAAAAAAAACAAAATAAGAGCCATTCCCATAAAAAATATATGAATAATTTCCAGATGCAGTAATCAAATCTATCTATAGCCATGTTAAAAAAAATGCTCTAACTCAATATTAATTTGGAGGATTGCAAATGAAAACCCTATGGTACTACCTCATACCTATTAGATTGACTAATATAACAGAAAGGGAAAATGAGAAATATTGGAGGGGATTTGTGGAAAACATGACATTAATGGACTGTTGGTGGAGTTGTAAAATGATTCAACCATTCCATGGAGCAATTTGGAACTATGCTGAAAGAAGTTTAAATCTATGCATACTATTTGAACTAGCTTACCATTACTAGGTCTTTATCTAAAATGAGATTTAAAAAAAAAAAGGAAAAGTAACTTTTAGGTACAAAAATATTTATAGCATTTCTTTTTCTGGCATCAAAGAATTGGAAATTGAAAAGATGCCCATCAGTTCGGGAATGGCTGAACAAATTGTGGTATGCGATTATGATGGAATACTATTGTGCTATAAGAAATGATAAGCAGGATCTTTCAGGAAAACCTAGAAAGACTTATATGAGCTGATGCAAAATGACATGCACTATTTACAGAGGAACAGCAATGTTGTGGGATGGTCAGCTGTGAATGACCAATAATGTCTGAACACACATTGAAGCATTTATTTTTCTTAAGGGTTTTTTTTTTTTTTTTGGTCTGTGGACAACTTGATAAATATGGAAATGGTTCACATTACCACACATGTAAAATCTAAATCAAATTGCTTGCCTTCTCAAATCCATCAATACATCAATACAAACACACACACACACACACACACACATATGAGAAAGACACATAGAAATGTGATGGCAGTGTGATGTTTAAAATTTTGAGATATATAATTTCTAGATAAGTAATAATTTTGTCAATAATGCTAGCTTTGTATGAATAAAAGAGGTCAATGGCACTCCTAAATGCCCAAGATCAATCATGGTAGTGGGCTCAAAGTTTGTACATCTTTGAAAGAGTGGGTGTTATTTAAGGTGGTGATCAATACTGATTAGTTAACAATTAATGAGAAGAATGAATATTGTAATGGGAGGTGGAACAATTCTAATGAGGGGCTGGGGGATGTACATCTAAATTGTCCCACCTCCTAGAGTGATCTAATCAAATAATTTATCCCCACACAAACCTAATTAGAGTACAATGGGCTTCCCCACCTTAGTGAGGTCTGAACAATATTGTTAAGAAAGTTAATGAAATCTCATTATCATCAATATCCTTCAGAGACTGAATGTAGGCTTTTGAAATAATTATGGTCCTAATTCAACAATTTATTATAAATATGAGGGAGAAATAATCATTTATTTCAGTGGTAAATACGCAGTAATCATAATAGTATGACTGAGATGAACTCAGTTACAAAACAGAAGTTCATAATTAAGTGAATTAGAAACTAAAATCCAACAATATGCTGTTTACCATAAATATATTTGAAAGAGAAAGACACACACAGAGTTAAAATAAGGGGATGACTTAGAATTTATTATGTTTCGGCTAAAGTTTTTTTTTTTTTTTAAAGGCAAGAGTAGCAATTATCATATTAGAAAAAGCAAAAACAAAAGTATACCTAATGAAAAGAGATAATTTGGGAGATTGCATTTTTTAAAAAAGCCCCACAGATAATAAAGTGATATCAATAACATATGTGCATTAAATGCCCTAGCATCCAAATTCTTTAAGGCAAAGTTAAATGAGTTATAGGTGCATTGGATAAAGCACCAGCCCTGGATTCAGGAGGACCTGAGTTCAAATCTGGCCTCAGACATTTGACACTTACTAGCTCTGTGACCCTGGGCAAGTCACTTGACCCTCATTCTCCCCCCCCCAAAAAAAGCCCTACATTCCTCATATGAATCTGACCTGATCATAGTGTATGATTTTTGTGATATATTGCTGTAATCTCCTTGCTAGTATTTTATTTTAAAATTTACATTAAGCAAAGTTATAGTTTTCTTTCTCTGTGCTCTCTATTGTTTAGGCATCAAAACCATATTTGTGTCATAAAAGAAATTTGGTATGATGCCTTCTCTATCCATTTAAATTTTCTTTTTGTAGTATTTGAGTGGCTTGCTTTTCATTATTTAGTAGAATCCACTTGAAGAGTCATCCAAGCACAACTAGGTGACACAGTGGATAAAGCACTGGCTCTGGATTCAGGAGGGCCTGACAAATCCAGCCTCAGACACTTGGAACTTACTACCTGTGTGACCTTGAGGAAGTCACTTAACCCTCAATGCCCTAACAAAAAGAAAAAACCATCCAGTTCTGTTGATTTTTCTTAGGGAGGTGATTTATATCTTATTAAATTTTTCTTACTAAGAAATGGTCATTTAAATATTTTATTTCCTCTTCTGTTAATTTAGGCTATTTTTATTTTTGTAAACATGGATTCATTGCAATTATGGTGTCCATGTTCTTAGCACATATTTGGGCAAAATAACACTTGATAATTGCTTTAATTTTATCCTCATTGGTGGTCTCTTCATCCATTTAATTTTTAATACTGACAATTTGGTTTTCTCTTTTCTTTTTTAAATCAAATTGACCAAGGGTTTAATCTACTTTATTATTTTCCCCATAAAAGTAGCCCCTATTTTATTTAATACTTTAAAATTTTGAACTTTAAATGTTAATAATCTCACCTTTGATTTTCAGAATGTTACCACTGGTTTATAACTGGGAATTTTCAAAATTCATTTTTTTTCAATTTTTTGGGGTTCATTTCCAACTCATTGATCTATTCTGTCTCTCATTTGTTGATTTAATCATTTAGAGATGTATAATTTCCTTTATGTACAACATTTATTGCATTCCACACATTTAGTGTCTCATTTTCATTAATTTTAATTAAATCATTGATTGTTTCTTTGATTTGCTCTTTGACCCATTCATTCTTTAGGATTAGATTTATTTCCATTTTTTAAAAATTCTGCACTTCCACAGACCTTTACTGGATGTATTTTTTATTGCTTTGTGGTTGAAAGGATTGCACTTAAATTTTCTGTCAAGAGTAGCAATCATCATATTAGGAAAAGCAAAAACAAAAGTATACCTAATTAAAAGAGATAATTGGGGAGACTGCATTTTTAGAAAAAGTCCCATAGATAATAAAGTTATATCAATAACATATGTGCATTTAAAGCCCTAGCATCCAAATTCTTTAAGGCAAAGTTAAATGAGTTATAGGAGAAAATATACAGTAAAACTATATTTGTGAGGAACTTCTCAGAATTCTATCAATCTAATCATAAATTTGTCAAGAAAGAATTTATGGGGAAGAATAGAATTTTAGAATATATATATATAATAGACCTCTTGAGAAAATTAAATGGGAATAGAATGGAGTATACTTTTTTTTTTTGGTGGGGCAATGAGGGTTAAGTGACTTGCCCAAGGTCACATGGCTAGTAAGTATCAACTGTCTGAGGCCAGATTTGAACTCAAGTCCTCCTGAATCCAGGGCTGGTGATTTATCCACTGAACCACCTAGCTGCCCTAGATGTTTTCTTGATAAATTCAGTATTGAAACAGGCATGTCCATTGTCATCATTATGATTCAACATTTTCTAGTAATGTTAGTTCTAGCAATAAGACAAGAAAAACATGACTGTTAACTACTATGGGGAAAACTTATCACACTTTGGAGATGATATATTAAACTCAGAGAACCCTAGAGAATCAACAAAATTCTAATTAAAACAATAACTTTAGCAAAGTTTCAGGATATAAAATAAATCCACATAAATCATCTATATGTCTTTATACTTACATCAGAACCCAGCAGGAAGTTATAGAAATTCATTTTAAAATAGTTTTAGACATCATAAAATTCTTGGAAGTCTACTTTGCCAAAGTACTAAAAACAAGTATGTGAATACCATTCATAAACACTTTTTAGATCTATAAAGACAGATTACAACAATAGGAAAACTGTTTATTGTTCATGGGTAAGACTAGCCAATATCAAAAAAAAATGACAGTTGTCCTTACATTAATTTACTTCCTCAATTCCATACGAAACAAACTATGAAAGAATTATAGAACCAGAAAAATTAATAAAATTATTCATCATGAAGAAAAAAAGGTCCAGGATATAAGGATAATCAATGTATGGAAAACCCATGAAGAAAATCAGTCTAGTAGTACCAGATTTAAAATTATATTTCAAACTAGTAATCATCAAATGAATCTGGTACTGACTAATAATATTGTGATGTATAATTGGTATAGATTAGTTCCACAAAATATAGTTTTAAATGACTATAATTTTCTAGTTTTTGATAAACCTAAAGAGGAAATCTTTTGGAGGTAAGAATTTATTACTTCACAAAAAATGCTAGGAAAACTGGCAAGCAGTTTGGCAGAAACTGAGCATAAACCACTATCTCATACCATGTATTAGCATAAGGTTAAAATGGTATAATTTGGACATAAAGAGTGAAATCATAGGCAAATTAAAAGAAGATGAAAACATCTACATGTTCGGCTTATGGATAAAAGAAGAGTTTATGTCCAAACAAATTATAGAGACATGGAAGGTAAAACTGATCGTTTTTATTTTATGAAATTAAAAATGAAAGGAGAAAACTGAGGGGATATTTTTGAAAAAAGAAACTTCTCAGATAAAAGCTTCATATCTCAGATAACTAGGAAACTGAGCCAAATTTCTAAAACTGAGTGATGAATTTTGAATAAAGACTGAATCATTTTTTTTACTTTATTTTTTCCAGCATGGATAATGGGTATCTTGTTACTTACTATCTCACTGGGTGGGGTGGGAAGTAGGGAAATAATTAGAACTCAAAATAAAAAAAAAAATAACAATGGTCTGATAATGATAACTGACAATTAATATTGTATTGATGAAAATATGTGCTTGATTTTAATTGATGTGTTATTTGAATTGTGATGCAAGTTCACATCAAAAGAGAACAACTTCAGAAAAATGGTATGATGCACTTTCGAATAGTCAGGGTTACTAGTTTTTGAGGCAGCATAAATAAACTTTAAAAAAAATAAAAGTATTTTATTATTTTCCAGTTACATGTAGAGATAGTTTTCAACATTTGTTTATATAAGATTTCAAATTTCAAATTTTTTCCATTCCTCCCCACCCTCCCCCCCTTCCCTAGACAGCAGGTAATCTGATATAGGTTTTATACACACACACACACACACACACACACACACACACACACACACATATATATAACATTAAACATATTTCTTCATTAGTCATGTTATAAGAGAAGAATAGGAGCAAAAAGAGAAACCTCAAAAATGAAAAACAAGAGCACCAAAAACAAAAGAAATAGTATGGTCCAATCAGCATCCATATTCCACAGTTCCTTTTTTTTAATGGATTTGTAGAGCCTTTTCCATCATGAGTCCTTTGGAACTTTTTTGTACCATTGGATTGGTAAGAAGAATCTAGTCTATCACAGTTGTTCAACATAAAATGTTGATGATACTGTGTATAATGTTCTTCTGGTTCTGTTTATCTAACTCCTTATCACTTCCTGCAACTCCTCCCAGGTTTCTCTGAACTCCCCCTGCTCATTGTTTCTTACGGCACAACAGTATTCCGTTGTTCCATTCACATACCACAACTTGTTCAGTCATTCCCCAATTATGGGCATCCCCTCAATCCCCAATTCCTTGCCACAACAAAAAGAGCCTAATACAACTGGATAACACAATAATGCTAAAGAATTAGTGTTGTTTGACATATTTTTCATTTAAATTTTATTATGAAATTCTATTAAAGTTGTAGACAGACATGTTAAATTTAAATGATCATCAACATTATCCTATGAAACAAGTGATATGGCATACACAGTTTTATACAGAACATTTTTTTATCTCAATATCTATCTCCTTAGGGGGGAAATAATTTCTATTGTACAAGGAACTCTCATAGTCTACCAACCTGAAACCTCAGCTGTTCTCTTCTAAAGCAATATATGCTAATACCAACACTCTTATGCTTTTAAATAAGAATAGCTGGATATGAAACTGGATGATTAATATAGAGTTAGTATTGTATTTAAAAATCAATACAGATGAGGTATGTTATTGTCATAATGTTCCTGTAATAATTCAACTTAAAGAGACTTAAGTGAGTTGTCAATCCAGATTCAGCAGTTTAAGTGACTAATCATGTTGTATTTGGAGTACTTAAGGCGCATTGTAGGTTGATGAATCTAAATTGACATATAGCATTGGAAAGCATATAGTTTAATCAGGGCAATATATTGCTTAAATTTCATGATAGCTATAACTACTTCAAATTTCCAAAGAACCACAGTATTTCTCAACTGTCTTATGCTTCATTTTGCAAAGTATTTTGCAGATACACTCTTCAGTTCCTCCTAAAGACCTGATTCACTGAAAAATTTATTTTGTAATTCATCAATGCAAACTTAAGTTGGCTGAGGTAACCTAACAAACTTCCATTATGTTCTGGTACTAAGAAAGTGACCTCTCAATAAAACTATTGAAATTCAAAAACAAACAAACAGATATCAACATCAACAACAGTTTTATAAAGCAGCTGGTGATACAGTAGATAAAGAACTTGACATGGAGTCAGGAAAACCTGAATTGAAATGATAAATTGGAATTGGCTCATGACAGAAAGTTATATTATCATAGCACTTTTTGAAGCATTTGAACATGATGTGTAAACTAATTGTTTACATGGAAGTTAAGCATAACACATTATATATTCTATTTCTGATATAATTAGCTAGTTAAAAATTTTTAAACCAATTCTGAAACATTATAAAAGATGAAATAATTAGAAAATAATTATACTTTATATTTAGATGTTTTCAACAATTTAATTTAGTTTCACTAAATGTTTTGTTTTCTCTTTTAAAAAGTAACATAATTACATTTGCAGTAGATCAGACACATAGGATATAAAATCTGGACCTGATATTTCTAACTTGACAAAGTCATTTTGGAACTCTCTATTTATGTAACTAGTGATATATTTGGCTTAAGAGGCTTCTATTCAGATTTCCCTTGGTGGAGGAAACAAAAAATTTCTATCACAAGATAGAGAATAAAAGAGAAAGAAAATCATAATTATAAAATAAAGTCAATATTTATCCCCAATTTTCCTCTCATTTTTATCTGTCACCATTTCCTGCTTTTTGGTGAGAAGCAGATCCAAACTGGAAGTTATTCTTCATGATTCCTCCCCAATTTTGAAGAATAGAATTATAATTAAATTGAATCAATGAATTAGTAAATCATTTGCTTTGGATTTAGAAAATAGTTCAAGAGATGCTTGGAAAATTGAAGTTCTCTATTACAATTTATGCCTCTATATTAGGTTTCTGATCTGAGAAAGCAATACACATCAGCTCAACTACTCCTATTTTCTTGTTATTTTGGCCATTATTGAATGACGACTCACCTAATAGAAATTTGGATATATCATATCACTCTGTAGAATACAAGCAACTTATTTCACAAAATGTCTATTTTCCCTTTCCATTGCTTTCTGACTGTGCAGAACTTCCATTTCTTCTGAGTTTCTTCATTCTCCTAACCTTCAGCTTCCTTGCATTTGCTATTTCCCTTATTTATCTTTGTATAACTTTCATTTTTATTTTCTCCTTGAAACAGTTCTTCCATTCTTTCAAGGAGTATTGTTTTCTTCCAAGTAACCTATAAAGAAGAAAGACATAACTTTAGTCATTTCATTTTCTCCTTTAGGACAAAGGCCAACTTTTGTATTGTATATACAGAAGTATTACATAGTTCTGGAAGAAGTATGGGTGCAACGTACTATTTGGAGGTCAAGACAAATTCTTTTTGCCCTTCATAGCTGCTTGAAGCAAGATTAATAGTCATTTATCTTATTTTTCATAGCTCTCTTGTTTTATCCTTGTGGCTAAAAACTATGACAAATGAGCACTTTTTGAGCCATAAGACTACAGACACACTTCATTTCTGACTAATGTTTCTATTAATAAACTGCCCACTATTTTTCTGGATATTAAACTTTCTGGAAGCACTTATGGGGGGGATACATACACATATGATACAAAAACTTAAGATAAAGAAATAAAAGAACACATGACATTTGAATAAGTCAATGAAATACTTGGTTCATCTTTTCATTCCATGGAGTATCATCATTCAGAGTACCCTATTTTCCTTTGGGGTTCATTCAACTGAGATTTATCTTCCTATAAAAATTCTGGTAGCGGTTATTTAACTATAGTCTACTCACCTTCCTTTTTCTGTGAGTTCTGGAGTTATCTCATCATCTTTTAACACCAATTTGGTTCTCATATAACATACATATTTGTAGTCCTTCAAAAAAGTCAATTTCTAAGTTCCTTAATTTACTCATTTCCTATGATATACTCCTATATGCCACCTCAACTACACATAGAGGTTGCCCTACCCTTGATCCATCTTCACTATCCTCTGTTCATTGAACTCTAAATTTCCTTTACCTAATAATATTTTATTCTTCCAATTTTTCCTCAGCTTTTATACCCTAGACTTATTGTTTGTACTCACTGTGATCTCCATTCCTCTCAACTCCTCAATTCGTTCCCATACCATCAGCCCTCCATTAGCTTCAGTCTCCTCCCTTCATTAACCTTATCCCTTGGTGAATGAGTTCAATTTTACACTATCCCCTAAACTCAAGTCTTTTGGCATCTTATCACTGATCATGTCTTGACAATTTCTGACTTTGGTTTTCCTTCTATCATCCATTGCCTGTACTCATTTTCAAGTGCCGTTGAAAAAGCCTGGAGAAGATCATAAAATCATGCTTCCTGGCTCTACCACACATTCATTTTATTTATTTATTTATTTTTATTTATTTTTTATTTTATTTATTTTATTTTTTAATATTTTTTTAGTAAGGCAATGGGGGTTAAGGGACTTGCCCAGGATCACACAGCTAGTAAGTGTCAAATGTCCAAGGCCGGATTTGAACTCAGGTACTCCTGAATCCAGGGCTGGTGCTTTACCCACTGTACCACCTAGCTGCCCCCCACACATTCATTTTAAATAAATTCAAGTGGATTCTTGCTTCAGCCAGGCAATCCTTTCATATTTCATTAATAAAAGCATTATGTCACTCACAAGAACTTATATTTCAAAACATTTCATCCCCCTCAAACCTCATGTGACAACCTCTCTCTTTTACTCTCTCAGGTGAAGATATTGCTTCATCTTCACAAAAAAAGTGATTTTGTTTGTTGAGATTTCCTTCTGCTACATATTTCCATTGCATATCACCCTGACTTATTTTCTCCTCTTCTACTTCTTCCCTGTCTTGCAGGAAGAGATGGTTCTGGCTCTTTTCCTTTCTAAGGAAAACTACTGTGTATACATATTGGATGCCATCCCATCCTTTCTCCTCTAGCAGAATTCCTGCATGTATTGATTCTGTTATTTCACCATTTAATTTTCAGTCTCAATATTTATTGTATATTATCCTGATGCTTATGAATACATACATAGATTCTCAGCTATTGTTATGGTCCAGGTCCTCATCACTTTGTGCCAGGACTGGTAGATTATCCTCGTGGTTGGTCTCCCAGCTTGAATTCTTGTCCATCATCTATTCAGCTACCAAAATGATCTTCCTGACTTAGCATATTTCTCTCCTATGCAGTAGAATCTAGTGGCTTCTTATTACTTATAGGTGGCACAATATATAGAGCAGTAGGCTTGAAATCAGGAAGACTCATCTTCTGGAGCTAAATATGGATTCAGATATTCACTGTATGATCCTTAATCCTGTTTTCCTCGGTTTCCTCATCTATAAAATGAGCTTGAAAAAGAAATGGCGGGGGTGGCTAGATAGCACAGTGGATAAAGCACTGGCCCTGGATTCAGGAGTACCTGAGTTCAAATCCGGCCTCAGACACTTGACACGTACTAGCTGGGTGACCCTGGGCAAGTCACTTAACCCCCATTGCCCCGAAAAAAAAAATCACAAAAAAAAAAAAAGAAATGGCAAAACACTCCAGTATCTGCAAAAAAAATGGGGTCACAAGGAGCCAGACACAATTGAAACAACTAAACAACAAAGAAAATATAAAACCTTCTTGTTGGCCTTTTTCACCCTTTAAAACTTGTCCCTTTTCTGTATTTCCAGTCCTCCTCTGTATTTTCCTCAAAATACTTTATAACATAGCTACACTGGCCATTTTATTGTTCTAAATATAGGATAATATATTTCCTACCTCCATGCCTTTTCATTGGCTGTTCTTCATGCCTAGAGTACCTTTCCTCTTCACCTGTACATCATGACTTTCTTTAAGAATTAGCTCAAAGGGGGCAGCTATGTGGCACAGTGGATAAAACACTGGCCTTAGATTCAGGAGGACCTGGGTTTAAATCCGGGCTTAGATACTTGACACTTAGTAGCTGTGTGACCATGGGAAAGTCACTTAACCCTCACTGCCCTTCAAAAAAGAATCAGCTCAAAACTTATCTGTAAGGAGTCTTTGATTTTTATTTCCTGGCCCCGCATTGTTAATTCCTTCCTTCTGAGATTGTATTCCTTTGGCCTTATTTGTATATGATTATTTACATATTGTGTTCTATGTTGGAATGTGAACTCTCTGATGACCAGGGCTAAGTTTTTGCCTTTTTTGTGTATCCCAAGAGCTTATAACACTATTGTTAAAGAGAAATAAAAACACTGCATAGTTATATCCAGACAATAATTTATTTAGCAAGGCATGTCACAAAGATTCCGAACCTTAGTTTCTAAAATTATCATGCAATAGGAGAGAGTAAAAATGAGGATGGAGAGATTAAAATACCTGGATTCTTATTGATAGAGGGCATAAGGAGACAATTGAATTGAGAGAGAAGGTAATGTTGTCACTTACTTTAACTGGTACTACATTGGGATGGGAAGTAGTCTTGTGACTTCCCAAATATTAGATGACTTACAAGGTGTTGAAAATTAATTTCACAAAATGGTGGATAAAGGGTAAAACAGAATTATTAATGTTATTTTATACAATAGTACCTACCACATAGTAAGTGTTTAATAAATTCTTATATATAATGAGGAGGCTAGTCACTCTCTTAGGAATATAACAAGCTTCTCAAATTAGGATAAATTATATAGTGATATTCCATGACTTCAATATAAAGAGAGAAACAAGGAAAAATAATGAAAACAGTCTTAGTACATTGCAATTTGGATCAAGATGTATGTGGCCAAATTCTCATGGACTATTCCCAAGTCACAGACCATTTAATAATTAATACTTTAAAATAGTCAGAAAACATTGACTTTGCCAAACAATGAACAGTATAAGGGAAAAAAGAAAAATTCAAATGAATAATTTTAAGAGAATTAATGATTGATTATCTGTGATTCATTCAAAAATCAATTGTCTTTAGAAGGGAAACTTTGAGTTATGTGTTGAATTTGTTATATACTTGAAAAGGAAATATTCATAATAAATATTTATAGTTTCATGTATTAACTATTGTTCATATATGTTCCTAGTTTTACTATTGTGAGATTTAAAATTGGATACTAGAACATTAACTTCCCCATTTAACTGTTTCCCTTCTTTATCTCCCAGACTAGTAAATGGGAGAAGCCTCCAGTCTCCAGTTAGAGCTTTTATTGTTTGGAAATTACAAGGTGATGTTGATTAGAGGAATAGGAAAGTAGAAATACAAAACAAATAGTCTTAAATCTAAGTTTAGTCTATATTCCGTATAAAACTCACCAAAAACCCAAGGCCACCTTTGGGGGGTTGAGCCGCGTCAAGCACGTGCTGCTATGGCGAGCCGGGCTGAGTCGAACTCCAGTCAGCCTCTGTCTGTGCAGCATAGCCAGTGAACAAGGAGAGCCGAAAAGAGATCTCACTTCCGTTCTTTCCTTGCCTTTGCACCCGAAAGTGGAGTGCTTAGCAGCTGGACCGTCGGTCTCTTCCCTGAAAGGGTGGTCCTTCAAAACCTGGAGTACTTTCCGTATTCACTAACTGACTGTTAAAAACTTTTTTACCACACTACACATGTACAAATATTCATTTATTTTAATATTAAAGTTCAGAATTAAAAAAACAACAACACAGAAACATACCAAAATTGGGTATCTGTTGGAAATCTGTTCATCATATGTTTAGAGCAATGGTCAAATTATAAGAAATGATACAGGTGAAAAGATAATAAATACAATAATAATTGCTCCTTCCTGGCATATTTAAGTGAGATTTTTGAGCCACAATATCTAGAAAGTAGACAGAAGTAAAGCCACTGACTTCACTATCTTTATTTCCTAAGGAAATTTAAATTTTACCCTGCTCTCCAAGTCACCACAACAAGAAGGCTGGAAGAGAAAAGAAACTGTCTCAGTCAATAACTATTCAATATATCTACTAAGTAGGCTGCCAGAATCAAATGCATACTGGTTTGGCACTTAAATCCATTTTCATATTTTTTAGAGCTATATGAAAGGTGATTTTGAATGGCATTACCTTACAACAAAGAGCAGCTGGGGTAGGGGGTAAGACATTCTTACAGAAAGCATGGCATGAGTTACAATTAAGCTTAATCAGCCTGAAAGCATTTATATGTAAACCTGGAAGGAGGACAAATAAATATGAAATGAAACAGACTAGAGGATGTTTCTATGGTGAAATTATTTTCAACAGTTACAATAATAGAAGCAGTGTATTTGGACTCTAATTTTTCTGTACTCATTGTACCATGTTATGGAGTGTCAAAGCAATCTAGAAGAAAAACATGGGAAGAATGACTGGAACTATAGAAATATAGAGATATGAAATGTTTTAACAGCATTCAAGCATCACATCTCATGATATCTGGTTTCAAAAGAATTTTAAAAATTACTGCACCTAGGTGGTACAGTGGATAGAGAGTCAGAAAGATCTTAGTTCAAATCCAACCTCAGATATTTTCTAGATTATGACCCTGGGAAATTCAAACTCTGTCTGTCTCAGTCTCTTCAACTCTAAAAATGGGGATAATTCAAGCACTTTCCTCAAAGGGTTGTTGTGAAGACCAAATGAGATAATAATTGTAAAGCATTTAGCACTGAGCCTGGCACATAGTAAATGCTATATAAATGTTAACATTTTTGTTTATAGATTTTCTGAAGATAGATATGGACCATACTTATGAAATTATGTTTCTATAGTTCTTTTTTTTTTAAAGGCAGTGGGCTCCCTGCCACTGGAGTTCTTTTATATTTATTATTTTTTGGGGGGAGGGGTGAGGCAATGAGGGTTAAGTGACTTGCCCAGGGTCACACAGATAGTAAGTGTTAAGTGTCTGAGGCCAGATTTGAACTCAGGTCCTCCTGAATCCACAGCTGGTGCTCTAACCACTGTGCCACCCAGCTGCCCCCACTATCGTTCTTTTGATAACAAATCAAAGACTACTGAAAAAAAAAAACTTATGCACTTCTTTCATAGTCAATCTATGTCTTGACTGTCTGCCCTGATCTTGATATTATGAAGTATAACTCCATACTGTTAACTGGATGTGTGTGTGCCCCTTACTCCTTCCCTGGGGGTATACTTTCCTTTACATTTGAAAGTCAACCAACTACTTAGACATGCTTTATGAATATAGCAGTCATATAAGAAATGTGCACCCATTTTGTTACACCCTCTTGGGTGGTTACATTTTATGAATTTTCAGTCCCTAATTATTTTGGCCAACATTTTGAGAGATTTCCTCATAGCAACCCTGTGGAATCAGTAATGTCACTGTTATGACCTTCATTTGTAAATGAGAATGATGATTTTTTGAGAGGTCAAGTGAGATGCTCATGATCACATAGCTAATTAATTTTTGAGGTTAGGTCAGAACCCAGATCTTGATAACTCTAAATCTAGTACTCTCTCCACTACTTTTGTTACTGTTATTTAGTATTTCTCAAGTGGCGTCCAACTCTGTGTGACTCATTTTGGGGTTTTCTTGGCAAAGATACTGGAGTGATTGGCCATTTACTTCTCCAGCTCATTTTGCATATGAGGAAACTGAGGCAAAGAGGGTTGTTACTTGTCCAAGGTTGCACAGCTTGTTAGTGTCAGAGGTGAGTTTTGAACTCAGGAAAATGAGTCTTCCTGAATCCAAGCCTGGTGCTCTATCCACTTTGCCATCTGGTTGCTCTACTTATTTGAAGTTAGGTAGGCAGTGTCACTCTAAGAGAGAGAATGCATTAACAGGCCATCCCACCAGAGAACTGCTTTGTATCTTATGACTATGTTATTTCACTAAACATTACAACTGTGAATGGAAATTTTCACTGGGGTAGTCTAGTCCAAAGGCACATCAGATTAAGGATGATGGAACCTCGGTAATTCATTTTTGCTTAAGCTCTCTTCCTATTTTAGAGACACAAGGTATTATATTGACAACTAATTTTTATTTTGGGGGGATTTAAGGTTTATAATGGAGATTTTCCTAAAACTATCCATGTAACAAAGTATGGTTTTTATTGGTCCCATTTTATTGTTAATCTTATTACTAATTAGTTTCATTAATTCTTTTGATCAAACTATTTGCACATGTCTAAAATGCAATTTGAACCTAGGTCTCTGGGCTGCTATTCCAATTCTTTGTACCATAATTAATTTCTTATTACTCTTATTCTAACCAAAGAAAAGCATTCTTCCCTTTGATTTGATAATAACCGTTTTTAGAGGTGATGTTTCACTGGTATCATTAAGAGTGCCAACAAAGGAAATAAGGAACTATATTCCTTTTTTTTTTTTTTTTGGTAAGGCGATTGGGGTTAAATGACTTGCCCAGGGTCTATCTTAATATACTCTTTTCCAATTATATATATATATACACACACACATGAGTACAGAAGCCTCTGATTTTTACTTTTAACATGGGGACACTTGCATTCTGTTCCCCTTAACTTGAGGTTTGCAAAGTGTCCAGCGTCTGAATTCTGAATATTCATGGTGACTATCTATGGCCAGTACTAAGCTTTCTCTAGATCTCAAAGTATAAAGGTTAATAGCTTGTTAAGGTTAAAGTAGAACACATAGACAAGCTCCAGCAAGTGGAATTTAATGAATTTTCACTGTGGGTCATATGACTTTGGGAGAAAGTCCTTTACAAGGTTCAGAGCCTATTCTTTAAGACTTTAAACATCTTTATCTGCAAAATAAAGAACTTGAATCTGAGCTCATTTCACCTTAGAGTCAATACCCAAATCATATCCAATAAAACTCCTGACCTGAAAAGACTATGTTTTGCACTGTACTTAACATCCCATCTAGACATTTATAGAAGCTAACCTGACCTTAGCCTTGGCAATAATATCTTGTTTCCTTTCACTTGGACCAGAACCCTTGTAAAAGGACCTCTAATTTTGGATCTCTTGCCTTGTAGTTGAGAGATCTTCAATGGTAACTGAATGTGTGCAAACTTGATTAGCACTATATCAAGCTGGCTGTAGATCATCACACCATGTTTTGTATCCCATCTACTAATGACCTATTGCATCTTAACTCCTACTTTGACACTGTGCCCATACTAGTCCCTTATACTATCCCACAACATTTAAACCTTTTTCACATAGACAGTAATCTAATCAACATCCACGTTGTTTCTGGAAAGAGCAGGTCAATTGCCTGCCCTATGGAAAAGCTTTCTTGACCAAAACTCCCTTACATGGAAACTCCTTCTTGATGCCTGGTTTTACATTCTCTATTAAAATGTAAGCACTGAATGCAGGGATGATCACACTTTTTAAAATTTATATCTCTATCAGTTAAGCTTAAAATCATGATTGGCATATAGTCAGAATTTAATAAATGCTTTTATTTCTTCCCTCTCATTTCTTTCCCTCTCTTCTTTCCTTCCTTCCTTCCCACTCCTTATTGCCTTAGATAAAACAAATGATATGCAACATTTGTCAAATTTGCTCAGTTTGGTTAAAGAACACAAATACTTGCTTTCTGTATTTCTTGTCTGAGATATATCACCTCATCCATAAAGGTTCTATTGCTATACAATAATTGAGTGATTCTGTTTTCCTGTTGTCACACAAAAAGAACTCCCCTTCAGACTTTGTAGAGTTTCTATAATTTTCCTTTCATATTGACTTTCTCAAAGTAGGGAAGATAGCTATTGAGTGTTGGGCAATGGTGATCTGGATTCTTCACCAGACCATGTCTCATTTTTGTGCCCATTGCTACCCATTGTTTTAGTGTTCTTAGATGTATGTTCCCAGTAAGCTCAGAAGTTTCATTTGGTTTATGTAAATAGCTTATAGCACAATAACAATTATTATATATATTGGTGAGGCAATTGGGGTTAAGTGACCTGGCCAAGTTCACACAGCAAGTTTCAAGGGTCTGAAGTCGGATTTGAAGCCAGATTTGAACTGAGGTCCTCCTGAATCCAGGGCCAGTGCTCTATCCACTGTACCACCTAGCTGCCCCTACAAATTATATTTTTAAATAAGGAATTTTTAAAAATATGACATTGATATTGAATTTCAAATTAAATTTAAAAAGTTTACTCATATAAACATAATAGGTGTGTGTGCTGTATGTATGTGTATTTATGTATGTATTTATCTATCTATCCATCCATCTATCTATTTTTGGATATCTGAAAAAATATTTTTTTGCATTTTAAAGCTATTAAATTTTAAAATCAAGTTGAGTCTTAATAATACCTTGCATTTATGTATGGATCTCTATTTTTATAATAATAATTCTAGCTCTATCTCAACATCTATCTTTATCTCTAACTAAATATCATTATATTTTTTGTATATTTATATCATCTCTCCACATATATGAGTATATGTATATATATATATATAATGTATCTATGTATGTATGTATCTATGTGTGTGTATATATATATATATATATATATATATACATATATATATAATCTTGGTCAATTCTCATAAAAAGATGTTAAAATTTTGTATTATTATACTATTATTTTTCACATTCTATAGGTGAAAATAAATGAACCCAAAGTAGCCAAGGCATCTATCTGTGGTCATATGTCTAATAAATATGAAAGGCCAGAATCAAACCTATATCACAGGAAAGTGTGACATATTTAGAATACAAAGTCCACTTTTTAATTACAGCTGTAATTCTAATCCATATCCCAATTATTCCATGAACTTCCCCATAGACTTTCTCTTGAGAACAGACTGGGATTATTCTACATATCAAATCAATGGTGATTTCTATGTGAAATGACCCTTGAAGGGTTCTCATTAAAAGTAACATCAGAGAATTAATATCTTTAGCAAATGTGGTAAATAAACCAATGGCTTTTCATCTGATTCTGTTCTCTGCTTTTGGAAACACTAGCTACATAAATTTTTATTCCTGAGTGGTTTTCATTTCTTTTGCCTCAGTTGCCTAAGCTAGAACCATTTCTTCTCCTTGGAGATAAATTCCTTTGCAATGATTCAATTCATTCACTAGAAACATTTCTTAAGTAACTATTTCCTAATGTAAGTCACCATGGCAGGTGCTGGGCTATAAAAACATAATCAAAACATTCTCTGACCTTAAGGAGGAAGAAAATATTGTGTGGGGAGCAACATATACACATATAAGTCAAAACAAGACAAAATTTCAAAAAAAAACCTACAAAAACACCTCTGTGTAGTGTAAAGAATTAATTGTTATTTGAGGTTTTTATGCCTTGGCGCACACTGGCCTGGGGCTCTGCAAACCGCATGGTGATCCACCTACTTACTGGTTGTAGCCCTTGCCAGGGCTCTGGCACCTCACGTCATCACCACTCTCAAATGCCTACATGGGCCTGATAAAATTATAACGATTGGAAGTCTAGTGAGGGCAGTCATGTGACTGTCAGAGGGGCCATCCCATTGGCTGGGGTTGTGTGGGGTGTTTCTAGGTTTGGGGGAGGGGAATTGGACATTCTAGGTGGAAGCTGGAAAGTGACAGGCATTATGCTGCATATTTTCAGCTGATTCCTGGGCAGTGGTATTTTTTCAGGTATTATAATTTCCCTTTCCCCATTTTATTTCCTTTCCCTTGATCCTACTGATCCTGTGTGTGTTTTGTTTTTTTATAAGTTCTTTCTTGTTAAAATAAATCTTGTTCTGTTTTGAGGGAGGCTGCTGGTCTCCTTCCTTGCCCCAACATTGCAGCAAGCTGCTTAGCTAGCACTCCCCAATTAAAAATTGGTCCCCACACCTTTGATATGAAAAAAAAATATTCACACAGATAAGCTCATGTCCTGATACACAAGTTAATTAACATCACTTACCTTTTTACCTCAATAAAATTAGGAACTGCAATTTTTATTTCCAGTTTTTAAAATTATTTAAACCTGACCTGGTTAAGATTTAACTCTCTTCAATCCTTTCTATAACCTTCCTTCAAATTTTATATAACTGGTGTGATGAAATAATGGGATTTAGCAGATACTCAAAGACCCACCTGGAGATTAATAGAGACTGATTGAAATAAGTGAGAGTGATTGACTGCTGATTAGCCTACTTCAAGTTAACTGGACTGTAATCACACCTGGCTAGCCCTTAAGAAGGTATTATTCTCAGAAGCTAGACTGTGAACTCAACTTGAGAACACCTTAAAAACCAATGGATTTAGATGATGCCAACCAATCAGCTTGAAGCAGTGTGTAAGGACCACCTCTGTTCCCGACCTATAAAAAGCTTCCACAATCAGTGTGCTAGAGAGTTTGTGATTGAAGCAGGCTCATGGTGGAAGATTTGAGGAAGAACCTGACCAGGCTGGATCTCTAGGCTAGGTAGGCTTTTCTTAACTTTCTGAACTCCATGTGAATACCTGTATGCTTTAATAAATGTTTAATGCCCAAAGGCTGGTGCTAAAGCTTCTAATTTAAGGTGACCACAATATAGATTTTAAACTGGTCTAGGACAAAGCTGGTGTTCTTAGAAGTGGTAGAGATTTTGGAATTGTCAATTCTGTATGCTCTCCTTTCCCTAGCACTGCTACTGTGTCTTCTCTCTTGGGATTTCTCTTTCTTACTCCCCATAGCCCTATAGAGACCTGTAGTTAGACTCTTCCTATCCCTGATTGGCATTGTCTAGCCCATATATTCATACTCTCATACTTCTTATTCTTTGTTAAATTATCTTCCTCTTTACATAGAAGCTTTTTGTCTCCACCATAACTGAGTTTAGATCTGCTGAATCCACCTTCTCCCACACATTATAGAGATTGGTCTTACCTAATCTCAAATACATCAAGGTAGCATAATGTTCTCTTTTTTCTTTCTCTGTTCTTTTAGTGTTGATGGTATCTCTTGAATTGTACTCACAGTGTCACTGGAATGGATATGATTATACATTTAAAGGGAGAGATGCAGCTTACACTAGGGGTACTTGCCTCACTACAATTTATTGATATCAAAACAAAGTGTACAGTGGGGACATGTCCTTTTCTCAAAGTCCCATGTAACTAACATCTTTTTCCTGATTCCAGGATATGTAATGACCCAGTTAAGGTCCAACTAAGGACATGTCAAGCTTTGACCTAACTTGCCTGAGTGGCTGGTTCTCTATCTCTTACAGATATAGTCCATGATACATGAGAATAAACAAGATGCTCAGATGCTATTTATGAAGGTAATCTCCATGAGTAAATCATAGGGAAAAAAAAAGCTTACCCTAATTGTTAGTCTCTTGTATCAACTAGAAGGTAGTTAAATGTTATGGATTTAGCATAGTTAAACCATATGATTTCGCTGTTTCAGTCTGCATTTCCCTGTTCCCTTCTACTGGCAAAAAAAGTTTCAGTTTCTTACCAGCCTATATCAATGACCATAGTATTATTTTTAAGGCCAATGGAGATGACCAATAACTACCCCTCTTTAGACCCTACCAATCCTGCAAACTGTTATCCTTTATTTTTTTTTCCTCAACTAAATTCCTTCAAGTTGTTTATCTTCAATAACCACTTTTTTCTTATCATCTTCTAAGCTATCTGTAATTTGGATTTTTACCTCACCACCCAAGTGAAACTGTTCTGCAAAGTTACCAAAGATTTATCTATTCTCAAATACAATTGCCTTTTCAAAATCCTGAACTTTCTTGACTATTCTGCAGATTTCCATAGAGTTGAGCACTGTCTTCCTCTGGATATTTTGTCTTCTCTGAATTTTCATGGAATCAATTTCTTTGTTCTTCTATTTATCTGACTGTACCTTCTCAGTTTTCTACATGGATACATTATCTATATAATTGCTCCTAACCCTGGGTATACTCCGCAAGGCTCTGTCCTGGGTTCTCTTCATTTTTTTCCCACTGTTTCTCAATTAGTGACCATTTCAGCTCCCACAGGTTTAGTTACCATCTTTATGTAAATGGCTCTGAGATATCCAACCCTCTTCTCTCTATTGAGTTTTACTCTCATAATATCAACTGCCTATTAGATATCAAGAAATTGACGTCCCGTTTTTTTTGTTTAGTCATTCAATTGACTCCAACACTTCATAACCTTTTTTGGGGGGGAGTTGTTGGCAAAGTTACTAAAGTAGTTTACCATTTCCTTTTCCAGTTCATTTTACAGATAAGGAAACTTAGACAAACAGAGCTGAGTGAGTTGCCCAGGGTCATTCATGGAATAAGTGTCTGAGACCATATTTGAACCAAGGTCTGTGTATCTCTATCCACTGCCCCACCTAGCTGTCCTTGATATCCTATAAGTAACTCAAATTCAACATATTTCATCCCAAATTCTCCCTCTTGAATTTCCTTACTGTTGAATCCATTACTATCTATTCTTTCTATTACTCAGATTCACAACCTTGCTGTCATTTTCAACTCTTCAATCTCGTGTACCCTACATATGTAAATGTTATTAAATCTTGCTTTTTCTCCATCCTTAACATTTTTCTTCTATATTCCTCAGTCACTATTCACTGAACCACTGCTCAAGATAAATCCCCTATTTTCTCCCACCTGGATTATTGCAATAGACTCTTATTTGGTCTTTCCACTTTTCCCTATTTTAATCCATCATTTCCACATAACTGATAAGGGATTTTCTAAAACTGCAGGCCTGACCACCTCATTCCCTATACATTTTTTCCATATTCAATAGATTCCTCTTACCAGCAAGATCAAATATAAACCACTATGCTATTTTTTACTATTCATACACAAGTCATATACTATTTATCTAGCTTTATTATACATTACTCCTCTTTTCTCTACAGTCTCTAATACAGTAAAACTGATGCAAACATGGTTCTTCACATATGGTCCCACTTGTGGGACACCATCTACCATCTTTATGCCTATATAGTGACAAGCTTCCATTCTTGAACTTTATTGCTTCTTCACATATGCCACTTAGATTACCTGGGTTTCCATGAGATCTACAATCACATCATACGTATAAGGCAGCTGCCAATACCTTTTTTTTTCTATGGTTAACTTGTTTTTGTTTTGTATGTGCTTTCTATACTACATATGTTTTCTCTCCAAGAATGTAAATATCACAAAGTCAGAAAC